>NC_000070.6:114113734-114428734 GCF_000001635.26 Mus musculus
CTTGGTCATGATGTTTGTGCAGGAATAGAAACCCTGACTAAGACAGTCACTCAGGATGATATTTTATAGTTCCATCCATTTTCCTGTGAATTACATAAAGTCACTGTTTTTAATAGATGAGTAGAATTCTATTGTGTAAATGTACCACATTTTCGGTATCCATTCCTCTGTTGAGGGACATTTGAGTTATTTCCAGCTTCTGGCTATTATAAATATGACTGCTATGAACATAGTAAAACATGTGTCCTTATTATATGTTGAAGCATCTTCTGGGTATATGCCTAGGAATAGTATAGCTGTATCTTCAGGTAGCACTATGTCCAATTATCTGATGAAACATTACACTGCATTCCAGAGTGGTTGTACCACCTTGCTATCTCATCTACAATGGAGGAGTTTTCCTCTTTACCCACATCTTCACCAGCATCTGCTCTCATCTGAGTTTTTGATCTTAGCCATTCTGACTGGCATGAGATGGAATCTCAGGGTTGTTTTTATTTGCATTTCCCTGATGACTAAGGATGTTGAACATTTCTTTGGGTGCTTCTCAGCTGTTCAAGTTTCCTCAATCAAGAATTCTCTATTTAGCTCTGTTCCCCACTTTTTAATAATGTTATTTGGTTCTCTAGAGTAAAATTTCTTGAGTTCTTTGTCTATATTGGATATTACCCTCTATTGAATGTAGGATTTGTAAATATATTTTTGTAATCTGTTGTGTTGCTGTTTTGTCCTATTGACAGTGTCTTTTTCCTCACAGAAGATCTGCAATTTCATGAGGTCCCATTTATCTATTCTTGATATTAGAGCATAAGCCATTGATGCATTGATGTTCTGTTCAGGAAATATTCCCCCATGCCCAACAAAATGATCAAGTAGGCTTCATCCCAGGGATACAGGGATTGTTCAATATTTGGAAGTCCATCAATGTTATCCACTACATAAGCAAACTCAAAGAAAAAAAAAAGAAAAAAAACAACATGATCATTTCTTTAGGTCCTGAAAAACCATTTGCAAAAGTCAACATCACTTCACATTAAAAGTCTTGGAAAATTACAGGATCTCAAGGCCCATACGTAAATATAGTAAAAGCAATACACAGCAATCCAGTAGCCAACATTAAAATAAATGGAGAGAAACTTGAAGCAATCTCACTAAAGTCAGGGGCAACTCAAGGCTGCCAATTCTCTCCCTATCTATTTAATATTGTAAGATACAATTTGCTAAAAGCATGAAACTCAAGAAGAATGAAGACCAAAGTGTGGACACTGTGCCCCTTCTTAGAATTGGGAACAAAACACCCATGTAAGGAATTACAGAGACAAAGTTTGGAGCTGTGACAAAAGGATGGACTATCTAGAGACTGCCATATCCAGGGATCCACTCCATAATCAGCTTCCAAATGCTGACACCATTGCATACACTAGCAAGATTTTGCTGAAAGGACCCAGATATAGCTGTCTCATGTGAGACTATGCCAGGGCCTAGCAAACACAGAGGTGTGTGCTCACAGTCAGCTATTGGATGGATCACAGGGCTCCCAATGGAGGAGCTAGAGAAAGTACCCAAGGAGCTAAAGGGATCTGCAACCCTATAGGTGGAACAACATTATGAACTAACCAGTACCCCGGAGCTCTGGACTCTGCATATGTATCAAAAGATGGCCTAGTCGGCCATCACTGGAAAGAGAGGCCCATTGGACACCCAAACTTTATATGCCCCAGTACAGGGGAACGCCAGGACCAAAAAATGGGAATGGGTGGGTAGGGAAGTAGGGGGGGAGGGTATGGGGGACTTTTGGGATAGCATTGGAAATGTAATTGAGGAAAATACTTAATAAAAAATATTTTAAAAAATATTGTGAGAGACCAAACTGTGGGAAACTAGACCCTCAACAACTCTCACCCTGAAGATCCTGCTGACCCTTTGATGGGAAATATGTCACCCTCTCCTTCATATCTCCACTTGGCACCTGGGACTGCTTAAATAAAGCCAGCTTCACCTCATGCTTCATGTCTCCATTTGGTGCCTGGGACTGTCTAGTTAGTAAGGCTGACACTCCAAGATAAACTGCAGGATTTTTGAAGGCTGCCTGGGACTGTTTTAGGGCCGGCACTCCAAGATAAGCTGCGAGATGTTTCAAGCTTGCAATCAGCATCTGCCCCAGATGTCTATCCCTTTCTCTGTATTTTATTATACCCCCCTCAACCCCTCCCTATTTTTTCTAATTGTGTGCTTATAATCAGGCTCCCAGCCTCCATTAAACAGACCTTAACAACCCTTTGTCTGGTCTTGCTTCCCTTTCTCCACTCATTTCTCTTACAAGCCTCTGTCCTCCTCGACCCACAAAATAACTAAGTCCTGCTGGAAAGGACAGAGTGGCGCCCAACGTAGGGCTCAAAGCACAGACCTTTGCCCAGCAGAGACCATGGAGATTAGCTCCAATAGAATTTCGTTGCTACTAGAAGAATAAGCTGTTTGAGGAATGCTCCTACAGCTCATAGAAGAAGTTGTCCTTGGTAAGTAATTCCTCTCTGCTAAAAAATGGGAACTATACTGCCAAAGGAAGCTGTCTTCATCAGAGACCTGAAAGCCTCACTCAGGGAAAGGGGAGTTCGAGTTAAGAAAAAAAGATTTGATAAATTTTTATTTTTATAGATCAAACTTGCCCCTGGTTTATAATTGATGGGGCAGAGATACGTCGTAAAAAATGGCGAAGGGTGGGTCGAGAATTAAATGAAATATTGTCCAGGCTGGGCCCCAATGCTCTCCCTGCGAAGGTTTTCATTTATTGGGGACTCATTCGTGATGTACTAGAAAGTGCAGTTGATGATCCTGCGAAGCAACAACCTTTGTCGGTTGTAGAATACTGTCTTCACCCCTTGTCTTGGGCGGCTTGAGTGAGCACCCTCCCCACCAAGAAACCTACTTCAATAATTATAGACATGCCTGAAACTCTGCAGGCTTCTCTTTATCCCCCTCTCACAGTGGATTCATCTCCTATTGACATGCCACTGATCAATCCAGTCTTTAAAAAACCCTTGGCTGAGGGGCCTCTAGATTCTAGGGACACAGACACTTTGGAGGAAGAGGTGGTTCGTTCTCATAAGCCGGATTGGCCACTGCGTGCCTCAGTTCCTCCGCATGGGCTCCCTTCCTATCTTCTGCCAATCTGTGCACCTGTCCCCTGGCCTCCAACTTTGCCCATCCCCACTCTCATAGATGCCAGAGAAAAACTTGTATCTCAAGTCGTGGGGTTACAAGAAGTTTTACAGCTCCAGAAACAGTATGCCCACCTTTCTACAGAACTCACCATGCTGCAGGCATCCCTTAAGGAAATGATCCTTGCTCCTCCCCCAGCCGCATCCTCAGGCAACACAAAAAAGAAAACTCCTCGGGGCATAAAATCTAAAACACTGGCTTTCCCTGTAATTACTCATTCCACAGGAGTCACCAGCTATGACCCTCCCACTTCCACTGTGGAGGACCCCACAGAAATCGTACCCTCAGGATAGTGGTGCCTCCTAATGACAACCTCTCTGCTGAGTCTGGTAGCGAGGGCGGAGCTGCCAGTGGGAGAGAGAGGAAAGAGAAAGTGAGGCTGAGAAGCAAGTGCCTGCACCCACCCAGTGAACAGAATTTCGCAGGCTGCATTTTAAAGACCTGAGGGAGCTTAACACTGCAGTACAAATGTATAGGCCCAATGCTCCTTACACTCTTTCTGTTCTCTGCTCGATTCCAGGAGGCAGGCATATGCTTCCTGGTGAATGGATTAGGGTAGTTCAAGCTGTTTTGACCTGCGGGCAATTCCTGTCATGGAAAGCTGACTTTCTTGATCATTGTCAGTCGATTGCAGTAACTAATCAGAGGTCCCCTTGGGCGCCATGTGCCGCCTGGATTTTTGAAAAACTTAGTGGTCAAGGTAGATATGCAGCAGAGGCATGGCAGCGACACCTCCCTGTCGGCCTCCTGGCTCAAACTGCCAATGTAGTGCTTAGTGCTTGGCGAGCAATTCCAACAAAAGTTTCAGTTATCACGCCCCTAACTAAAGGTATTCAAGGGGTCCAAGAAGACTATAGTGAATTTGTGGGTCATCTACTTGAGGCTGCAGAGTGGACTCTAGGTCATGAGAATGCAGACAATAAGCTTATTAAACAATTGGCTTATGAGAATGCTAATTTGGCCTGTAAGGCTGTCTTGTGTGGTAGAATTAGGGACAAACACCTTAATGAAATGATTCGTCTCTGCCATGATGTGGATACCTTTACCCATAAGATATATTAAACAGTCCATCTTGTGATGGGCACAGCACTTCAGCCTGTCATGGCTTTTAGTGCAGCTCTTCAGCAGACTGACCCACAGAAAGACTGTTTTAAATGTGGCCAGCCTGGGCATTTTGCCTGCCAGTGTCCCTTGTCATATCCTTTTGCTAATGTCCTCCAGCCTTCAGTGTGGTCTGCTGCTGCCCACCTTGCACCACCCAACACCCTGCTCATGGTGCCAGAAGGGCAAACATTGGGCTAGTGCCTGTAAATGTAAAACAGACATTTCTGGGAATCCTCTACCTCCCTTTCAGGGAAATGGATGGTGGGGCCAGCCCCAGGGTCCCCAACCCATCTCATTTCTTCCGGCCACGGGGAACAGCCAACAGCCAAACCAGTCCCTAGTCTCTACAGAGACACACCAGGTACTGCAGGACTTGACTTGTGTGCCCCCACCGGCTCAATACTAACATCTGAGGATGGCGTCCAAATCCTTTCCACTGGGGTCTTTGGGCCTCCTCCACCTAATACTTATCTTTTAATTCAGGGGTGTGCTTCCACCACCTTAAAGGGACTTACAGTTCATGCCTCTCTAGTAGATAATGATTACACTGACGAAATTAAGATTTTAGTTAGTGCCCCTCGAGGCCCGGTATAGATATTCAAAGAGCAGTGCCTAGCACAAGCCCTGCCTCTGCCTCTAGATACCTCCCACCCAGCGATAGGTGCACAGCATGGCTCCTCGAAGCCAGGCTCAGCAGATCTTTACTGGGTACAGGCAATTACCAGGGACAGCCCTATACTCTGCCTTAAGATAAATGGTAAGAGCTTTGAGAGCCTCTTAGACTCAGGCGCTGATTCCACTGTAATCTCACAGAGTGCCTGGCCCACTGCCTGGCCAATGCAAGCCTCTTTAACCCACTTGCAGGGAATTGGACAATCAAAAAATACTCTCCAGAGCTCACAGTTGCTGACTTGGGAAGATAATGAGGGAAATTCTGGCTTCATTCAGCCCTTCTTTGTTCCTGGCCTATCTGGAATAGATGTTCTCTCTCAAATGAAAGTCTTTATGTGTTCTCCAAATTTGTGTACTCAACAAATGCTTTCTCCTGGACAGGGACTAGGTAAAAACAGCCAAGGGAGGGCGACATCGATAGAGGCCACCCACAAGGTGGATCGTGCAGGCTTGGGCTATAATACCCATTTCTCATAAGGAACATTGCTCCCCCTGCACACCAGGCAGACAAGATTATGTGGAAAGATGACTCCCATGTCTGGATTGACCAATGGTCTCTCCCCGCTGAAAAGCTGTCAGCGGCCATACAGTTAGTGCAGGAATAGTTGGCTGCTGTGCATAGTGAGCCTTCAACGTCACCTTGAAATACCCCAGTATTCGTCATACGAAAGCAAAGTGGCAAATGACAATTGTTACAAGATCTTAGAGTGGTCAATAAGACCATGGTCCCCATGGGGGCTTTTCAGCCTGGGATTCCCTCTCCAGTAGCTATTCCAGGGGACATGTCAAATTAGTCATTGACTTAAAAGATTGCTTCTTTTCCATTCCTCTTCACCCTGAAGATTGCAAACGCTTTTAGTTTAGCCTCCCCATAGCCAATTGTGTCAGGCCTTCTCCCCCGCCCCCCCTCCCTCCCCGTTTTCAGTGGAGGGCTCTCCCTCAAGGCATGGACAATAGTCCCACCCTTTGCCAAAAGTATGTGGCTCAGACAGTTGACCCTTTCAGGATGTCTTACCCTGACCTATATATTATACATTATATAGATGACATTCTACTTGTGGGACCGATGAGGGCCAACTTTATTGAGATGGCCAAAAACTTATTAATGCCCTCCAGAGTCGGGGATTCCAGATCTCCCCCAAGAAAGTTCAGATTCACCCCCCTCATTTATTCTTGGGTTTTGAATTGTCCCCTAATAAGGTTCTCACCCAGAAGGTTCAGTTAAGACGAGATTCCTTACAGACTCTCAATGATTCCAATGACTGTTAGGAGATATTAACTGGTTCTGCCCTTATTTGAAACTTACAACAGGGGAGTTAAAACCTTTGTTCGACATTTTGCGAGGGGACTCAGATCTGTCTTCCCCACGTACGCTGACCCATGAGGCACAAATATCGTTGGCCAAGGTAGAACAGACCATCAATGAACAAAACATTGGGTATTTCTCCCCATAACTCCCCCTCCAGTTTCTTGATTTCACTACTCCCTTTTTCCCACTGGCCTTCTGTGGCAACTTAAACCTCTGTTTTGGGTCCATCTGCCAGCTTCTCCCTTTAGAATGCTACCCACATATCCTCAGCTGGTTGCCCATATTCTGCATCTTGGCAGAGAAGCTGTCCTTAGGCTTTTTGGCAAAGATCCTGATATAATTATTCCCCCCTATGATGCCTCCCATATTCAGTGGCTAATTCGAAATAATGACGACTGGGCAGTTAATTGCACCTCCTTTCAAGGTGTGATTGATAACCATTATCCCACTGATAAACTAGTTCAATTCCTACATAGGACACCTGTGGTTTTCCCAAAGAGAATAAAGCCAGGCCTGATTGCTGGCAGATATTGTTAGGGTGTTTGAACTCTTGCCTGAAACCCCTTTTAATTTGTATACAGATAGCGCTTATGTGGCCGCCTCTGTTCCTCTTCTAGAAACTGTTCCATATATTCGCCCCTCTACCAATGCTTCCCCGGTTGTTTGCTAAACTTCAAAAACTTGTCCTTGCCCACAATTTTCCTTTTTTTGTTGGCCATATTCGTGCTCATTCTGGCCTACCTGGGTCGCTGTCTGGAGGCAACGATATAGTTGATCAGGCTACCCAGGTAGTGGCTTCTGCCTTTTCTACCATTCCTCTTGCCACCGCTCAACAGGCCCATGATTTACACCATCTTAATGCCCATACCTTGAGACTTAATTTTCCCATCACCCACAAACAGGCATGACAAATTGTAAGGGCTGCCTGACCCTTTTACCTGAGCCACATGTGGGAGTCAACCCCCACAGGCTAATTCCTGGTGAGTTGTGGCAGATGCATGTCACCCACTATGCCCCCTTGGAAAGTTAAAATATATCCATGTCTCTGTTGATACTTTTAGTGGTTTTATCTGTGTATCTTTACAGACAGGGGAGGCAACTAAACATGCTATCAGTCATGTTCTCTCCGGCTTGGCGGTTACACCACAACCCAAAATCCTTAAGACAGATAGTGGCACAGGATATGCTAGTTCCAACTTTAAACAGCTTTGTGCTCAAATGGGCATCAAACATATTAATGGCATTCCGTATAATCCCCAAGGCCAAGTCATTGTATAAAGGACTCATCAAACCCTTAAAAATATGCTCTTTAAATTGCAATCTGGGGGAGGAATTCTATATCCCCAATCTGGCAACTTCAAGACCCTCTTGAATCATGCACTATTTGTCTTAAATTTTCTTACATATGACAGTGAAGACAGGTCTGCCACAAATCGCCTTTGGCACCCTTCAACTGCCAACAATTATGCACAAGCCATGTGGAGAGATCCCTTGTCCAACAAATGGCAGGGGCCAGATCCGGTCCTTATATGGGGCAAAGGACACGCTCGCATTTATGATCCAAGGGCCCAAAATGCTGGATGGCTCTCAGATCACCTAATAAAACCATATAACTCATCCAGGGAAGAAAAGCCCTGAGAAAGCCTCCCCTTTTCTCTCTTCCAGATGACAATTTGGATCTTTACATTCACCTTGGCTTCCCTGGCTGCAGTTAGAGCTGGATTCAACCAACCTGCAGATAGACTGACTTTTCTGACTGGCATTTATGGCAAGCCCTTCCAGTCACGTAGGGGAATCATAATGGGCCCTTGACACTCTCTGGTGGATCCTCATATACGCTGCACTGTGGCAACCAGATCGCTACTCTACAGTGGAGTGCTTCACTTACAGGCGGGGCACAGGGAGGGTGGGTCTGCAGAGATAAACAAAAGCTCATCCCCGTGGGACCCAATGGCACCTGCCCCTCCAAATGTAATTTTGTTTCCCAAATGCATTCTGGCTGCTACAAGCAGGTCACAACCTGCTTTCATAATAGCTTCAAGTATTTTACTGCCATTCCCTATAAATATTCCACAGGCTCCTTCAGGGGAATTGGACCACCGATGTTTGTGTAAGTCCAATAAATATGCAGGAGCTTCCTGCTTAGCCCAGGTGGGTGAACAAGCCTGCTGGCCCTGTGGTGCTCCTATTCATGTCTCAGATGGCCGAGGCCCGACAGACATAGTTAGAGAAGAAAGGGTTCAGTTGACCATTCAACATTAGGTAGAGAATTTGTTCCCCAAGCTAGAACCCCTTGCTCAAGATAGTGCCAAAAGGGGTAGATTTGGACCCACAGACCATGGATATTATTGAAGCTACTCACAAAGTACTAAATTCTACCAAGCCTACGCTCGCTGAGGATTGCTGGTTATGTTTGGGCTCGGGGGTGACGTGACCTTTGGCCTTTCCATTGCTCAACACCTCTGATCCGCACTCCCCACCTTTCATAATTGCAGTTTTACAAACCTTTAAAGGTTCAGCCTACTGAATTTAATGCCTCTTTTTGTTTTTGGAGCCCTATGAAAAATAATTCCTTCGATGTTGATCTTGGTATTGCCTCCTTTACCTATTGCTCTACTATACTTAATTCCTCCCAGGCTGGTTGTCTGCCTCCAGGCAAAGTTTTCGTTTGTGGAGATAATATGGCTTATCCTTTCCTGCCCATAAATTGGACGGGACTCTGCGCCCCTGCCCTGCTCATCCCCGATATAGATATCAGTATTCTCCCTGGTGATGAACCCGTTCCCCTTCCTAGCTTTGATACTTTTTGTCCCCTGACATAAAATAGCACTCCAATTCATTCCCCTACTGGTGGGGCTCCGCATAACTAGCGCTCTTGCATCTAGAACTGCAGGGTTAGGGGTAGCCATAGACTCACACAAGAAGCTTTCCTTACAGTTGATCTCGGATGGTAATATGATATATGAGTCTATAAAAGATATTCAGGATCAGGTAGACTCCCTTGCTGAAGTTGTTCTCCAAAACAGAAGAGGACTTGATCTTTTGACTGCAGATAAGGGAGGTATTTGCCTTGCCCTGCAAGAAAAATGCCGTTTTTATACAAATAAATCTAGCATAGTTAGAGATAGAATTAGAAAACATCAAGAGGAGTTAGAGAAGAGACATAAAGAGCTTTTTGATAACCCCATGTGGAGTTTTGGGAATGGGGCTTTGCCTTTTCTCCTCCCCTTCTTGGGACCTGTGTTGGGAATACTCCTCTTTGTCTCCTTTGGCCCTTGGGCTTTTAACAGATTAACCAGTTTTGTTAAGTCATACATTGATTCTGCCTTAAACAAAACACTTGCAATCCACTACCATCGACTAGACATCCAAAACTCAGCTGAAGACCTCTCTTCTGATGATGAAGAGAGGGCAGCCATTGGCCTTCAATTTTCCACCCTTGCTGTAGAAACAGAGCCTTCTTGGTTCCATAAGCTGTGGAAATGACAATGATGGAGGGAGTGACCTCTGGATCTTATAGTGGCTGAGGGCCATAAGCTGTGGAGTTACCATGGGATCTTGTGGTGCCATGAGCCAGATGCACACCGCCTATTGGCTGCAAGGTGACCCAATGACGGGATTATTGTGGGTCCACTGCCTGGGTGTCCATCACGACTACCAGTGGCCTGATTAAACCATAGGAATAAGACGTGATTCTGGCAGTGGTTGCAACCTGCATTAGCCTAAGACAGGGTCCTTGCCCACCTAGGACCTGAAAAGGCCTAGTTACTGCGGTGCTGGACGTGGGTGCACGCCACAAAAAGGCCTAAGACAGGTGCTTCACCGACCCTCTTTTCATGGCCACCCCTCAACTTTAGTAAAGAAAAAAGGGGGAGATATGAGAGACCAAACTGTGGGAAACTAGACCCTCAACTCTGACCCTGAAGATCAGGCTGACCCTTTGATGGGAATTATGTCACCCCCTCCTTCATGTCTCCATTTGGTGTCTGGGACTGCCAGCTTCACCCCCTCCTTCATGTCTCCACTTGGCACCTGGGACTGCTTAAATAAAGCCAGCTTCACCTCATCCTTCATGTCTCCATTTGGTGCCTGGGACTGTCTAGTTAGGGCTGAAACTCCAAGATAAACTGCAGGATGTTTGAAGGCTGCCTGGGACTGTTTTAGGGACGACATTCCAAGATAAGCTGTAAGATGTTTGAAGCCTGCAATCAGCATCTGCCCCAGATGTCCATCCCTTTCTCTGTATTTTATTATACCCCCTCAACCCCTCCCTATTTTTTCTCATTGTGTGCTTATAATCAGGCTCCCAGTCTCCATTAAACAGACCTTGGCAACCCTTTGCTTGGTCTTGCTTCCCTTTCTCCACCCATTTCTCTTATAGGCCTCTGTCCTCCTTGATCCATGTAATAACTAAGTCCTGCTAGACGGGACAAAATATACTACTTGAAGTTCTAGCCAGAGCAATTAGACAACAAAAGGATTGCAAAGGGACATACATTAGAAAGGAAGAAGTCAAAATATCTCTATATGCAGATATTTTAGTATACTTATGTGACCCCAAAAATTCTACCAGAGTACACCTAAACCAGATAAACAACTTCAGCAAAGTGGCTGAAAATTAACTTAAACAAATTCACTTAAACAAATTAAAATTAAATTAACTTAAACAAATCAGTATTCTTCCTCTACTCAAAGGATAAATGGGCTGCGAAAGAAATTAGGGAAATGACACACTTCACAATAGTCACAAACAATATAAAATATCTTGGTGAGATTCTAACCAAATAAGTGAAAATTTCACATGACAAGAACTTCAAGTCTCTGAAGAAAGAAATTATAGATCTGAGAAGATGGAAAGATCTCCCACGCTCATGGATTGGCAGGATTAATATAGTAAAATTGGCCATCTTACCGAAAGCAATCTACTGATTCATTGAAATCCCCATCAAAATTCCAACTTAATTCTTCATAGAGTTATAAAAAGTAATCGGCAAATACATCTGAAATAACAAAAAATCCAGGATAGCAAAAACTATTCTCAACAATAAGAGGATTTCTGGGGGAATCACCATCACTGACCTTAAGCTGTACTACAGAGCAATAGTGACAGAAACTGCATGGCATATTAGTTAGAGTTTTACTGCTGTGAACAGACTCCATAAACAAGGCAAGTCTTATAAAAAAAAAAACATTTAATTGGGGCTGGCTTACAGATTCAGAGGGTCAGTCTATTACCATCAAGGTGGGAGCATGGCAGCATCCAGGCAGGCATGGTGCAGGAGGAGCTAAGAGTTCTATGTCTTCATCCAAAGACTGCTAGTGGAAGACTGACTTCCAGGCAACTAGGGTGAGGATCTTATGCCACACCAACAGTGACACACCTATTCCAACCAGGTCACACCTATTCCAACAAGGCTACACCTCCAAATGGTGCCACTCCCTGGTCCAAGAATATTCAAACCATCACACATAGTATTGGTAGAGTGGCAGGCAGGTAGATCAATGAAATAAAATTGGAGACCCAAGCCAGGCAGTGGTAGTGCACTCCTTTTAATCCTAGCACTTGGGAGGCAGAGGCAGGTGGATTTCTGAGTTTAAGGCCAGCCTGGTCTACAGAGTGAGTTCCAGGACAGCCAGCACTACACAGAGAAACCCTGTCTCAAAAAATCCAAAAAAAAAAAAAAAAAAAAGAAAAAAGAATTGGAGACACAGAAATAAACCCACACACCTATGGTCATTTGATCTTTGACAAAGGATCTAAATTCATCCAGTGGGACAAACACAATAATTAAAAAAAAAAATGTTGCTGGTTCAACTGGTGGTCAACAAGTAGGATGCAAATCAATCCTTCTTAGTATGGTGGCTCCCTTTCTCTTATGCTTCAAGTCAGACTTTCCTATTTCAACAGACAGGATGGCCAACCACCAGTTCCCAATATCCAGTATCAGTCATCCCATCAGTCTTCTGTGTCTACCTTGACTGTGCATTTAATCTCTAGCCTCCAGCATGAATTTTTATCATTCTCCAATATCTAGCTCGACCACTCATTGAGTGGCCCTTTGACTTGCTCTGGCTTAGCTTCTGATTGGTTCAAGCTACATCATATCTCAACTGCTATAATACTGGCCTATTCATCTCCAACCTGCAGTCTGTTTTTGCTTTCGTGGTGATATTTCTATAACAAATAAATCTTTAGGAACTGAATTTAGATCCCTATGCCTGATATCATGACTAATTCTTGTCGGGGGGGGGGGGTTCTAGACCAATAACAGTCAATGAAAATCTGTGTTATGACAAAGACCAGAGCTGGGACCAGTAGGAAAAACAGAGGGAAGAGGTTCCGGTTCTGAGGTTGATGACATAATCTACTTACCACAGTTTAGTGTTATAATGCACTGTTTGGGGCAGGGAGAGAAAGATAAATAGTGATTACCCACATCTTGGGAAGCATCCAGATAAATGCACCAGGCCCTCTGCTAAGTCAGACATCATAGAGAGTGTTGAGAGATCAAATACAGGCCTCAGATTCCACATCAGGTCTGAAGTCTGCAAGCATTGAGCCCAGCCTTTATTTCTATGTTGAATTCTTGGGCAGGAACACTGTGAGAGTTTGAAGGAGGCTGATTTTTCTTTGTCTTCTTTAGAGCCAAATATTTTCTGCAGCAAGGTAGTCTCTCCTACTGAAATAAATGTGTTGGAACTATAGTAAATAAATAAATAAATAAATAAATAAATAAATAAATAAATAAATAAATAAATAAATAAATAAATACAAGCTGACCTCTGGTTCCCAGCTACTGAGAGCCCTTCTCCCCTACTTCAAAGAATTTGCAGATAAGAGGGCCTTTGTGGCTAGGTGAGTTCTTGTGCTCCTGCACCCTCCTGTTTTTCCCTTGCCAAATATGCACAAGAATATTTAGCTTCCTTTTCTTTCTAGTGTTACATTGTTACCCTAGAGCTTGAAAGGCCAAAGTGTGTGTGTGTGTGTGTGTGTGTGTGTGTGTGTGTAGGGGAGGGAACTGATAGTCCATCCAAATGTCCTTAAGGGCCTCCGGCTGTGGATCACAGGACCCTGTTCTTTCTGAGAAACTCCTACCTGCATGGAAGTGTGAGGCTCTTCTTGGCTAGCGATGAAAAGGGATGCTTGTAACCTTGGAAGGCAGATGAGGGAGGAAGAGTTGGGTGGAAAGGATCTCAGAAGAGGAAAGAAGGCATGTTTTTCTCCTGACTAAATGAGGCAAAGGCTCTCTGTTTTGGAGGGAATGAATTTTCTTTAATGCCGAGTCCTTATTTCACAGGTAATGAGTGTTTGATCAGATGGTTAGAGAGATGGAGAACTGAAAGAGTTAATTTAAAGATGTATTGGTGTTCCTTTAAATTCCATAGTGAATCGGACCTAGCCTGTATCCCTAATGAGCTCACAGTAAACAAATGCTGACACTATAGTTGTCATTCAATTTGGAGCCAAGCTTCAAACAGATGGAAAGGGTGTGACTAGAGGCTGTAGACAAAATCAAGCTGGGGTCTCATGAGGGTTATGGGCTTATTCCCTAGGAATCTCAGATTTTCAGAACATTTCATGGACCATTTACAAATGAAATTTAAAATGACTTGATATGTTGGCTGAGTGTTGAATTCCTGCTTTTTAAATTCTATTTTAATATGGTTAAGAGATAGGAAGCATGGGGCTGACCCTGTGCTACAGCTATCTGGACCCCAGTCCTGCCCCACACCCCAGTCCTTCCAGGAAAGAGCTGGTCTTCTGGGAGTGCTAACACTCCAAAGATCACAGAAGTGCTGACACACCTAAGAGGACCATGGGTTCACGGGCTCATTGAAGTGACAAGCTCCAGTTACAGAAAGCAAAGCCAGCTATTGAGATGCCAAATCTTGTAAATTCAGACTCCATTTTAGAGAAGCCGACCTAAGTTTGAACTCAGGTAAACTAACAATCTAGTACCTAGCATTAATTTCCAAGCTGCCCCCAAACAAAACCCAAGCTTAGCTCCAGTCTCTAGCTAATCCCCAACATGACCAGTGTTTCCAGGTTAAACCCTCAAGACCAGGTTAATCCCTCAACAAACCTACACCCCCAGGTTACAAGCCCACTCCCTGCCTAATGAGTACCATTGCAGAGGGGAGCAGAAATTAAGTTAATGATATGAGTCCCAGCACCAGACAATTATGTTGAAGGCCACAGTAACTTTCCAATTAGAAAGTTAGTATGCTTTCCAATTAGTATGTTTGTACACATACTCCCTGCTTTCCGCTTACTCTAAAGCTTTGTCCCAATAAACATTTGGAGCTCCTCCACCACCAAAACCATAGTGCATGAAGGTGTTGCTTTGCAGGAGGAGCAAGCTAACTTGAATAGAATAAAGACCCTGCTGTGGATTGCATCAGATTGGATCCTATATGTATTTTGAGGGATCAGTAACATTTCCCTGGCAAAATATTTTGGAGCATTGGCCGAGAACTTCCCCATGACACACAAGACTGACTACCTCTCTCTGGCGGGAGGCGTGTTGAAGCCAGCAAAACTAGTTTAGGTATTTGTGTTTTTATGTTTGTAATAATGAGCACTGAATTCGAGCTTTCTGTGTGAGATCTGCAGAGCAGAAAGGAAGCAAGCTAGTGTAGAAGTAAATGTGGAACCCTTCCAACTGTGCTAAGATGGGTTATTTGTGTGGAACCTGGTAGCTTGTGTTGCCATGGTAAATCTAGGTTTGAGCAGTGCTGTGGAATCTGTCTGAGTGTCAGAAGTTTTCTATGTGGTCTGAGTAGGTGAGTGTTTGCACAGTGGTGCAAAAGCTTGTGCTTTGTGTAGCAGCTAATTTATCTGAATGCTGGAAACTTTCTGTGAGGTCTACAGATCTTAAAGAAAACTAGTGTAAAGAAAAATGATTTAAGTTGCCATGGTGATTTTTCCAGGTCTGAGTAAACATTTGTACTGAGGGTTATGTGTCTGTGAGCGCCACCGTCTGGTTGATTCTTGTTACTACAGGCTGTATTTTTTTCTGATGATGTCTTTTCTATTCACTGATTCTAAATGGAGTCACTTCCTTCTGGGTACAAGGCCTTGAATTTGTTTATGTGGCCAGTTGTGTTTAGGATAGATGTATCTGGAAGCCATGGCTATGGCGGGACCAGGAGACCTGAGTCTCGTTTTGGGGTGGGAGTAGGCTCAGGGAAGCCAAGAGATGCCCACCAATCTGGTTCTTTATTTGTGGGTGTGCACCACTTTCTTTTTACTTCTCATTTCTGCCTGACAGAGAGACAAGGTTGCACTTGTGTTTTGGGTCTCACAGAGAGGTCCTTTTCATGAGTGCTGTTTTCTGGTTGTTTCTTGTTTCTGCAACAGACAGGGAAGGTTTTGTGTTTCTGTATGTTGTGTTTGTGTTTCTCATTACGAGGGGACGTTGACAAGATGATTTTGAAGAGATGACTTTGACAGGTAACTTTGACGAGATGACTTTGATGAAGTGACTGTGACTTTGGCGGATATATTAACATGAGGCAGGCTAAGTCTACCACATTCTATAGGTTCCCTCACCACAAAAAACGGCCAGGAAGCTGGTTCCTGGCCCTACAGGAAACCCCTCCCCCAATATGCTTGCTTTATGTTGATCACCTAGATTGGGATTTTAACACCAATGAAGATAAGAGGAGGCTCTTGATCTACTGTCAGACTCTGCTGGCAAGTCTCAAGTTGGCCAAAAGATGGTCCACAAATTTGGCCATAGTGTATGATATTAGACAGCAAACGCCTTTTTAGGGAGGGTCATGGAGGCATTTTGACATTACACACCCATGGATCTTGAATTATGAGAAGCAAAGAAAGCAGTCATTCTAGATTTTCTTAATCAGACAGCACCAGATATTAAGAAAAAACTCTAGAGGGCTGAGAGGTTAAGAGAAAAGAGTTTGAAAGACTTAATGATAATGACAGAGACAGCATAAGAGGACAAAAGCAACAGACTGGAGACCTGGCAAAGATCCTATTGGCAGCCAAGGTCAAAGAAGACAAAAAGAGATGCCTAAAATAGCCTCAGAAGAAGGAGATAAAGGGAGTGGGTGCTGAAGATCAGAGGTGTCCTCTTCCAAAGCCCAGGGTAACCATAAAATTAAAAAAAAAAAAACAGCTTTTATTATTGACATTCTGTCTTGATAAACCCTGAAGATAAAGTCAGTTTATATTTGACTTCCTGGTGGCAACAGAAACAAAACAAAAATGCAAGAACTTTTAGATACCCTGAAAAGTACAGACTATTTGAGCCTCCACTTAGAAGACTGCCACGGATTGGCCCCAGTCTGCCTCTCTAAATCCAAGGGAAATTTCAGAGTTCCCAGTTACAGGGGGGCAAGGTGTCAGCGACAAAAAAAAGTGACAAATGGACACAGACACAAGGGAGTGCTGTATCTGGATGTAATTTTTCACAAAGCAAACACCAGTCTTATATAATACAGAAAACAAAGGAGTAGGGTGTCACAGCAGGCAAGAGACATTGAAGTTTATGACACAAAACAGGAATGCCTTCAAAGGACTGACATGAACTATCCATATGGTGACTGTATGGATTCTTAGGAGTGGTCATGGCTGAATGAATCTGAGGCCTTCTTAGCTCACCATGCTCAAGACCACACTACTCTTCTCATAATGTTGCCTACTCTCCTTGCTCTCCTAAGAATCCAGTCACATCTAAAGCCACAGTGTTCAGACCTCTGCTCAGAGGACAGGCACCTTATCACTGGTTTGTTAATCTGTTCAATCATGTTAGATTAGGTACAAATCTTAGATCTTTTCATCAGGCTAATTTTGTTTCTTCTCGCTCTCGCTCTTTCTCTCTCTCTCTCTCTCTCTCTCTCTCTCTCTCTCTCTCTCTCTCTCTCTCTCTCTCCCTCTCTCTCTCTCTCTGTGTGTGTGTGTTCTTTCTTTATTCCTTCCTTCCTTCCTTCTTTCCTTCCTTTCTTTCTCCTCCTCCTCCTTGCCATTCCCCTCCTCCTCTTTCCCATTCTCCTTCTCCTGTTCCTTCTTTACCAGGGCTTCTTCTGCCTCTCAAGGGCACATTTCACTCTAGGCCCTGATGATTTATTTGTTGAGCTATCCCTACTACCCAGAAGCTCTTCATTCATGCCTGTGAACACAATCCAGCAGAGTCCCACTCCTGAGTGTCCACATGTGTCCATCTCTCTACAGCAGCACCACTCAACAGTTTCTCAAGTGCAAGGTGGAAGAGACTAATTTTCAGCAGGGACCCTTCTTTCTGGATTTGACCTCTGCACCCATAATTCCACCCATGCTAGCCTGAGCCCCTATTCTCCTCCTTTATGCAAAGTCTCTGTGTTCTGAGTCCAACCGGATGTGGCAAGGCAGGATATGTGATGGTCACACATATCTAGTCAAAAGGACAGAAACTCTTGACTCACTATGAGATGAGCACCTGGCCAGCCATCATATCCCAGACATCCAGCAACACCAGCAACACCAACACCACCATGAAACCAGCCAAGTTTTAGAAGGAGTTTTTTGGGGAATTTAGGGTAGAGATTCAGAGCTGCAAGAGGGAAGTGGCTTTAAAAGTAAAGCAGACATGGATAATTCCTCCAATGCCAACATGTGTGTCTGCCTGACAATTGCCTCTAAGTTTCGGCTTTTCCCTGTCAGAACAAGCTATATAGTGCCCATTTACCTGGAGTCTAGGAAGCCCTAAGACCAGAGTAGCCTGGGAACTAGACCACTCTAGAGAATGACTGACAATTTTTCGGCAAGACATATTTTCAGATGAAAGCTTGGTCCAGGAGTGCAATCCTAGAGTGGGTAGCCATAGTGATGGATGCTGAGATGTTCTCATCTGCCTCTGTGCTCTGTCACACTCATCCTATTCTCCACTCAGCTTTCTTGTTCTCTCTTTGGTCTCTGGCCAGTGATGCTCGGTGTAGAAAAGCTGTTAATCTATCATACAGGAGATTCAGGGAATCTATTGCCATCAGTTTGTTATGATCAGGTGTGGCCGTAGTCCCAAGATGGCACCCGGGACTGCAGCCAAGTCTTATGACTTACACTTGACTTCCTCATACACCTGAAAATAAGCCACGTCCATTGTGGGAACTGTGCAGGTGCACCATGATGCAAGATCAGACCATATAAAGAGTGATGATTCTGGCCAATGGACTGCTGTTACATGGACTGGGCTGATGGGGCATGGTTGAGGGGTTATATAAGGGATTGCGATTGGGGGCGGAAAGATTATTATTTTTCCTGGAGAGAGATTTTTTCTGCAGAGAGATTCCTGCTTGCATGTTGAAAGGTTCCTGTATAAACTGCTTTGAGAAGAACGTAGTGTCTTCGCTTTTTTCTGCTGGTCAGAGACAGAAGCAACATCAGTTCATAAATCTGCTCACTCCTGCTGCTCTGTCAGATATAGAACAGAGGTATCTGGTATATGGTTAGTGGGGTCATCCACCACAGGACTCAGGCTGCTCTGGGAGGAAGGACATGGGAGTTTTGACTGGATTACCCTACATGGCAGTGTCCAGCAGGTGTTGGAGTGTGAGAAGCCATGGGACACTGGTCCAGGCATGGGGGAGTGCAGTCTGAATAGTAGGAACAGTCAGGAGTGGCTCCCCAGGCCTGCAGGGAGGACTGGGCTGTCTGGTTCTCAGTCTCTTGGGCACCCATGTGTGACTGAGAACTGAGGAAGAGTTAAGAACAGAGTGGTGACCCACAGGCTGGGTCTAGGCCACGGCTGAAGGGGAAAAGAAGAGAGTGCCAGATGGATCCTCTCTGCCTCACAAAGGAATAAAAAGATGAAACATTTGAAAATCCTTTTATACTTGTGGCCTTTGGGATTTCTACACCCTTCATAGATTTTTGAAAGATGCCTTTGGAGTCACAAACCACTCAGGTGCTCTGCACTTGGTTGTCATGTATGTCTACTGGCCCTGATGCTGAGGGTCTGTAGACCTCTCCCTGGTGTCAAACCATCAGACTCAGACACAAACTTTGCTTTTCTCCTTATCCTATGAAAATATAATTACACAGGGAATTTTTTCTGGGTTTTGTCACTTTTCTGAAGATTTGATGGTGTCATCAAGGAGCGATCACAGGACCTGTCAACTTCATAGGCTGGACCTAGAGAGCACTTCCCACTTCCTAAACTCTTTGTGGCCTGTGACACTGTCCACAGATTTCAGACAAGCCCTGTTGTCCCACGCTACCTCCCACCAGCAGGAATGGCGCGGCACACAGGATCCTTCTGCAGTAAAAGCTTTAATGCATCTTGAGAGGGAGAGCATCAGCTTACAGAGCTAAGACCCCAAATGGCAAAACCCCGTCCCTTTTATGGAGATTGTCCTCCGCCTTGGACATGTCGCTCCCTGATTGGCTGCAGCCCATCAGCCGAGTTGTTGTCACGGGGAAGGCAGAGCACATGGAGTGGAAAACTACCCCAGCACATGCGCAGATTATTTGTTTACTACTTAGAACACAGGATGTCAGTGCCATCTTGTAATGGCGAATGTGAGGGCGGCTCCTCACATCTCCCCCTTTTCTTTTATTTAAGAGCAATAGGCCACCCATTCTAATGAGAGTGGAGATAGAGGTCAAATCCCCAGTGTACAGATAAAGGAGCCGTACACAAAACCTTCTCCCAGGCTCATCACCCGGAGGGGTCCTGGTCTGGTCCCGTGTCGTTTTTCCTGGGGGAAGGACACTTGGACACTCAACCTTCTTGAAAGATGACATGTCTCCCTAGAATAGGCTCATATATGCCGCAGAGCCCTTCTACTGCAGTGCTTAGCCATGCAACTCTCTCAGGCTGCTGAAGCACACTCACTCTATCCCGTGCAATGAGACCAGTCTCGTGGGAAGCAAGAGCTGAGTGGCCAGCGACCTATTGCTTAAGCATAGATAGCCATATATCAGGGGAAGCACCATGTTCTAGTGCTGCAAGCGCCTGGGCAATAACCACCTTGTCTCTCCTAGTTTGGGCCTTAAGCTTACTGACCAACCAGAGAAGCAACACTAATCCACAGCAAAGTGTAGCTCCAAATAATCCCACTCCCACCCATTCTTTAAAGAAGGAAAATGCTGAGGAGATCCAATTGGGTAATCCTTTGGTCAGGGACAGGTCCAAGTGCGTGGAGTTGACCTGAATGATGGCAAGTCTCAATTCCCGAAGGGTCTGTTCAAATTCAGCCGTCCAATTCTGTAACATATACTGAGAAAGACTTTTTGACAAGTTAGCTGCCCTAGTAAATTTCTCATACTGAATGGAAGTAACGCATAATCCCGGAAACTTTTGTTCACATCCCAGCTGAGCTATTTGCCATAATACATCTAGTTGTTCCTGGACAAGATCTATGCGTTGATTAACCAGCATGAGACCTCCCTGTATCTTGACATTAGCTGAGGCCTGTTTATCCATGGCTGTGGTCACCGAGGCTGACAATGTGTTAATGGTGTCAGTCCTCTGGACCTGTCCAGACAGAGCCAAGGCCGAGGCCGTAAGGGAGGTGGAAACGGCCACTGTAGCGACAATGCTAACAATAATGGCCGATATCCCAAAATCCCTTTTTTTGTCTGAACAAGGCTAAGGTTCCCGGTGTATCAACAGGTACCCAGGTACCAGCACAAAGCAGGGCATGCAAGCCGCCACCGCTGTGTGAAATTGACTAGCATTCCAACATAAAGCATAGAAACAGGAGCCTTTCAAACAACTCAAGCTATCATTCCCGGTGGCATTGCTAACTATCCACACAAACGGTGGCCAAACACAGACGGGGGCACCCCATCTGTACTCTTGTGCCCTCGTAAAACTGATACTCAATCTGTTTGGAATCATCATCCTCTTTATATGACAATTGCCCCTTCTCCTTACCTCTGCCAAGGAGCATTCCCATGGGCATGAGGTCAGTACAACTACCATTATGACCGCAGAGCAGCCATAAATCAAAGGGATTGATATCATATCTCCATGGGTCCATAGTGGTAAAGTTTCCATAACCCTCAAGGGGGGAGAATGAAAAAATCCCTCTTTTAGCCCAACCTGATCTCCGGGCTTGACAGCCGGTCCAAGGGAAAAGGGTGCCTTCAGCTGGGATACCTGTACAGAAGGGAGCCAATTGAGGTTGTCTAGGAGGACTGGAACGATCATCATCTGTTGAGTGGACATGAGGCCACCAGTCGTATAAGACTGTGGCATTGGCCTTATACCCATCATCGGTCTTAACAGTCGTCTCCAATCCAGCATAGGAATAATTAAGTAACAGAAGGCATGGGTGTTCCAAGGAACTGTCATTGGTTACCCTAAAACAAAGACTACCCTCCGGAAATATGGTTCTGTTCTCCTCCGTCACTTGTGCAATATGAGTGTCTATTGGTAGATGGGCCAAACCCAGTTCCTTGTTAGTGGTAAAAAAGCGGGGGAAATACTTGAGCATTATTCATCACCAGCATTGGGAGTGGAAATGTGGACATTATCCCCCAACGCTGCTCTCCCTTTGTTGTTGTCGCCCTGGACATCACCAAGACGAGGGACATCAGTATTCCCTTGGTCAATCTGGATTTTTCTGGTGAGTCTTTCTGGTATCCAAAATGGGTTGTCTTCATTCTGTGGAAAAACACAAACAGCTCCCCTGGATCTTATTAAAATAGGATCTGGTCCTTTCCATTTGTTATTTAAAACATCTTTCCATTTAACCATCTCTTTGGGCCTATCTGGCTCTGAACAATGACGTTCAGCTGCAGTATGGCCATGAGCATCAAGATTTTAAAAATTGAGTGTAAAGAGTGCCATAGACACAGACACTCTTGGTACTCGGGGTAGAGCCTCCTCGACTCCCCCTTTCTGTTTTATTAGATAGGATTTGAGGGTGTGATGTGCACGCTCAACAATACCCTGTCCTTGAGGGTTGTATGGAAGTCCAGTCAGGTGGGTCACGTCCATCTGACGGCAGAACTGCTGGAATTTTTGAGACATATAAGCTGGTCCATTATCAGTCTTAAGGAGTTTGGGTTTCCTCCAAGCACTCCATGCCTCAAGGCAATGTTGAATCACATGTGAGGCCTTTTCTCCAATTAAAGGAGAGGCAAACATGATGCCAGAGCATGTGTCAATGGACACATGGAGATATTGAAGTTTTCCAAAGGAAGAAACATGTGTAACATCCATTTGCCAGACCTGTAGAGGTCGAATACCGCGTGGGTTAATTCCCACATGAGGAGCTGGCAAGAACTCACAGCAGCTTTGACATTGAGTAACAATGTCACAGGCTTCTTTTCTGGTCAAGAAGAAACGGCAGCATAATGTTTCAGCCGTCACATGAAAATTGTTATGAAAATTTCTTGCAGCCTCTACCGGGGATGATAGGGCAGCAGCCACCACTTTAGTGGCCTTATCTGCCAAATCATTTCCCAGAGCCATGGAGCCAGGTAGAGGTAGGCCTGAATGGGCTCTAACATGAGTAATATAAACAGGAAATCTTCTAGATAACAAAACTAATTGTATCTGCTGAAAAATATTGGCAACTTTGCTGGAAGGCTTAATCACTCCAGCCACTTCTAAAAGATTTACTGCATTAATCACATAACAGGAATCTGACACAATATTAAGGGGTTCTAAAAAGGCTTTTAAAACTTCTAAAACCACTAAACATTCTACCACTTGAGGTGAATTTTCATTATATTGTTTGGATACTACTTTATCATTAGCCACATAGGCACCTATGCCAGTTTTTGATCCATCAGTATATACCACAACCCCATTTTTAAGTGGGTTTCTTACTGTTATTTGTGGAAACACAACAGATTGATTTTGGGCAAACTGTAAAATTGGATGTTTTGGATAATGGTTATCTATTTGTCCTAAAAGGGAGGTAACTAAAACTGCCCAATCATTAGATGTGGCTGCCAAGGTTTGAACCTGTGCAGTGGTATAAGGTACAATTAAAAGATAGGGATTTCGTCCAAAATGGGTGATTGCTGCTTTTAGGCCTTTAAGGGCAAGCTGTGCAATTGCATCAGGATACCAATCTATTATTTTAGCTGGGGATACATTTGGATGGATCCACAACAATGGCCCATTCTGCTACAAAACTGTGGTTGGCAATTGTGCTGTCTTAAAAACACAAAAACTAAAAGGCTGCGAATCCTCAATACGTTGTAATTGTGCATTCTGTAAGGCATTTTCCACCTTTTGTAAGGCCTGGTTAGCAGCTAGAGTAAGAGCCCTAGGGGAGGAGATATGAGAATCTCCTAAAATATCAAACAAAGGCCTTAACTCAGTGGAAGGAATCTTCAAAAAAGGTCTGAGCCAATTAATATCTCCCAACAGCTTCTGAAAATCATTTAAGGTATGGAGGTGATCTCTTCTTATCTCTACCTTTTGGGGCACAATCTTATTTGGGGACACCACAGAGCCCAATAACTGTCCTGTATCAGAAATTTGGACCTTTTCTGTGGCTATCTGTAAACCCCACTGACTTAAAGTTTTAAGTAGAAAAGGATATGCCTTTTGTAGCATGGTAAGGTTTTTAAGGCACAGGAGGATGTCATCCATGTAATGGAGCAAAATTAAAGAGGGGAATTGTTCCCTCACTGGCAAAAGAGCTTCTTGCACATAAAGTTGGCACATTGTAGGACTATTGGACATTCCCTGTGGTAAGACCTTCCATTAATACCTCTTATCAGGTTCCATGTGATTAATAGAGGGGATGGTAAAGGCAAATCTGCGCCTATCCCTTGGACACAAAGGTATAGAAAAGAAACAATCTTTAATATCTATAATAATTAAATTCCAGCCACGTGGTAAGGCAGAAAGTACAGGGAGACCCCTCTGTACCGGGCCAAATAAGTTCATTTGCTCATTAATGGCTCTGAGGTCATGGAGCAGTCTCCACTTTCCTGACTTTTTCTTAATTACAAAAATTGGAGTATTCCAAGGTGAGGTAGATGGTTAAATATGGCCTAGTTTTAATTGTTCCTTTACCAGTTGAATCACAGCTTCCAGTTTTTCAGAGGATAGGGCCCACTGAGGAACCCATACCGGATCCCCTGTTTTCCATGGTATGGGTCGTGCTGCCCCAATGGCCCCTAGAAAAAACCCAGACCCTGTCTGTCTCGGTTTCCATTAGGTGAGATGGGCTCTGTCCTTCCTTGCTCTTGACGTCCTAACCCTCTTCCTTCTTTATAACCCATATTTGCCATGATACCCTCTCGATGGGGCATTCTCATTGGACAAAATAAGGCCCAAATGCTTCATAATATCCCTTCCCCAGAGGTTAACTGGGATTGGGAGCACATAAGGTATGAATTTCCCTTGCTGCCCCTCAGAGGATTCCCATGTCAAGGCAACGGAGCTTATAGTGGGACATGATTGATATCCTAGGCCCTGTAATGAATGAGATGACTCTGTGGTGGGCCATGCTTTGGGCCACCAATGTGTAGAGATTATACTTTTATCTGCTCCGGTATCAAGGATGCCTTCAAACTCTTTTCTGTTGATCTTAAGGCGGAGCTTAGGTCTATCATTCAAAGATACAACCAAATAGGCAGAATCATTTCCGGAGGAGCCCATTTTCTTTATCTCAGGTCCTGCAGATTTCTCCCTGGTATTATCAGGGAGGAGCAGCAGCTGAGCTATCCTATGTCCTTTGCTAATTGAAAAAAACGCCCTTAGGGCTTGAGCACAGGACCTGTATTTCAGGGGAATGTTGACAATCCATAACTCCACGGTGGACTACTAAGCCCTTCAAGGTGAGTGAACCCTGGCCGAGAATAAGGCCCATGGTTCCAGGGGGCAAGGATGGTATAGGCTCCACCACCGGCACCGGCTGAATACTCATTTGAGGAATTAGTAGGAAGTCGGAGGCGGCATGCAGGTCCACCCTTGTGGGTCTTCCTGGGTCACCTCTCTGACTGCTTCCTGGGTCCTGACAAACCGGTTCCCATATCTTTGAGGGCCCTGGGACCGAGGGCCCGATGGCCCATTTTTTGACACATCAGCTGGTTGGTTATCAGGCGGGGGAAGGAGTCTTCCCTTTATATCCCTCACAGAGCGACACTGGTCAGCTCTATGATAGCCCTTGCCACACTTAGAGCAAAGAGTGAGCCCCCCCTTTTTGTCTGGAGCTCTGTAATCTTTCTTAAGATGCCCAAGCTTCCCGCAGTTAAATCATGTCCTCTGATCACTTCTGCCCATGGAGCGTTTTTTGGGATTGGAGGATGGCGGCCGCTAAGCCTACATTGGTGAGAGGTCCCCCGAGCTCCCAACAAACACTGAGCCAGTCTTGTAAGCCTTTGTTCTTTCTTGGGGCTATGGCCGCTTGGCACTCCTGTGTGACTTGCTCATAAATGAGCTGTTCTACCAGAGGTGCGGCTTGCTCCGAATCTCCAAAAATATGTCCTGCTGCCTCTGTCATTCTGGCCACAAAATCTGAGAAGGACTCCTGGGGTCCCTGTATGATCTTTGTTAGTTGTCCAGTGGCTTCGCCTGCTCGGGAGAGCGCCTTCCAGGCCTTAATAGCCGTGGAGGAAATTTGGGCATAAGCTCCCCAGTGATAGTTTGTTTGATCAGTGGTATAAGCTCCCTGACCAGTTAACAGGTCAAAAGTCCAATCTCTCTGCTCTGGAGTCAAAGCAGCAGCGTTTGCTCAGGCCTGCGTTTGTGCAGCCTCTTGCCATAGAGCTCTCCATTCCATATATTTGCCCATACTGGGGAGAGCGGCTTTTGCAATCATTTGCCAGTCGGCAGGAGTTAGTGCCATGCCGGCAAGCCTGTCTAACTGCACCAAGGTAAAATTAGCATTGGCTCCATATTTACGGACCGACTCTGCCAATTCCTTGAGTTGATTATATTCTATGGGAGCATGAACCTGTCCTCCATTTTCTGTCTCAAACACTGGGAATGCTGACCGAAGCTTACGTCTCACTTTTTCTGGTACAAAAGAGGAATTCTGAGGGCGTGCCACATAAGGCAGGGGCGCTGGGGATGCCAAGGGCGCCATAGGTGCTTTCTGTAAGGGGGGGAGGGGCTCAAGGCGGCCTTCTGTTTACTCTCCTCTCGTCAGGGTGATATCTTTCTTCCTCATACCTAGCTGCTTCCTTATCTAACTCAGCCTCCTCTTCTGAATCAAGAGTTTCTTTATCAGAAGTATCATGACTGGAGTTGTCCGAACTGTCGAGGTTCAGTGCTTCTAGATCCTCCAAAGAATAAAGTCCACTCCCCCCCTTCTTTTTATTGGGTCGAGAGGGACATCAGGCTCCTTTGGGTTTGATGCTCCCTTACTGGGAGGGTGATTCTCCTTCCTTTCCTTCCTTGGGACAATCTTTTTCTTGCGCGCACCCAACCTCTCACTGCGTTCGGTTTCTGACATGCTGTCCTGAACTCCCTCAAGAGTGACCTGTCCCTTACTCACGACCTCCTTACAATTTTCATCCTCTAAGCAGTTCTTAACAAGTTTCCATATGGCCTTAGTCCCCAGTCTCAAGTCTCTGTCCACTTGGTGGTGATCAAGGTCTTTCCCTAATTTGTTCCATGATACAATAGTCAGGGAACCCGAGCAGGCATACCATGGGGCCACTCTGTCCACTTCCTTCACAAAACTTCTTAGGGTCTTGGTTCCAATTTTTATGGCACGTTGCCCTAGAACGGCCTCAAGTGTGATGATCCCATAGCAACTGCAGCTTATCTATGTCCATCTTACAACCGCCGAGAAAATGAAAGTAAACACACCTCGCCCGCAGCTTATCTACGTCCACCTTACAGGCAGCGACTTGCACACAATGAGGCCCGCACACCACTCCTTTATCTACAGGAGGTTTATGGTAGAGTCCCAGAGGGTGTCGCCGCTCATACACCTCGGACTTACAGATACCAACTGGGTCAACAAAAGCCACCGCTGGAAACAGATGACTAAGAGAACCAGGATGAGGACGACAAAGATCACAGCAAAGATCAGGCTGAACCGTTCAGAAACAGACATGCCTCTCCGAACTTACCTCCCTGCAGTTCTGAATCCTCCTTGTATCCAAGGGGTCTCCGTAGGTGCTGACGATGTTGAAGTCTAACCCAGGTTTTCAGCACCAGATGTCGTCCCACTCTACCTCCCGCCAGCAGGAATGACGCGGCACACAGGATCCTTCTGCAGTAAAAGCTTTAATGCATCTTGAGAGGGAGAGCATCAGCTTACAGAGCTAAGACCCCGAATGGCAAAACCCCATCCCTTTTATGGAGAATTGTCCTCCGCCTCGGACATGTCGCTCCCTGATTGGCTGCAGCCCAATCAGCCAATCAGAAGGCAGAGCACATGGAGTGGAAAACTACCCCAGCACATGCGCAGATTATTTGTTTACTACTTAGAACACAGGATGTCAGTGCCATCTTGTAATGGCGAATGTGAGGGCGGCTCCTCACAAAGCCCAGATCAGGGATTTCCCATCAGCTCTCACTCCACTCCAGACCATAGCTTTTCAAGGAGAAAGACTGCAGGTTTAAGTTCTGTCATTGAGGACAATTAGAACAAAAACAGTATTCTCCATTTTCCCTCCCACATTAATATCCTCACAAGGGTTCCAGCCCCAGGGGTTTCCAGATGAGTGCACAAAGGGTAAAGAGGCTTGTTCTGACTCAGGATGGAAATATTATGTTCATCTGAGACCTACCCAACTTGCCTCGTGCTTTCTCTGTCCTAGGAGGTGTGTGCTACTACTGAGAGACTGAGAAGAAGCCTTCAGTGCATTGAGTGGATTCACGTCCATCCATCCATCCATCCATCCATCCATCCATCCATCCATCCATCGACCCACTTAATAGGTATCTCCAATTTCCAAAGAGTATATAAGATCTTTGAGGACTGGAGCTTTTTGTGCTTAACAAAATTCTCATTCATCTTTGTGCCTCAAATTTTCCATTTATGCCAGCAGCTAGGAAAAGTAGCTAGGAAAGACTTTCTAAGTGTTCTCTTAAGGTCTCTAAAACTTTGAGATCCTGTAATTTTTCATGTCACAAGAATGGATGTGATTTCTTACCTACCATAGGAGCTAGGTATCAAGTTTATGGAGAATTACAAATGATTTACTGGAAACTTTTATCTTTCTGGCTCCAGGTTGGGCAGGGGGCTTTATTCAGCTGAGATTCTGTTCAGCTGTAGCAGAGATGGAGATTTGAAGTGAGAAGAGCTTGCCTTGGGCATTTCTCCAAATAGGTAAAGCAGGATCTTTGTGTCCTCTATGGGGTGGGCTGCCTTCCCATCCTTGTAGATAGTGCAGCAGTACAAAGTGGTGTACTTTGTAATTGGAGGTTGAGGGGTGGAATGAGAGAGCATATCTAGCACCCCTGTACTGTTTGGGGACTGGAAAAAGAAAAAAGCTGCTGTTGAGATGAGTCTGAGATATGAATGGACCTTCCTCCAACAAAGTAGACTTTGTAGAAAAAAATGGAAATCCAACACTCTGACACTGGGAATTGTATAAAAGTTCCAACGTTTCCCCTCTCAAAAGGTCACAAGATTAGTCTGTTTAGAGTGGATACAAGAAAATGTCTGGGCTTTGGTATTATTTTTTAAAGTAAGTTTTGTTTGGCTCAGGATTATGATTAGGTTTCCCAGAGACCCATTGCCCAAAGAGAGCAGGAAGTTACTAAATATCACAATGACCCTATTCCTACTTCACCATCACCTCTTTCTAATTTTTCCTTTTTAATTAAACCAAAATGGGGGAACGTTGGAATTTTGTCTAGGCTCTGCCCCACAGTTACCTGACTGTCAGGACCCATAACAGGACAAGCTGATAACTAGCAGGTAATCTTCCTGAGGTGGCCTGCTTCATATTATTGTATAATCTGCAACAGGTTCACCCTTATTATACAAAGCTAGAAGGGAATTCATTTTAGGAAAGATTCCTGCTATTAATATGCTTTCCTGTTATTATTAAACATATATAACAATCACTAAGTAATAGCACACCACATCAGAGCAGATTTCTACAGATCTATGGAGATGTTCTGTCTTGTAGTGATGCTATATAGACAAATAGATGACTTCTTTTTTTGATTATTTCATTTTATTTATTTATTTATTTATTTATTATATATTCTCTTTATATACATTTCAAATGCTATCCCGAAAGTTCCCTATACCCTCTCTCCACCCTGCTCCCCTACCCACCCACTCCCGTTTATAATAGCCAGAAGCGGGAAAGAACCCAGATGTCCCTCAACAGAAGATTGGATACAGAAAATTTGGTACATTTACACAATGGTGTACTACTCAGCTATTAAAAACAATGGATTTATTAAATTCTTGGACAAATGGATGTATCTGGAGGATATCATCCTTAGTGAGGTAATCCAATCACAAAAGAAGTCATTAGAGATGCACTCACTGATAAGTGGATATTAGCCCAGAAACATAGAACACCCAAGATACAATTTGCAAAACAAAAGAAAATCAAGAAGAGGGAAGGCCAATGGGTGGATACTTCATTCCTCCTTAGAATAGGGAACAAAATACCCATGCAAGGAGTTAAAAGTACAAAGTTTGGAGCTAAGACGAAAGGATGGATTATCCAGAGACTACCCCATTTGGGATCCATCCCATAATCAGCCACCAAACCCAGACACTATTGCATATGCCAGAAAGATTTTGCTGAAGGGACCCTGTTATAGCTGTCTCATATGAGGCTATGCCAGTGCCTGGCAAATACAGAAGTGGATGATCACAGTCATCTATAAGATGGAACACAGGGCCCCAAGTGGAGAAGCTAGAGAAAGCACCCAAGGAGCTGAAGGGGTCTGCAACCCTATAGGTGGAACAACAATATGAACTACCCAGTACCCCCCAGAGCTCATATCTCTAGCTGTATATGTAGCAGAAGATGGCCTAGTCAGCCATCACTGGGAAGAGAGGCCCCTTGGTATTGCAAACTTTATATGCCCCAGTACAGGGGAAAGCCAGGGCCTAGATGACTTCTTAAGTCTTAATGATGATCCTATAAGAACTTCTATAATTATATCTGTAATTATTAAGCTCTTTTATAGTGGGACTGCTATTAGGTCCTTTTCTGATAGTCAAAACTGAAATGAGAATTCTGCCAGTCTTCCTTATATTGTAACCAGACTTTCTTCTACTCAGAATAAATTCCAAAATGTTGTAAAACAACCAAAGGTCATATAAAGGGAACTAATGATTTATTATAAGTGCTAGGACAGAAGAAAAAATATTGACTGGGTTTATCTATACAAAAATTCACTAATAGCTTAGTTATAGTCTTAATCTGAACCTGCAGAGCTGAAACAGGTGATGTATGTTTAGCCAGATAATTACTCCTAATGAATATGCATGTAAACATACTCTGTTGTTAACTTCTATTTCAATTTATGATTTGATTTTTTGTGTGAACGTGTAATGAATTTTTAAACATGGGATCATGTATTCTGAAAGATGTATAAGTTCTGAGGACAAAGAGATGAGGAGGAAGAGAAAGAAGAAATTTTTTCCTTTCCCTGCTTAGGATCTTTCCACTTTTCCCCTTAGTTTTCATAAGAAACAATTTCCATCTTAGTAATAAACTCTATAATGACTTCTCTCAGTGTCCCTGTTTCTTCTTGCAACTTACAACTAGCTGACTAAAAGGTAGATGGGGCAGTTCCTGCTGAGAAAGAACAAAGGCCACAATACTAAATCCTTGGCTGTTTAGGCTACAACTGTTAATAACCTAAGCCAGCAACTTTCTACCCTCAAAAAGAACTAGAACATTTTAAGGACTTTTGGAAGTTATCATTAAGCCGGATGTGATGGTGCATGCCTTTAATCCCAGCACTGAGTTCGAGGCCAGCCTGGTCTACAAAGTGAGTTTCAGGACAGCCAGGGCTACACAGAGAAACCCTTTCTCAAAAAAACAAAACAAAACAAAACAAAAAAACAACAACAAAAAAAGAAAACAAACAAAAAAAAACAAAAAACAAAAAACAAAAAAAAACAAAAAAACAATAAAGAAGAAGAAGAAGAAGAAGAAGAAGAAGAAGAAGAAGAAGAAGAAGAAGAAGAAGAAGAAGAAGAAGAAGAAGAAGAAGAAGAAGAAAAGTAATTAACATATTTGGGTACAGTTTGAGAACTAGAAGGTCCAGAGACAGACTTTAAAGCCACACCAAAGTCCTACTCTGTGACTCCACTACTATCCTCTCTGGGCTGGGAGACTCCCAGAACCTGACAATAGCCAGGTATGGCTGACTCAGTATAAAACTGTCTGCTTGCCCCCTCCTCACTCTATTCTTTTCTCCTCTTGATCTTGCTCCCTTACCCTTTTCCCACTCTCTTCCCACTTCCTCCCCCTCCCTCTCCAAGTGCTCATGCTCTCTCTCTCTCTCTCTCTCTCTCTCTCTCTCTCTCTCTCTCTCTCTCTCTCTCTCTCTCAATTTCTCTGTCTCTACTACCCCTTCAACTCCCCTCTCCATGCCCTAAATAAAGTATTTTCTATACCATCCTATGGCTGGTACCTCAAGGGGAAGGCACACCTCAGCATAGGCCCTCAGAGGTACCTATTTCTCCCACACCATACTGTGCCTCTACCAAATATATCTCTGGCTTCTTTTTCTTTTTCTATAATACAACAGTGCCAACATCACAGAAAAAGCTCCTAGCCTGCACCAGAAACATGATGTAAAAATGAAAAGGAAACAGCCACATACAAGGGTCATGAATTTACAACAGCCTGTGCTAGAGAGAACTAACTGGGGTTCATACAGAACCCAGGCTTTTCTGAGGACAGTGTTCTCATGACGTAATTACCTTGCCCTAGGCCCCAGCTCTTAAAGATTCTTCCACCTCAATGTAATTTCACTGGAGAGCAAGTTTCAAAAGCACAAATTTAGGGAACAGGGCTTAACATTCAAACTGTATCCAAACCATAGCAGTCTCCAAAACTACTTTCAAAATCAGTAATTTGAGTGTCTACCATTATTGCAAGTTGTGTGCTTGCCTCTAAGCCATAGCAGGGAATAAGAATGATAGTATTGAATGGTATCTTATTTAACAGAAAGTTATATAATACCCAGATATAGTTGGGCCAGACAAGGATTCCAGTGTCTAAATAGGAATTTTCTTAAAGCCAGGGAATATAGAACAGAGCTGGCAGTTTCAAGGCAAAGAGCTGAAGCCTATAGCATGTAATGAGTCACCCAGAGGCCCACAGCACTCTCTCTGGAGTGTGAATGGCTGCTGAAAATCAATAGGAGGAAAGGAGAAGTGTGTGTGATTTGTGATGATTCAGAATGGCTGACTTGGGCTGACCTTGTCCAAGAATTTTCTTCCTTCTCAATGCTGACTTGATGACTCAAATGTTTTCCAGAAATAATGGTGATCAATGGATGAAGCAAAGATCACACAAATAAATGGGGCTTCATTTCTCTGGATTCCATGAAACACTTCTCCTTCCTTCTAATACTACTTTAGCTTTATTTGTGTTTGTCCTGAAAATCTTGTATGCACCTCCTCTTCATTCAGCATTTCCTTTTAACATAGGATTTGATTTGGAGTCAACAGTATTTCTTTTATATAAAGACGTATTTTATTTTTAATTATATGTATGCATGTATGTCTATGCATGGCTGTGTGCTTATGAATGACAGGTGTCCATGAAGGCCAGCAGAGGTTGTCAAATGTCTGGGAGCTGGATTTATAACTTGTTATGAGCTTCCTTACTTCAGCATTTAGAAACTGAATACACTGTCTCTGCAAGAATATAACATGCTCTTAACCACTGAGCCATTTCCCAAGAGCTATGATCAACAGTATTTCTACCTGTGGTCTGGAGTTCCTGTCCTAATACTTCATTTATTTATTCATTCATTCATTCATTTGACATTTATTTGTTCAATATCTCATTCTCATTTCTTTCTAGTGTGTGTTGGGTATTGAGGACACAGTCTAAACATACTCTGTTGTGATTAATGCCCCTCATCACTGTACATAGAAAGAGGCAGCTACACCCTAGTTGGACAGATAAAGAATAAAGGAGAGGCAGCAATGGAAACTTTGGAAATGACACCTCAGATTACACCTAAAGATCCTTAGATTCAGCTAGGCTGGGAAAAGGGAAAGGTACCCAGGAGGAAAACAAGCAAATGGGACCCTGAAACTAAGAAGGGACTTTTCTGGATTTGAGAGTGTTAGAGATCTGTGTGTAGTTAATAAGACAGCAGGTTTATAGGCTGGTGGGGACCACACTACAAGGGGACTAGAAACTCCTGACTTGTACCTTAACCTTCATCCAGAGGACATTGGAGAGTCATGGGGGCATCTTGGCCTACTCAGCTATAGAAAAAACATGACCATCCTTGTTTTCATCTTGCACTAGAGACTTTGACACAAAGCCTCCTCTGTTAATTCGTCCTACTACCTTGGATCTGTATATTGTTCCTATATATCTCAACACCTACACAGCTCCTCTCTAGCTTCCAGCCTTAGGCCTCTGAATCTCTAAAAGAGCATTTAAAGGAACTACTTCCATTCTAGGATATTTTACTGGACTCATTTACAAATCTGTGCTGGGCATTTGATGAAATGATGGGGATGCCTAGCAACAGCTTATGCTGGGAAGATAGATTCATAAATCTGTGTTCACAACACAAAGAGTGAGGTTAGAACTATGGAAGCACAGCAGAACAAATGATTCATTCACCCTCAGGGATCTGGAGGTGGCAAATGATCTAGGCCTTGAAGGATGTACTGGAGGATAATGATGGGGCCTGTTTCGTTCGTAGGTAATGAGTCATGTGGAACCTGGAGACCAAAGCAGGGTACCCAAGACCCATTTGAGTACCAGGCCAAGGGGGGTGTTCTCTGCCATCTGTTGGTTGTGGGGAACGCTAAAGAGTGCTAGGAGTGTTAGTGGGCTTACTTGCTCTATCTTTGGGAGCTTCAGTAGAGTGTGTTTCATTCACTGTAGTCTAATTCATGTGGTACAAGCAGAAAAGGAGGGATAATTTCCCAGCCCCAGATATAGGCCTGACCCAGTGCTGGGTTACTAAATACTAGATTTAGTTTATTATTATTATTATTATTATTATTATTATTATTATTATTAATTTTATACTAATAATTTACTTTATGAGTGTTTTCTCTTTGTACCACATGCATACATTGTAACTTAGGAGGACAAAAAAGGATGTCAGATATCCTGAAACTGTAGTTACAGATTCATGTAGGTGCTGGGAACTGAAAGAAAAGTCAGTGCTCTCAACTGCTGAACCATCTCTATAGTTCCTTGATCTTTCTTGTCTTAGCCTTGGCAGCAACTTCCCAAGATGGAGCTATAATAAAGTGAGATTTAATAATAGCTTAACCAGACACAGTTAGAAGCCAGTAGAGACCAGAAATCACATTGGTTTATGTCCACTCCAGAACTGGGCTATTCCTCCCAGCTTGTGGCCAGAGTGCTGAGCTCAGGGTGATTATTTTTCCACTGGACCTGATGCCTGTGTAGACAAGCTGCATACAACACATTTCCTGCTGGGGACAGTAGAGTATGGAGGGGAGCACATGCCAGACAGATGGGTAGGAAGTATCTCGCATTTATCCTGTCTCTTGATATCTTTAAAAAATGGGCACCAGGCACCCCTGGATCGGAATAAACTATTGAAATCTCTACAGAGATAAAAGGTATTATCTCCTCCCAGCCCTGAGTGTTGGTAGATGTGGCCTCTCAAGCCAACCTGGAGCTGTCTGAGCAGAGTGGGATGAGCTAGGCACTCAGCCCTGTCTTTCACTGGGGGATGCCCCAACACAAATGTTCATCTTTTTAGCAGGGAAGATCTAGAGGTGACCTGGGAGGTGAATAGGTCCACCTGCCAGCCCTGGATCTAATCGTAATGTGATGGAGTCAGGCTACCTGTAATGGTTTATATATGCTTGACACAGGGAGTGGTCCTACTGTATGAGGAGGAATCTCAGGGTTGTTTTGATTTGCATTTCCATGATGACTAAGGATGTTGAACATTTCTTTAGATTCTTCTCATCCATTCAATATTCCTTAGTTGAGAATTCTCTGTTTAGCTTTGTCCCCCATTTTTAATAGGGTTGTTTCTCTGCAGTCTAACTTCTTGCTTTCTTTCTATATATTAGATAGTAGCTCTATCTTGGATGTAGGTTTAATAAAGTTTTTTTCGCCTGTGCCCATGAGCTCAAGGCTCTCCACTACCTTCTTTTCTACTAGTTTCCATGTATCAGATTTTATGAGGAGGTCCTTGTTCCACTTGGACTTGAATTTTGTACAAGGAGATAAGAATGGATCAATTTGTGTTCTTCTACATGATAACTGCCAGTTGGACCAGTACAATTTGTTGAAAATGCTGTCTTATTTCCACTGGATGGCTTTAGCTACTTTGTCAATGATAAAGTTACTAAAGGTGTATGGGTTCATCTCTCCATCTTAAATTCTCTTCCATTTATCTACCTGCCTGGCCCTGTACCAATATCATGCAGTTTTTATCACTAATGCTCTGTATTACAGCTATAGGTAAGGGATGGTGATGCCCCCCAGAAGTTCTATTATGGCGGATTATAGTTTTTGCTCTCCTGGGCTTTTTGTTATTCCAGATGAACTTGCAAATTGCTCTTTCTAACTCTATGAACAATTGAGTTGGAATTTGATGGGGATTGCACTGAATTTGTAGATTGCTTTAGGTAAGATGGTCATTTTTACTATGGTAATCCTGAGAATCTATAAGCATGGGAGATCTTTCCATCTTCTGAGATCATCTTCGATTTCTTTCTTCAGAGACTTTAAGTTCTCATCATACAAATTATTTGCTTGCTGGGTTAAAGTCACATCAAGGTATTTTATATTATTTGTGACTATTGTAAAGGGTGTAGTTCCCTAATTTCTTTTTCAGCCTGTTTATCCTTTGAGTAGAGGAAGGTTAATGATTTGTTTGAATTAATTTTATATCCAGCCATATGGCTGTAGTTGTTTATCAGGTTATTTTGGTGGAATTTTTGGGGTCACTTAAATAAATACACTATCATGTCATCTGCAAACATTGATATTTTTACTTATTCCTTTCTAATTTTTATCCCTCTGTCCTCCTTTTGTTCTCTAATTGCTCTGGCTAGGACTTCAAGAACTATATTGATTAAGTAGAGATAAAATGGGCAGGCTGGCCTATTCCCTAAATTTAGTGGGATTGTTTCAAGTTTTGTTCCATTTAGATTAATGTATATTGCTTTTAACCTATTTATGTATTGGCCTTGAATTCCTGATCTTTCCAAGATGTTTCTCATGAAGGAGTGTTGAATTTTGTCAAATCATTTCTCATCATCTAATGAGATGATCATGTGGATTTTTTTTTACTTTGTTTATATAGTGGATTACTTTGATGAGTTTCCCTGTATGTAACCATCTCTGCATCCCTGGGATGAAGCCTACTTGATCATGATGCATTATCATTTTGATGCGTTCTTAGATTCAGTTTCTGAGAATTTTATTGAGTATTTTTGCATTGATATTCATAAGGGAATTTGGTCTAAAATTCACTTTTTTGTTGGGTCTTTCTGTGGTTTACATATAAGCCAATTTAGGACTCATAGAACAAATGGTAGCATTTGTTCTATTTCAATTTTGTGGGATAGTTTGAAGAGTATTGTTATTATTTATTCTTTGAAGGTCTGATAGAATTAATTCTTCACTAAAGTCATCTGGTCATGGACTTATTTTGGTTGGGAGAATTTAATGACTGATGCTATTTTCTTGGGGGTTATGAAATTATTTAGATACCTTATCTGATCCTCAGCAGTTGGTATCTGTCTAGAAAATTGTTAATTTCATCCACATTTCCCAATTTTTTTTTATTATAGTCTTTTGTAGTAGGATTTGTTCTTTTTTTTTTAATTTCTTCTCTTTCTGTTGTATGTCTCCATTTTCATTTCTGATCTTATTAATTCAGATACTGACTATGTACCCTCTGGTTACTTTGGCTAAAGGTTTATGTTGACTTTCTCAAAGAATTGGCTCCTGGGTTTGATTGTATGTATAGTGCTTTTTTTTTCCTACTTGGTTGATTTCAGTCCTGAGTTTGATAAGTTCCTGCCTTCTACTCCTCTTGGGTGTATTTGTTTCTTTTTGTTCTAGAGCTTTCAGATGTGCTGTAAAGCTGTTAGTGTATGCTCTCTCCAGTTTCTTTTTGGAGACACTCAAAGCCATGAGTTTTCATCTTAGGACTGCTTTTTTTGTTTCCCATAAGTTTTGGTATGATGTGCCCTCATTTTCATTAAATTATAAAAATTCATTCATTCATTCATTCATTTATTTATTTATTTATTTATTTATTTATTTCTGAATTGACCAAGTTATCATTGAGTACAGATTTGTTCAGCTTCCATGTGTATATGGGCTTTTTATTGTTTTTGTTGTTATTGAAGATCAGCCTTAGTCCGTGGTGATCTGAGAGAATGCATGGAATTATTTCAATCTTCTTGTATATGTTGCGGCCTGTTTTGTGACCAATTATATGGTCAATTTTGGAAAAGGTACCATGAGGTGCTAAAAAGAAGGCATATTCTTTTGTTTTAGGATGAAATGTTCTATAGATATCTGTTAAATCTATTTAGTTCATAACTTCTGATAGTTTCATTTTATCTATGTTTAGTTTCTGTTTCAATGATCTATCCATTGCTGAGAGTGGGGTTTTGAAGTCTCCCACTATTACTGTGTAAGGTGCAAGGTGTGCTTTGGGCTTTAATAAAGTTTCTTTTATGAATGTGATTTCCCTTGCATTTGGAGCACAGATGTTGAGAATTGAGAAACCATCTTGGTAGATTTGTTCTTTGATGAATATGAAGTGTCCTTCCTAATCTTTTTTGATAAGTTTGGGTTGAAAGTTTATTTTAATTGTTGTTAGAATTGCTGCTCCAGCTTATTTCTTGGGGCCATTTGCTTGGAATTTTTTTTCCAACCTTTTACTCTGAGGTAGTGTCTGTCTTTGTCACTGAGATACATTTCCTGGATGCAGCAAATGCTGGTTCCAGTTTAAATATGCAGTCTGTTTGTCTATGTCTTTTTATTGGGGAATTGAGTCTATTGATGTCGAGAGATATTAAAGAAAAGTCACTATTGTATCTTGTTATTTTTTGTTGCTAGAGATGTTATGTTTTTGTGGCTATCTTCTTTTCAGTTTGTTGAAAGAAGATTTATCCCGTCCCTCGGGATTCAGTTATTCGTGGGTGCGAGGGAGACCGCAAACCTAGAAGGAGATGGGAGGAAGAAAAAGAGAAATAGGAGACCAGGAAGGGTACCTATCAAGGTCTTGTTTATTATGTTGAGGTATATGAGAGGGGAATATGGGAGGGGTCAAGGGAGAATTATACAAAGAACAAAAAAGTGGGCATCTGCTGACATGGGGGCCGAAGTCAGTCGCCAGGCAGTGAGCACTCTGCATCTTATCTCTGGAACATAGATGCTCCTTGGCAGTCTTGGGTGTCAGGCTGCCTCAGGAGTAACTCATGTCCTTGGATGTCGTGGGAACTCAGGAAGAGATAGGGAAAAGGGGACTATAATTCAGCTTTTACAGCCTCAGGTGCCAGGAAGGGAATAGGGAGGAAAGGGGGTGATAACCAGCTCTTAGTACAAGGCCATTTGGCCTGTTAGGGAGATTGTGAAGGGCTCACTTTCTCACGGGATGGTCTCTGACAAAGATTACTTTCTTTCTGTTTCTATGGTGTACTTTCCCTCCTTGTGTTGGAGTTTTCCATCTATTATCCTTTGTAGGGCTGGGTTTGTGGATAGATATTCTGTAAATTTCGTTTTTTCATAGAATATTTTTGTTACTACATCTATGGTAATTGAGAGTATAGTAGCTTTGGGCTGGCATTTGTGTTCTCTTAGGGTCTATATGACATCTGCCCAGAATATTCTGGACTTTATAGTCTCTGATAAGATTTCTGGTGTAACTCTGATAGGTGTGCCTTTATATGTTACTTGACCTTTTTCCCTTACTGTATCTTTAATAGCTATATTTCTAATTTATGAATTTTGATATTCTCTCTTTTTCATTAGGTTAGTTTGTCTAAGAATTTATGGAATCAATTTCACCTTAAGATTCCTTTCTATTCAATTTACAAATATTTTATTCAGAATTTCAGGAAGATTGACCTACAATTATCTATTTTTTTGTGGAGTCTTTATGTGGCTTGAGTATCTGAGTAGTAGTGTCATATATCTTATTGTTTATGTGCTATAGTTTCTCTCTTATCATTTTCAATGTAGGGTTTTTTGTATATTTAGATTGTATGTATCTTATAACTATAATATGATAATGGGAAACTCTGTCTTGGTCTTAAGTCTTTAGTGCTCTCCTCACAGGATTGACACTACTTTGAAAACGACATTTAACAGACCATTTACCATTATCAAGGTGGCTTTATTCTGGATGTGAAGGGATGGCTAAACATACATAAATCAATAAATGTAATTAACTATATAATGGACTCATGTACAAATGTCATATGAGTGTTTCAATTGTCATATAGAAGGCCTTCTTAAATACCAAAGACAAACATAATAAGTAAATAAAGTTAGGGAAACAAAATCATTTGAAATAGGTTTAAAGGCATATACTCTCTCATTGAGGCCAAATAAGGAAGTTCAGTTAGGAGAAAAGGAATACGAGAAGGATCTATATGAAAGGGTACTTGAAGGAGGGGAGGTACTAATATTGAGATATAAACCAAATAAATAAGTGAATTAATAATAATAAAAATAGGACCCCAGGACCAGGTAAGAACATCACCTTGTATCCATGTCCCTCAGAGACCACTCTTCGCAGGAGAGTGCTCAGGCTGCAGAAACAACATACCTTCTTGGACAGGGTCTCTTTAGGCCTTCCTCTTCACCCAGGAGGCAGATATGAGACCCAGACCTCAGCACACTTTCCCTGCCAGAGAAGAGTAATTATCCAGTGAGTGCTCTGACCACTGAGACTCAGGAGAGAGTTGGACTCCCATGAGTGTTGACAGAGGCTAACAGAATCACAGGAGGAACAAGATCCAGCCACTGCAAGAGGAGAGCTTGCCTGCAGAGAGTGCTCTGACCACTGAGACTCAGGAGAGAGTTGGACTCCCAGGAGTACTGACAGAAGCTAACAGAATCACAGGAGGAACAAGCTCCAGCCAGGGGCAGCTATAACAACTAACACAATAGATTACCAGATAGTGAAAGGCAAATGTAAAAATCTTACTAACAGAAACCAAGACCACTCAGCATCATCAGAACCCAGCACGCCCATCACAGCAAGGTCTGGATACCCCAACACACCTGAAAAGCAAGATTAGGATTTTAAAATCATGTCTCATGATGCTGGTAGAGTATTTTAAGAACATTAATAAACCACTTAAAGAAATACAGGACAACACTGATAAAAGCATAGAAGCCCTTAAAGAAGAAACACAAATAATCCCTTAAAGAAATACAAGAAAACACTGTTAAACATATAGAACTATAAGAAGAAACACAAAAATCCCTTAAAGAATTACAGGAAAACACAAACAAACAGGTGATGGAATTGAACAAAATCATGCAAAATGTAAAAATGGAAGTAGAAACAATAAAGAAAATCCAAAGGAAGACAATTCTGGAGATAGAAACGCTAGGAAAGAAATCAGGAACCATAGATGTGAGCATCAGCAACAGAATACAAGAGATAGAAGAGAGAATCTCAGGTACAGAAGATTCCATAGAAAACATGAACACATCAAAGAAAATTCAAAATTCAAAAAGATCCTAACTCAAAACATTCAAGAAATACAGGACACAATGAGAAGACCAAACGTAAGGATAATAGGTATAGATGAGAATAAAGATTTTCATGTTAAAGGGCCAGTAAATATCTTCAACAAAATTATAGAAGAAAAGTTCCCTTACCTAAAGAAAGAGATGCCTGTGAAAATACAAGTAGCCTACAGAACTCCAAATAGACTGGACCAGAAAAGAAATTCCTCCTGACACATAATAATCAGAACAACAAATGCACTAAATCAAGGTAGAATATTAAAAGCAATAAGGGAAAAAGGTCAAGTAACATATAAAGGCAGAGCTATTAGAATTACACCAGACTATTCACCAGAGACTATGAAAGCCAGAAGACCCTGGACCAATGCTATACATACCCTAAGAGAACAAAAATGCCAGCCCAGGCTACTATACCCAACAAAAATCTCAATTACCATAGAGGGAAAACCAAAGTATTCCATGACAAAACCAAATTCACACAATATCTTTCCAGGAATCCAGCCTTTAAAAGGATAATAAAGGGAAAACACCAACACAAGGATGGAAATTATGCCTTAGAAAATCAAGAAATAATCCTTCAACAAACTTACAAGTAGACAGCCACAAGAACAGAATCCCAACTCTAACAACAAAAATAACAGGAAGCAAAAATTACTTTTCTTAATATTTCTTAATATCAATGGACTCAATTCCTCAATAAAAAGACATAGAATATCAGACTGGCTACATAAAAATGAACCAAAATTGCTGCTTACAGGAAACCCACCTCAGGGGAAAAGACAGACACTACCTCAGATTAAAAGTTTGGAAAGGAATTTTCCAAGCAAATGGTCAGAAGAAACAAGATGGACTAGCCACTCTAATATCGAATAAAATCGACTTCTAGGCCAAAGTTTTCAAAAAATGAAAAGGAAGGGTACTTCATACTCAGCAAAGGTAAAATCTTCCAAGATGAACTCTCAATTCGGAATATCTATGCTCCAAATGCAAGGGCAGTCACATTCATTAAAGAAACTATAATAAATCTCAAAGCACACATTCCACCTCACACAATAATAGTGGGAGATTTCAATAACCCACTCTCATCAATGGACACATCCTGGAAATAGAAAGTAAACCAAGACACACTGAAACTAACAGAATTTATGAAACAGATGAATTTAATAAATATCTACAGAACATTTTATCCTAAAACAAAAGGATATACCTTCTTCTCAGCATCTCATGGTACCTTCTCCAAAATTGATAATATAATTGGTCACAAAACAGGTCTCAACAGATACAAAAATATTGAAATAATCCCATGTATCCTATCAGATCACTACAGACTAAGGCTGATCTTCATTAACAACATAAATAATAGAAAGCCAACATTCAAATATTAAGCTGAACATCACTCTACTCAATGATACCTTGGTCAAGAAAGAAATAAAGAAAGAAATTTAAGGCTATTTAGCATTTAATGAAAATGAAGCCACAACATACCCAAACTTATGGGAAATAATGAAAGCATTTCTAGGAGGAAAACGCATAGCTCTGAGTGCTGCCAAAAAGAAACTAGAGAGAGCATACACTAGCAGCTTGAAAGATCACATAAAGACTCTAGAACAAAAGGAACAAATTCACTGAACAGGTGTAGATAGCAGGAAATAAACTAAGGGCTGAAATCAACCATGTGGAAACAAAAAGAACCATTCAAAGAATCAACCAAACCAGGACATGTTTCTCTTAGAAAATGAACAAAATAGATAAACCCTTAACCAGACTAACTAGAGGGCACAGGGACAGTATGCTAATTAACAAAATCAGAAATAAAAAGGGAGACATAACAACAGAACCTGAGGAAATCAAAACCATCATCAAATCCTACTACAAAAGACTATGCTCAACAAAACTGGAAAACCTGGATTAAATGGACAAATCTCTAGACAGATACCAATTACCAAAATCAAATCAGGATCAGATTAATGATCTAAACAGTCCCATACCCCATAAAGAAATAGAAAATCTCATTAATAGTCTCCCAACCAAAAAAAGCCCAGGACCAGATGCATTTAGTGCAGAGTTCTATCAGACCTTCAAAGAAGACCTAATCCCAGTTCTCCTCAAACTATTCCACAAAATAGAAACAGAAGGTACTCTGCCCAATTCATTCTATGAAGCCACAATTACTCTGATACCTAAACCACATAAAGATCTGAAAAAGAAAAAGAACTTCAGACCAATTTCCCTTATGAATATTGATGCAAAACTACTCAGTAAAATTCTTGAAAAACGAATCCAAGAACCCATCAAAACCATCATCCATCATGACTAAGTAGGCTTTATTTCAGGGATGTACAGGTGGTTTAATATACATAAATCCATCAACAAAATCCACTATATAAACAAACTCAAAGACAAAAACTATATGATCATTTCATTAGATGCTGAGAAAGCATTTGACAAAACCCAACACCCATTCATGACAAAAGTCTTAGAACAATCAGGAAATCAAGGCCTATGCCTAAACAAAAAAAAAAAGCAATATGCAGCAAACCAGTAGCCAACAGCAAACTAAATGGATAGGAGCTAGAATCAATCCCACTGAAATCAGGGTCTAGAAAAGGATGCCCAATTTCTCCCTACCTATTCAATATGGTACTTGAAGTCCTAGCCAGAACAATTATACAACAAAAGGAGATCCAGGGGACACAAATTGGAAAGGAATATGTCAAAATATCACTATTTGCAGATAATATGATCATATATATAAGTGACCATAAAAATTCCACCAGAGAATTTCTAAATCTGATAAACAGCTTCAGTGCAGTAGCTGGGTATAAAATTAACTCTAACAAATCAGTGGCCTTTCTCTACACAAAGGATAAACCAGCTGAGAACACAACATCCTTCATAATAGTCACAAATAATATAAAATGCCTTGGTGTGACTCTAACTAAGGAAGTCAAAGATATATATGATAAGAAATTCAAGTCTCTGAAGAAAGAAATCAAAGAAGATCTCAGAAGATGGAAAGATCATGCTCATGGATTGGCAGGATCAACATTGTAAAAATGGCTATCTTGCTGAAAGCAATCTACAGATTCAATGCAATCCCCATCAAAACTCCAACTCAATTCTTCACAGAGTTAAAAAGAGAAATTTGAGAATTCATCTGGAACAACAAAGAACCTAGGATAGCAAAAACTATTCTCAACAATAAAAGAACCTCTTGTGGAATCACCATGCCTGACCTCAAGCTGTACTACAGAGCAATTGTGATAAAAACTGCATGGTACTGATACAGCAACAGACAGGTAGATCAGTGCAATAGAATCGAATACCCAGAAATGAACTAACACCCCTGTGGTCACTTGGTTTTTGACAAGGCAGCTAAAACCATCCAGTGGAAAAAAGACAGCATTTTGAACAAATGGTGCTGGCACAACTGGCGGTTATCATGTAGAAGAATGTGAATTGGTCAATTCTTATCTCCTTGTACAAAGCTCAAGTCTAAGTGGATCCCAGAACTCCACATAAAACCAGAGACACTGAAACTTATAGAGGAGAAAGTGGGAAAAAGCCTCGAAGATATGGGCACAGGGGAAAATTCCTGAACAGAACAGCAATGGCTACTACCAATGGGACCTCATAAAATTGCAAAGCTTCTATAAGGCAAAAGACACTGTCAATAAGACAAAAAGGCCACCAACAGATTGGGAAAGGATCTTTACCAATCCCAAATCTGATAGGGGACTAAAATCCAATATATATAAAGAATTCAAGAAGATGGACTCTAGAAAATGAAATAACCCTATTAAAAATGGGGTACAGAGCTAAACAAAGAATTTTCAACTGAGGAATACTGAATGGCTGTAATGCATCTGAAAAAAATGTTCAACATACTTAATCATCATGGAAATTCAAATCAAAACAACCCTAAGATTCCACCTCGAACCAGTCAGAATGGCTAAGATCAAAAATTCAGGTGACAGCAGATGCTGGTGAGGATTTGGAGAAAGAGGGACACTCTCCATTGTTGGTGGGATTGCAAGCTGGTACAGCCACTCTGGAAATCAGATTGGCAATTCCTCAGAAAATTGGACATAGTACTACAGGAAGATCTAGCAATACCCCTCCTGGGAATATACCCAGAAAATGTTCCAACTTGTAGTAAGGAGTCATGTTCCACTATGTTCATACCAGCCTTATTTATAAAAGCCAGAAGCTTGAAAGAACCCAGATGTTCCTCAACAGAGGAATGGATACAGAAAATGTGGTACATTTACACAATGGAGTACTACTCAGCAATTAAAAAGGAAAAGAGGCATTGTTGTGTGTTGATACCATTAGGCATATTTCTCAAACAGAATGGAAATAATTTAACAAAAGGCAGCTGCTATGGAGATTTCATCCCTATTCAAATTATTGAAAATATGTTTAAGATTCCAGATGGCATGCATATTTGTCCTAACATAAATGGATTTTGAGGTGGTCACAGGGTGATTAGTCAAGTAATTGGATGAAAAGGGAGAGTGAAGAATTCCATTTGGCTCTTATAATCGAATAATATTTGTATGCCAAGCAAAGCAAACTACTGTCAAGCTATAACTTAGCCTCAGTTGTCATCAATAAAAATGATTACCAATCTGAAAGCTTAAGCAAAATATCAATATTTGATCAAATTTTATACCTAAAGGCACACTTTTAATATTTTGTAATAGCAACTCTTCTGTGTCACAAGACTTTAAAAACTTAACTATTCTTGTAATTTTCAAATAATACAAATTATGAATTGGATCTCATGCTTTTCAGGGTCCTGGTTACTTGGGGCTAGGTCTAATGGGGACTGTGTCTTAGAGTTTCAAGTTGTATATTAGAAGTCTCCTAAGTACTGGTTAGTCTGAGAAGTCTCTGAGGGGCATGCACAAGATATTTGTCCACATTACAAACAGATAAATGTGTTAAGTCCTCAGTTTGGGTGTTGCTGCATTATGAACTGAGATACTATCTAGGAATGAGTCATGTGAGTACCTGCTGATAAAGTACCCATTGAGGAGAAATGACATCCTCACCCTGGAATCTAATTTGGAACATTGTCAATCTCTCCCATCCTTTTCACTCTAATGAATGGGGAGTCAGAGTCTGCCTATTTTCTGAGTATATACACTTTGTCTATGAGTATATACAAGGGTGTTATTAGCCCCATAAATAAAGGTAAGTCTTTAAACCCATGAGTTGTACACTTCTGCATCTGTGGGTAAAAAAACAAACAAACAAACAAAAACATTGAGCCACACGTTTTTATAAAACTCTGATTTTTGCAATGATCATTTACCAATCTAATTTTCATGTCTGCAGAAAGAGACTGTAGCAGGACAGATTAGAATCTAAGCAATATTCTAGTTTTCATGACAATATACACCTAAAGGAAGCTAACAAATTAAGGAATATATTTAATTAATTATGTATAGTACTATTATTATATTTATATTTCAATATAATATAGTATATATGTTACATAATATATGAATTATAAGTTTTCCATTTGACTATTTATATATATATGTATATATTCTTAAAATATAATTCTAGCCTCTAAATATACATTACACAAAACACAGTACACATTAGACATCATATGTAATGTGTCAGTATTGTATGTCATGTATTACATATTATGTTATACAATATATTTATATACTATATATTATATATTGCATAGTTATATATATAATACGTTATATATTGTACATTATATATGACAGAGTATACATTATAAATTATACATTATACATTGCACATGATATATAATATATTGTAAATTGCACACATATGTCATAGTCTATATGTAAAATATGATATATCTAATGCTGTATTTCATATACAATATACTATATATCATACAGTATATATCAAATATCACACATTACACACCATATACCACACATCACAAATCACATATCATATGTATCATATAATATAGAATATATTATCTAATATCTATTTTATTTCATGTATTATATATTATATATGTCATATACAATTTATATTGTAAACTATAAAACACATTCTACATAATATATTATAAAATGCATATCACATATTAAATATCACATATTATGCATTATATATTATATATATTATATAGCATACATCATATATTATATATCAAATAAATCATATATAATGTATTATGCATTGTATGTGAAATATAATAGTGCACATTATATACCACATATCACATAATATATATATATATTATTATTTTATATATGGTATATGACATATTATATTATACCATATAATACATATTATATATTATATATTATATATCATATATTACATATTTTATGTTTTACAACTTACATCTTATATATATTATATCAAATATCACACATCAAATATCATATAGTATATATCATATTATGTATAATATATCATATTACATACTATGAATTATATATCATATATTATATATTTATTTGATATGTTTATTAAATAGTATATGTTATATCATATACAATATACTGTATTATGATATACTATATAATGTATGATATGTCATATATCATGTGTTATATATTATATGATATATATTGTTTTTATGTCATATATTTCAAGTCATATGTAATATATTATGTATAATGTATCATATAACATATTATTTATCAAAATTTTAATATTATGTATTGCATATTATATATCATAGCTTATACTATATAATATATCACATATATATTATTATATATCATATTATATTATATATCATATCTAATCATATATAACATATATCAAATATAATTTGTCATATGTTATGTATCAGATATCATATTACCTATATGTTATATGGTATATTTACAAAAATATTTATATATTATATATTTTATGTATAATATATATTGTATTATATATAAAATATAAACATGATGTTTTTATTTACAAAATGTACATATTAAATTTTCATAATTATGAATTATTAATTAATTAGGAATTATATTAATTACCACAGTATGGTATAGCATCTTTTATATAGATTTACATTATTTTGGCTACTCCAACTAATCTAATGGTAAATTAAAGCACTGGGAAGATTTTATTAGGTTAGACACAAATAATGCATTGTTTTATAATAGGAAATTTGTTGTCTATGAGAAGACATGAGGATCCTAGGACTAATACCATATGGAAATTAAAGGATAAATGTACTTCAGGAAATACTCATAGCCAAACTTATAATCTTCCTACCCCAGAGATAACCTAACATTTTATGAAAAACAAAACAAAGAATAACTTTGCATATAGCATTTTCATGATCAGTTCCTTGTATAATATTTCTGGTAGAATTCTTAATCATTAATAGATGGCTGAATTTTGTCAATTACTTATTCTTGAACATTTCAAGATAATGACTTGTTTTCAATATTTTGGGGGAATACTGTAGGAAGTATTCCCCACATATGGTCTTTAATTATTCCTAGTTATATTCTATTGTTATGACCAAATCACTTAACTGAACATCATAAAGGATAAAACTGATTATTTTAGCTTTGGGTTTCTGAGGTCTCTGGCAGTGGTTTCCGGTCTCTGTTCTGGGCCATTGTGGGTGGAACAGGAAGGAGTGGTAATAAGAAGCTCCTGTGATGTATTTTCCACAGCTCCCAAAATTTCCAGAGGCTACATAAATAAAGCTATCACTTTGTGGTTATGTGTTCAACACATGCATATGTGAGAGACATTTTATATTCAAACCCTTGTCTCCAAAGATTCAGGATTATCCCACAATGCAGAATTCATTAATCCAAGTTCTAGAATCTCTAGAATCTCCAAGTTCTTACCAGTACTAATATTTTTTTTTAAAATTTGAGTTCAAAAATCTTTTCTAAGGCTCAAAGCCACCTTTACTTGTGCTTGTGTACATATAGTACAGAATAGACATTGTAATTCACATAGAAATTCCAGAGTAACAAGGCATGATGGGACTGAAGACAAAACACAGGGAAAAAATAAATCTTACAATTCCAGAGCTGGCATCTAGTGTTTCGGATGTGATATGACCACCAGACACAGAAAGACAAATAATTAATTTCACTGACACAAGCAAAGTAAAATACCCAAATATATAAAATGTAGAGAGAGTAGATCATCAGTGTTTGCCATATTTGCAATGAACTAGGAAAAGGAAGAAATTAGTTGATAACTAATCAACATGTTAGCTGTGGAAGATGACTAAGTTTTATGCAAGTTGGCTACAGTTCACATAAATTTGTCAACTTCCTAGGAGGTAGTTCTCATGTGTACCTACCACAAAAAATGTCATATGTGAAGTGAGACATACGCAAATTAGCTTGACTGTGGCAATTCAGATTTTATATGTCAAAATACTATCTTGTATTTGCATACCTTAAAGAGACAGTTTTAGTTTACTAATTATTCTTCAATAAAGCTGAAAGAAAGAAACAAATTGATTTTATGCAATGTTAAGTGAGGGGATTTCCTTCATTCAAGAACAGAGCTGCTAGACTGACTTTCATAAATGCTTTCTGTTTCTGGTGGTGACTTGCCTTGGTGTGACTCAGGTTTACTAATTTGAGCTATGCAGGGTGATTGAGCTGATTGCTAGATTAGCTCTGTTCTTTCTTTTCACACAGTAACATTGACTTCCACAGAATTGTCTCTGAGAACACAGAGGGAGCAAGTTCATGCTGACATTTTGCATTGGTTAAACTACATTTGGGTGAGTAATCTAATACTTTGCTTACAATGCATTATATACAATGTATTATATACAATACTTATTTGTAGGGCAGAGTCTGTAAATTATTTTTTAATCCTAGTTTTCCTACTATACATTGGCTCCTACTGTGGGTGTTTCAACAAGAGTAGTTTTCTAATGGCCAGTTTAAAGAAAGCTAACAAAGATCAATATATAGCATTTGACAGTTAGTTCAGAGGCAAATAGATGCTGATAGAAGTAGTTTCAGAACACATGTTGCCTTCTCTTCTTTAGGTTGTTAAAACACTAATGTAAACAGAACACTTGGATGCTTGTTCCTCTTCAGGACAATGATTTATCCTTTCCGACATGGTCTAAATTGTTTAAACAAGATTCCTTCAGGTTCAACATGCTACCTTGTTAGAAACCTGAGATGCTGGATGCCAGTGGTGGATCAACCTTATTACAGAAAGAACATGTTCAAACCCTACCTGTAGATATATATGTATTATAAACAGGTACATGTTTCTTAAAACAGCACGCTTCTTGATCAGCAATGAAAGTTTTAACTACAGGTTTGTAATCTAGTGCCCTGACAAGAGATCATGAGAAGCATGCTTGTATTACCTCCTCAACAAGATGTTTTTGTGTTAATTATGTAACTCAGTGATGATGAACTGCTCTTTTCTATGTGGGAGAAGAGATCAAATATAAGTAATAGTGGAAGATCCGTGAAAGCTATTCAATCAATGGCTTCATAGGAAGAGAAGGAGGGTATATATATATATATATATATATATATATATATATATATATATATATATATATATATAGCATTTCTGCCCTGTAGCAAACTTTGGACAACCATGCTAATAAGACATGACTATGATGAGACCTTTTGTTCACCTTGATATATACAGTCACATATATCCTGGACCAACTATTACTTTAGGCAAACTTGGTTCATTTCAGAGTTTGAGTAACAAGCTGGTCTATGGTTCTCATAAGTTAGTGTAAGTCTTAATGGATATTTAGTGTCTATTAGAGATTCAATTGGTTTAAATAAAATTGCTCTAAAATTTATCTAATTATTTGAACATGAGTCAGTTTGGTCTGGGAACACATAAATATCTGACCATCACATCAAAGTAGCTAAAGTGCTAAGAGACTGTTTGTGGTCATGCATGTTTGCTGCCAAGCCCTGCAGCATCTACTTACTAAATACTGGAAGCCCAGAGTGGACAATCTGTACTCAGGAGAAGTTGGGTACATTGTATACATTTTAAAGGGAGGAAGTACAGAGTTCTAAAGTATTAGGAGACAGGGAACTCTTCAGAAGAGTTGTTCTGGGACCTGAGTGCCCCTACACCCAGGAGTCATTAAAAAACAAACGACTGTCATTATCCAGCCACAGCTCCAAGAACATAGTAAAAACGAGGTCCTGCTGATCTAGAGATTACTAATGCCACAAGCCTATCATCTGAAAGGTGGACTGAGGGTTATACAAAGGAGTCATATATTCTCCTTGGAACAGAAACAGCAGGGTTGTTTGTTTGTTTGTTTGTTTGTTTTCTTTTTAATTCTTACAGCAGCTAGAAATTAGCCCAAGAGTGTTCTGAAGCCATGTGGGCACATGCCTCTTCTTAGAATTTGGGAAGAGCACAGAGATGAATCTGAAGTTCATGATTCCTTGTTTTATGAACCCAATTTGCATAATTCCATGAATGGAAGCCATGCTCATTCTCATCTAGATGTGACTCAGTGCCTTCTACAAGCTGTTTGCATTTGGGGCTGATTGCTATAATTATCCATACTGTTTTTTTTCTTTAAGGCAGTGCTCCACCTGTTTAATAAAATCTGTACCTCAGATTCTATACTTATATATGTCAGTTGTATCTTGGAAGCTATTCACCAACACAAAGATCACAAATTTCCCCACCTCATGGCTATGCCTCTAGAATATGTGATAAATTATTTCTGCAATTTGTCTGGCAAACTGCTAGCATTTAGAATTCATTGGGTTAAGAAGTTCCTTAGTGGTTTCAAGGGAGCCTAGGCACAGGGGCTGTGAATGGAGCCTGGAGATCCTGGGATCTCAACTCAGCAAGAGGTTCTAAGGACTTTTCAGGAACTCCAGCTCTTTTCGGTGGTAGGTAATAGAACTTGTCCCCTGGGAGTCTTAGGAAAGGACAATTTCTGTTCAGGCCACTCTTCTGGAACTTGGGGGCTGGGGTAATCAAGATGAACCTCTCAACAGAGTGTGAGCCAATCACCTTTGCTCCAAGAAGGGCTTGCCCAGGCAGAGCAGGCTGTATGACTTGCTGGTGGGCTGCTGAAGGATAGTCATGGCTGTATTGCACCTGAATGGAGATCCAAGACTGTGGTACTCCTGGCAATATAGAATGACTGTGCCTCAGGAAAATAAATGAATAAATGAATATTAAATCATTGAATAAATAGGCATTTATGGATAATCAGTATCCTCAACTTTCCCACAAAGTTGTATTTGTTCTATACCAACTTTCTTACAAAAATCTGTTTAGATTTGGAATTAAATTTAATGTATAGGTAAAAATTAACAGTGTATTTTTAAACAATACTTTTGTCCATCTAAGAACTGTTACAGCTTTGCCTTCATGTGGCTACTTAACTTCTCTAAACAATATTTTACAGTTTTCATTGTGTGAAACTTATCCTCACCTTATTAGATTTTTGTATATTTAATTTTATTGTTATATTTATAAATTATATCTTGACACAATATTAATATTATATTTTCAAATTTAATCTTCTAATTATAGTACTCAATGCTAAGTTTATTTTGTTTGTGTGTGTGTGTCAGTGTGTTTTATGTGTGTAGTCAAAGGCCAACATCAGGTATTTACCTCAATAACTTTCCATTTTACTTTGGAGACAGGGTTTCTCAATGAAGCTCAAGTTGACTGGTTTGGCTAGCTAGATCAAGCCTCTGGGATCCACCTAGTTCCACTCCTACATCTAACACTGAGATTATAGGTTTATGTTCCAATACTCCACCTTTCATTTGCATTCTTTGTAATCTGTTGCAAAGGCTCCTCTACTAGAATATTCCAGCCCAAACACAAGTGTTATAAATTTTGTTATCATTTTTTGGTTATTATTGGTTTCTCTTCCTCCCACTATTTTATTAGAAGTGAAAACAGGCACAGAATGTTCCTCCTCAAAAAAATTCCCTCACTTTCAAGAATTCAGTTCATTAGTTTCCTGTCCATGGTTGTTTCATGGATATTTCTAGTTTATATATGTATGTGATATCACATTCTCACTTTTAGTGTGGAATCAAATGTCTCTCAAAATTAAACTTTGAAACGATGTTCAAACATCATCATGGCTTTAAGTATCAATGTAAAACTATTTCATTTCAGAAAATAAGATAATTTATTTTGCAGCCAAATATTAATGGCCATGGCTCAGGAACATAAATTTAGATGAAACTGCTGGTAAAAGTTTCATGAAGCAAAAGAACAAAGGAAACCATAAATCAAGATACTTATATATTAGTGGGGCCATCAGGTAAGTGGATTACAACCAATATTAGAAAAATTCTACATATGAGGAGATGCTATCTGATGAAGCCTTGGAGTTGGTGGAAGTTACAGGTCTGTTTATATATTCTTACATTTTAATTTAATCTATTTTATTTTATTTTATTTTATTTTATTTTATTTTATCTCTAAGTAGGTATGTGTATGTCAGTCCCAGATCCTGCAGTGGTGAAGCTGGAATTTCTGGTGGTTGTGAAATGTCTGATGTGGGTGCTGGGAATTGAACTTTCCAGAATTGAAAGTATGCACTTATAGCACTTGAACCATATTTCTAATCTCATTGTCTCCACATTGTTAAAAATGAGTTTACTGATAGCCACTAGAGTGCTAAGTTAAAAACTGACTGGGCAATAAATGCCTGTTTAGATGGCTAAGGGAAGCCCAAGAGAGTTGATTCTGGATCCGCAAAATTTCAGCTTCATATAATTACAGAACTTTAACCATCATTTTTAAACATCTCTTTAACATCTACAAACTTTGTAGATGTTTAGGGTAAGAGAAGTTTTTTTTTCTTTTTAAATAAAGAATTTCAGTTCTCAAAAAGAAAAGAAAGAAAAAAAGTACAAAAACATTAAATCTACACAGAGAATCCATTCCAGTCTTACAATATGTCCATGCAATGTTCTTTACAGAAAAGTAATCTCATCAAGACTTAGGCAAGGCATGAGTGATGTAGATATTTCAAGTCTTGTTTGTTTTCTTTTTTAATTTAAATTTATTTTTAATTTACTTTTTACTCTCCATATTCTGTTCCCCACTGCTCCCATCTACCCTCTGACTGCTCCATATCCAACACCTCCTCTCCACCCTTTCTCCCTACCTATCACCCCACCTGACCTCTAAACTCCCTGGGGCCTCCAGTCCCTTGAGGGTTAGGTGTATCATCTCTGAATATACCTGAAAATACTCTACTGTATGTGTGTTGGGGGCCTCATCAGCTGGTGTATGCTGGCTGTTTGGTGGTCCATTTTTTTCAAAGATCTTGGAGGTCCAGACTAATTAAGACTTCTGGCCCGTCTACAGGATCAACCTTCTCCTCAGCTTCCTTCAGCCTTCCCTAATTCAACAATATGGGTTAGCTGCTTCTGTCCATTAAGCATGTGGAAATATCTGCATCTGACTCTTTCAGCTGCTTGTTGGGTCTTTTGGAGAGTAGTCATGCTAGATCCATTTTTGTGAAGGCTCCATAGCCTCAGTAATAGTCGCAGACCTTAGGAACTCCCCTTGAGCTGGATCCCACTTTGGGCCTGTCACTAGACCTTCTTTTCCTCAGACTCCTCTCCATTTCCATCCCTGTAACTCTTTCAGACAGAAACAATTATGGGTCAGAGGTATGAGTGTGGGATGGCAACCCCAAACCACAAGTGAAGGACCTCAAACCCAAAATGGATATGTGTGGTATGTACTCACTAATAAGTGGATATTAGCCAAAAAAAAAAAAAAAAATACAGAATACACAAGATAGAGTCCACAGAATTCAAAAGGTTCAACAAACTGAAGTGCCCAAGAGAGGATGCCTCAGTCCCAAATGGGAGAGAGAAGAAAGCAATCATAAGTGGGGAAGGAGGGAAGGACTTGGGAGGGAATGTGGGGAGAGACTGGAGGGGAGAGGGGAATCTGATTTGGTATTGGGTGTGGGAAAATGACTGAAGCCCTGAGGGAGGTGAGAGACTCCCAGAACTCACAGGGAGGGACCTTTGATGAAATGCCCAACAGTAGAAAGAGGGAACTTATAGATCCCACCTCCAGAGTAAGATCTTTCAAGTATTTTTTTTTTTTTAGGTATTTTCCTCGTTTACATTTCCAATGCTATCCCAAAAGTCCCCCATACCCACCCCCTCAATCCCCTACCCGCCCACTCCCCCTTTTTGGCCCTGGCATTCCCCTGTGCTGGGGCATATAAAGTTTGCAAGTCCAATGGGCCTCTTTCCAGTGATGGCCAACTAGGCCATCTTTTGATACATATGCAGCTAGAGACAAGAGCTCCAGGGTACTGGTTAATTCATATTGTTGTTCCACCTATAGGGTTGCAGTTCCCTTTAGCTCCTTGGGTACTTTCTCTAGTTCCTCCATTGGGGGCCGTGTGACCCATCCAATAGCTGACTCTGATCATCCACTTATGTGTTTGCTAGGCCCCGACATAGTCTCACAAGAGACAGCTATATCTGGGTCCTTTCAGCAAAATCTTGCTAGTGTATGCAATGGTGTCAGCGTTTGAAAGCTGATTATGGGATGGATCCCTGGATACGGCAATCACTAGATGGTCCATCCTTTTGTCACAGCTCCGAATTTTGTCTCTGTAACTCCTTCCATGGGTGTTTTGTTCCCATTTCTAAGAAGGGGCAAAGTGTCCACACTTTTGTCTTCGTTCTTCTTGAGTTTCATGCTTCTTTCAAGTAATTTTAAGTCTGGGAAATTTTCTAACTTCTCTTTTAGGGTTCTGTTTACATATCCAGTCTGTTAGTTTATGTCTTTTTTATTGGGTAATTGATTCCATTGATATTAAGTGATATTAAGGAAAAGTGGTTGTTGCTTCCTGTTATTTTTTGTTACAGGTGGAATTATGTTTATGTGGCTATCTTCTTTTGTGGTTTGTTAAAAGAAGATAATTTTCTTGCTTTTTCTAAGGTATAGTTTCCGTGCCTGTGTTAGAGTTTTCCATCTATTATCCTTTGTAGGGCTGGATTTGTGGAAAGATACTGTGTAAATTTGTTTTTTCATGGAATATCTTTGTATTTACATCTATGGTAATTCAGAGTTTTGTTGGGTATAGTAGCCTGGACTGGCATTTCTGTTCTCTAAGCGTCTGTATGGCATATGCCTAGAATCTTCTGGCTTTTATAGTCTCTGGTAAGAAGTCTGGTATAATTTTGATAGGTTTGCCTTTATATGTTACTTGACCTTTTTCCCTTACTGCTTTTAATACTCTTTCTTTGTTTTGTGCATTTGGTGTTTTGATTATTATGTGACAGGAGGAATTTATTTTCTGTTCTCATATATTTGGAGTTCTGTGGGCTTCTTGTATATTCATGGGCATCTCTTTATGTTAGGGAAGTTTTATTCTATAATTTTGTTGCAGATGTTTACTAGCCCTTTGAGTTGGGAATATTCACTCTCTTCTATACATGTTATTCTCAGTTTCAGTTTTTTCATTGTGTCCTGGATTTCTTGAATGTTTTGAGTTAAGAGATTTTTGCTTTTTGTATTGTCCATGACTATTGTGTCAATGTTTACTATGGTATCTTCTACAACTGAGATTATCTCTGCTATCTCTTGTATTCTGTTGGTGATGCTTGCATCTATGATGCCTGATTTGTTTCCTAGGTTTTCCATCTCCAGAGTTGTCTTCCTTTATGTTATTGTTTCTATTTCCATTTTTAGATCCTGGATGGTTTTGTTCAATTCCTTCATCTGTTTGGTTGTGTTTTCAAGTAATTCTTTAAGATATTTTTGTGTTTCCTCTTTAAGGGCTTCTACCTGTTTAGCTGTCTTCTCCTTTATATCTTTAAGTGAGTTATTTATGTCCTTCTTAAAGTCTATCATCATCATGCAAAGTGATTTTAAATCTGAATCTTGCTTTTCCAGTGTGTTGGGGTATCTAGGACTTGCTGTGGTAGAAGAACTGGGTTCTGATGATGCCAAGTAGCCTTGGTTTCTGTTGGTAAAGTTCTTGTGCTTGCCTCTCACCATCTTGTTATCTCTGATGTTAGTTGGTCTTGCTGTCTCTGACTGGAACTTGTACTTCCTGTGAGCCAGTAAGCCAGTAATCTTAGGTATGTCAGCACTCTTGGGGAGACTAGCTCTCTCGTAGGGTTTAGGCATGGAATGCTGTCGGACACGCTTAGCTTCAGGGTGCAGATGGAGACTGGAAGGATCCTGTCTCCAGCTGCTCCACTGTTCCTGTGTCTGGTGTGCTCCAGGCCAGTCTTGCTGTGGACAGTTATTGGAGCAAAAGTGGCCACCTCTGAGGTCATGAGTGAGAGCACTTCTGCAATAACAGATCTCTCCTGATAGGATTTGTGTGTGGAGGTTTGTGGAACAGGCTTAGCTCCTGGATACAGGTGGAGTCTACCTCAGGATCGTTTTGATTTGCATTTCCTTGATCACTAAGTACTTTGAACACTTTTTTAAGTACTTCTCAGCCATTCCAGATTCCTCTGTTGTGAATTCTTGTTTTAGTTCTATAACGCATTTTTGAGTGGGTTATTTGGATTTTTGGAGGTTAGCTTCTTGAATTCTGTATATATTTTGGATATTAGTCCTCTATCAGATGTAAGGTTAGTGAGATTTTTTTCCCCATTCTGTAGATTGCCAGTTTTTCCTATTTACTATGTACTTGGACTATAGAAAAGCTTTTCAATTTCATGAGGTTCCATTTATCAATTCTTGATCTTAGAGCCTGAGACACTGAAATTCTGTTTAGGAAATCCCCCCCCCCTTGCCAATGAGTTTGAGGCTCTTTCCCTCTTTCTCTTCTATTTGATTTAGCGTTCCTGGATTTATGTTTAGGTCCTTGATCCACTTGGACTTGAGCTTTGTGCAAGGTGACAAACATGGGTCTATTTTCATTTTTCTACATAGTGACAGCCAGTTAGACCAACTCCATTTATTGAAGATGCTTTATTTTTTTCCTTTGTATGTTTTTGGCTTCTTCATCAAAGATCAAATGTCCATAGTGTGTACTTTTATTTCTGGAACTTCAGTTCTACTCCATTCATCAACCTGTCTGTCTCTTTACCAATACCATGTACATTATATCACTCTATTTAGAAGTGAAATTTATCTGAAATTCTCTTTTTTTGTTAGGTGCTTATGTGGTTTAGGTCTCACAGTAATTGTGGATTCATAGAATGAATTAAATAGTGTTCCTTCTGATTCTATTTTATGGAATAATTTGAGGAGTATTGATATTAGCTCTTTTTTTATGGTCTGTTAGAATTCTTCAGTAAAGCTATATGACCCTGGGCTTTTGTTGATTGGTAGGAATTTAATGACCTCTTCTTTTTTCCTTGGGGGATATGGAACTGTTTAATAGATTATGTGCTCTTGATTTAACGTTGGTATGTGCTGCCTAGAAAATGCTCTACTTCATCTAGATTTTCCAGTTTTGTTAATTCTTTGTTTTTGTAGTAGGATCTGATGATTTTTTTGATTTTCCTCAGTTTCAGTTGTTATGTCCTCATTTCATTTCTGATTTTATTAATTTAGGTATTGTCTCTGGGCCCTTTAGTTAGTTCAACTAGGGGTTTCTCTCTTTTGTTGATTTTCTCAAAGAACCATCTTTTGGTTTTGTTAATTTTTTGTATTCTTCACTTTGCTTTCATTTTGTTGATTTATGTACTGAATTTGAATATTTCCTTTCTTCTACTCCTCTTGGGTGTGTTTGTTTCTTTTTGTTATAGTGCTCTCAGGCATGCTTTTAATTTGCCACTATAGCATCTTTCCAATTTCTTTACCAGGGCACTTAGTGCTATGAGATTTCCCCTTTGTGCTGCTTTCATTGTGTCCCATAAGTTTGTGTATGATATGTCATCATTTTCATTGAATTCCAGGAAGTCTTTAATTTCTTTCTTTATTTCTTTCCTGAACCAGTGATCATAGAGTAGAGAGTTGTTCAGTTTATGTGGGTATGTGAGTTTTCTCTTGTTTTTGCTGTTATTGAAGTCTAGCCCTAGTCTGTGATGATCTAATAGGATGCATGAGATTATCCTGAGCTTATCCCCGTCCCGCGGGAAATAAACACAGGACACACCAGGTTCTTCCACGGTTAACTTTTACTTCTATATCATATTGAGGTAGACAAAGAAGGCTCAGAAAGTGTGTGGCTTAAATACTTTTGGTGACGTGTCTAAACTAGGACTGGTAGCAACACCCATGATCCTCATGCACCCTGGGGATAGGTTAAAGCCCCCAGGGATTGGGCAAAAGCCCCGGAGACGGACTGGTGACTTTGGCTGGCTGTGCTCTCGCAGCTGCGCACAAAGAGGTTTAGCACCATCTAGTGGCGGCACATAGATTGCAGCCCTTTACATGAGATTATTTCAATCTTCTTACTTATATCTGCTGAGGCTTGTTTTCTGATTGATCATATGGTCAATTTTGGAGAAGGCACTTTGAGGTGCTGAGAAGAAGGTATATCCTTTTGTTTTAGGGTGGAATGTTCTGTATATATCTGTTATATCTATTTGGTTCATAACCTCTTTTAGTTTCACTGTGTCTCTGTTTAGTGTCTGTTTCAATGACCTGTACATTAGTGAGAGTGTGGTATTGAAGTCTCCCACTATTTCTGTGTGGAATTCAATGTTTATTTTGAGCTTTAGTAAAGTTTCTTTTATTAATGTAGGTGCCCTTGCATTTGGGGCACAAATGTTCAGAATTGAGTCTTTCTCTTGGTGGATTTTTCTTTTGATGATTATGCAGTGTCCTTCCCCATCTTGCTTGATAACTTTTGGTTGATAGTCTATTTTATTGGATATTAGGATGGCAACTCCAGCTTGGTTTTTGGGACCATTTGTTTGGAAGACTTTTTCCAGCATTTTACTTGGAGGTAGTATTTGTATTTGTTATTGACATGTGCCTTTTGTATGCATCAAAATGCTGGATCATCTTTACATATCCAGCCTGTTAGCTTATGTCTTGTTATTGGGGAATTGAGCCCATTCACAATGAGAGATATTAAAGACAAAAGATTGCTAATTCCTGTTAGGTTTGTTGTTGCTGGTAGCATTATGTGCACATGATTCTCTTCTTTTAGCTTGGTTGTAAGATGACTTTTTTGGTGTAGGTATCCTCCTTTTGTTGGAGTTTTCCTTCTAGAATTCTCTGTAGGGCTGAATTGGTAGATAGATATCATTTAAATTTGGTTTTCTCCTAGAATATTTAGGTTCTCCATCTTTGTTGATTAAAAGTTTTGTGAGGTATAATAGTCTGGGCTGGAATTTGTGTTCTCTTATAGTCTGCATGACCTCTGTCTAGGCTTTTTTGGCTTTTGGTGTCTCTGTTGAGAAAGCTGCTGTGTTTCTGCTAGTTCTGCCTTTATATGTTATGTGTGGCCTTTCCCCTATACCTTTAACATTCTTTATTTGTTTCATGCAGTGCATTCAGTGGTTTGATTATTATGTACAAAAGGATTTTCTTTTCTGGTCTAATCTATTTGGTGTTCTATAGGATTCCTGTACATTTATGACCATCTCTTCCTTTAGCTGGGGAAGTTTTCTTTTATGATTTTGTTGAACATGTTTCCAGGTCCTTTGAGCTGTGAATCTTTGTTCTCCACAATTCCTATTATTCTTAGATTTGGTCTTTTCAATATGCCCTTGATTTTCTAGATGTTGTGGTGTAGGAATATTTTTCTGTTTTGAATTTTCTTTGAGCATTGTGTCAATATGTTCTAAGGTATCTTCTATACTTGAAAATCTCTCTGTTGGAGAGCACGGGGGTCTGCCCAGCCTGAGAGGTTTGTGGCACAGGCGCCGGCGGAAGCCTTCTTGGCTCCGGGACTCCGCGGAGGGCAGGCTGCACGGGTGACCGTGTGGAATACAGAGTGCCAGCCGTTTCTGGGACGGGCGAGAGTCGCAGAGCTTCTGGGGCGGCGCCATCTTCAGCTCCAGACAACCAGCCACCTTCGTGGCAAGAGCCACAGAGCTTCTGAGGCGGCACCATCCTCAGCTCCAGACGGCCGGCCACCTTCCTGGCGAGAGCCACAGAGCTGCTGAGGCGGCAACATCTTCGACTCCAGACAACTGGCCACCTTCCTGGCCAAAGCAACACAGCTTCTGGGAAAGATACTGCTTTGGGCCTTCACCTTCAGCCAGGAGGAGGTCCAAACACCAGATAACTGTACACCTTCCCTGAAAGAGGAGAGCTTGCCTACAGAGACTGCTCTGACCACTGAAACTCAGAGAAGAGAGCTTGTCTCCCACGCCTGCTGATAGAGGGTAACAAAATCAACAGAGGAACAATCTCTTAACAAAGACAACTATAACAACTAACTCCAGAGATTGCCAGATGGCGAAAGGTAAACGTAAGAATCCTACAAACAGAAACCAGGACAACTCACCATCATCAGAACCCAGAACGCCCACTTCGCCCAGTCCAGGACACCCTAACACACCTGAAAAGGTAGACCTGGATTTAAAAGCATATCTCATGATGATGGTAGAGGACATAAAGAAGGAATTCAATAACTCACTTAAAGAAATACAGGAGAACACTGCTAAAGAGTTACAAGTCCTTAAAGAAAAACAGGAAAACACTGCTAAAGAGTTACAAGTCCTTAAAGAAAAACAGGAAAACACAACCAAACAGGTAGAAGTCCTTATAGAAAAACAGGAAAACACATCCAAACAGGTGATGGAAATGAACAAAACCATACTAGACCTAAAAAGGGAAGTAGACACAATAAAGAAAACCCAAAGTGAGGCAACGCTGGAGATAGAAACCCTAGGAAAGAAATCTGGAACCATAGATGCCAGCATCAGCAACAGAATACAAGAGATGGAAGAGAGAATCTCAGGTGCAGAAGACTCCATAGAGAACATCGGCACAACAATCAAAGAAAATGGAAAATGCAAAAAGATCCTAACTCAAAACATCCAGGAAATCCAGGACACAATGAGAAGACCAAACCTACGGATAATAGGAGTGGATGAGAATGAAGATTTTCAACTCAAAGGACCAGCAAACATCTTCAACAAAATTATTGAAGAAAACTTCCCAAATCTAAAGAAAGAGATGCCCATGAACATACAAGAAGCCTACAGAACTCCAAATAGACTGGACCAGAAAAGAAATTCCTCCCGACACATAATAATCAGAACACCAAATGCACTAAATAAAGATAGAATACTAAAAGCAGTAAGGGAAAAAGGTCAAGTAACATATAAAGGCAAGCCTATCAGAATTACACCCAGACTTTTCACCAGAGACTATGAAAGCCAGAAGAGCCTGGACAGATGTTATACAGACACTAAGAGAACACAAATGCCAGCCCAGGCTACTATACCCAGCCAAACTATCAATTACCATAGATGGAGAAACCAAAGTATTCCACGACAAAACTAAATTCACCCATCATCTCTCCACGAATCCAGCCCTTCAAAGGATAATAACAGAAAAAAACCAATACAAGGATGGGAACCACGCCCTAGAAAAAACAAGAAGATAATCCCTCAACAAACCTAAAAGAAGACAGCCACAAGAACAGAATGCCAACTTTAACAACAAAAATAACAGGAACCAACAATTACCTTTCCTTAATATCTCTTAATATCAATGGACTCAATTCCCCAATAAAAAGACATAGACTAACAGACTGGCTACACAAACAGGACCCAACATTCTGCTGCTTACAGGAAACCCATCTCAGGGAAAAAGACAGACACTACCTCAGAGTGAAAGGCTGGAAAACAATTTTCCAAGCAAATGGTCTGAAGAAACAGGCTGGAGTAGCCATTCTAATATCGGATAAAATCGACTTCCAACCCAAAGTCATCAAAAAAGACAAGGAGGGACACTTCATACTCATCAAAGGTAAAATCCTCCAAGAGGAACTCTCAATTCTGAATATCTACGCTCCAAATGCAAGGGCAGCCACATTCATTAAAGACACTTTAGTAAAGCTCAAAGCACACACTGCACCTCACACAATAATAGTGGGAGACTTCAACACACCACCTTCATCAATGGACAGATTGTGGAAACAGAAACTAAACAGGGACACAGTGAAACTAACAGAAGTTATGAAACAAATGGACCTGACAGATATCTACAGAATATTTTATCCTAAAACAAAAGGATATACCTTCTTCTCAGCACCTCACGGGACCTTCTCCAAAATTGACCATATAATTGGTAACAAAATAGGCCTCAACAGATACAAAAATATTGAAATTGTCCCATGTATCCTATCAGACCACCATGGCCTAAGACTGATCTTCAATAACAACATAAATAATGGAAAGCCAACATTCACGTGGAAACTGAACAACACTCTTCTCAATGATATCTTGGTCAAGGAAGGAATAAAGAAAGAAATTAAAGACTTTTTAGAGTTTAATGAAAATGAAGACACAACGTACCCAAACCTTTGGGACACAATGAAAGCATTTCTAAGAGGGAAACTCAGCTCTGAGTGCCTCCAAGAAGAAACGGGAGAGAGCACATACTAGCAGCTTGACAACACATCTAAAAGCTCTAGAAAAAAAGGAAGCAAATTCACCCAAGAGGAGTAGATGGCAGGAAATAATCAAACTCAGGGGTGAAATCAGCCAAGTGGAAACAAGAAGAACTATTCAAAGAATTAACCAAACGAGGAGTTGGTTCTTTGAGAAAATCAACAAGATAGATAAACCCTTAGCTAGACTCATTAGAGGGCAAAGGGACAAAATCCTAATCAACAAAATCAGAAATGAAAACAGAGACATAATAACAGATCCTGAAGAAATCCAAAACACCATCAGATTCTTCTACAAAAGCTTATACTCAACAAAACTGGAAAACCTGGACGAAATGGACAAATTTCTGGATAGATACCAGGTACCAAAGTTGAATCAGGATCAAGTTGACCTTCTAAACAGTCCCATATCCCCTAAAGAAATAGAAGCAGTTATTAATAGTCTCCCAGCCAAAAAAAGCCCAGGACCAGATGGGTTTAGTGCAGAGTTCTATCAGACCTTCAAAGAAGATCTAATTCCAGTTCTGCACAAACTATTTCACAAGATAGAAGTAGAAGGTACTCTACCCAACTCATTTTATGAAGCCACTATTACTCTGATACCTAAACCACAGAAAGATCCAACAAAGATAGAGAATTTCAGACCTATTTCTCTTATGAATATCGATGCAAAAATCCTTAATAAAATTCTCGCTAACCGAATCCAAGAACACATTAAAGCAATCATCCATCCTGACCAAGTAGGTTTTATTCCAGGGATGCAGGGATGGTTTAATATACGAAAATCCATCAATGTAATCCATTATATAAACAAACTCAAAGACAAAAACCACATGATCATCTCGTTAGATGCAGAAAAAGCATTTGACAAGATCCAACACCCATTCATGATAAAAGTTTTGGAAAGATCAGGAATTCAAGGCCCATACCTAAACATAATAAAAGCAATCTACAGCAAACCAGTAGCCAACATCAAAGTAAATGGAGAGAAGCTGGAAGCAATCCCACTAAAATCAGGGACTAGACAAGGCTGCCCACTTTCTCCCTACCTTTTCAACATAGTACTTGAAGTATTAGCCAGAGCAATTCGACAACAAAAGGAGATCAAGGGGATACAAATTGGAAAAGAGGAAGTCAAAATATCACTTTTTGCAGATGATATGATAGTATATATAAGTGACCCTAAAAATTCCACCAGAGAACTCCTAAACCTGATAAACAGCTTTGGTGAAGTAGCTGGATATAAAATTAACTCAAACAAGTCAATGGCCTTTCTCCACACAAAGAATAAACAGGCTGAGAAAGAAATTAGGGAAACAACACCCTTTTCAATAGTCACAAATAATATAAAATATCTTGGCGTGACTCTAACTAAGGAGGTGAAAGATCTGTATGATAAAAACTTCAAATCTCTGAAGAAAGAAATTAAAGAAGATCTCAGAAGATGGAAAGATCTCCCATGCTCATGGATTGGCAGGATCAACATTGTAAAAATGGCTATCTTGCCAAAAGCAATCTACAGATTCAATGCAATCCCCATCAAAATTCCAACTCAATTCTTCAAGGAATTAGAAGGAGCAATTTGCAAATTCATCTGGAATAACAAAAAACCTAGGATAACAAAAACTCTTCTCAAGGATAAAAGAACCTCTGGTGGAATCACCATGCCTGACCTAAAGCTTTACTATAGAGCAATTGTGATAAAAAACTGCATGGTACTGGTATAGAAACAGAGAAGTAGACCAATGGAATAGAATTGAAGACCCAGAAATGAACCCACACACCTATGGTCACTTGATCTTCGACAAGGGAGCTAAAACCATCCAGTGGAAGAAAGACAGCATTTTCAACAATTGGTGCTGGCACAACTGGTTGTTATCATGTAGAAGAATGTGAATCGATCCATACTTATCTCCTTGTACTAAGGTCAAATCTAAGTGGATCAAAGAACTTCACATAAAACCAGAGACACTGAAACTTATAGAGGAGAAAGTGGCGAAAAGCCTTGAAGATATGTGCACAGGAGAAAAATTCCTGAACAGAACAGCAATGGCATGTGCTGTAAGATCGAGAATTGACAAATGGGACCTAATGAAACTCCAAAGTTTCTGCAAGGCAAAAGACACCGTCAATAAGACAAAAAGACCACCAACAGATTGGGAAAGGATTTTTACCTATTCTAAATCAGATAGGGGGTTAATATCCAACATATATAAAGAACTCAAGAAGGTGGACTTCAGAAAATCGAACAACCCCATTAAAAAATGGGGCTCAGAACTGAACAAAGAATTCTCACCTGAGGAATACCGAATGGCAAGGAAGCACCTGAAAAAATGTTCAACATCCTTAATCATCAGGGAAATGCAAATCAAAACAACCCTGAGATTCCACCTCACACCAGTCAGAATGGCTAAGATCAAAAATTCAGGTGATAGCAGATGCTGGCGTGGATGTGGAGAAAGAGGAACACTCCTCCATTGTTGGTGGGATTGCAGGCTTGCACAACCACTCTGGAAATCAGTCTGGCGGTTCCTCAGAAAATTGGACATAGTACTACCGGAGGATCCAGCAATACCTCTACTGGGCATTTATCCAGAAGATGCCCCAACTGGTAAGAAGGACACATGCTCCACTATGTTCATAGCAGCCTTATTTATAATAGCCAGAAGCTGGAAAGAACCCAGATGCCCCTCAACAGAGGAATGGATACAGAAAATGTGGTACATCTACACAATGAAGTACTACTCAGCTATTAAAAAGAATGAATTTATGAAATTCCTAGCCAAATGGATGGACCTGGAGGGCATCATCCTGAGTGAGGTAACACATTCACAAAGGAACTCACACAATATGTACTCACTGATAAGTGGATATTAGCCCCAAACCTAGGATTCTCAAGATATAAGGTACAATTTGCTAAACACATGAAACTCAATAGAATGAAGACTGAAGTTTGGACACTATCCCCCTCCTTAGAATTGGGAACAAAACACCCATGGAAGGAGTTACAGAGACAAAGTTTGGAGCTGAGATGAAAGGATGGACCATGCAGAGACTGTCATATCCAGGGATCCACCCCATAATCAGCATCCAAACGCTGACACCATTGCATACCCTAGAAAGATTTTATTGAAAGGAACCAGATGTAGCTATCTCTTGTGAGACTATGCCGGGGCCTAGAAAACACAGAAGTGGATGCTCACAGTTAGCTAATGGATGGATCACAGGGCTCCCAATGGAAGAGCTAGAGAAAGAACCCAAGGAGCTAAAGGGATCTGCAACCCTATAGGTGGAACAACATTATGAACCAACCAGTACCCCGGAGCTCTTGACTCTAGCTGCATATGTATCAAAAGATGGCCTAATCGGCCATCACTGGAAAGAGAGGCCCATTGGACACTCAAACTTTGTATGCCCCAGTACAGGGGAACGCCAGGGCCAAAAAGGGGGAGTGGGTGGGTAGGGGAGTGGGAGTGGGTGGGTATGGGGGACGTTTGGTATAGCATTGGTAATGTAAATGAGCTAAATACCTAATAAAAAATGGGAAAAAAAGGAAGTGAAAGATCTGTATGATAAAAACTTCAAGTCCCTGAAGAAAGAAATTAAAGAAGATCTCAGAAGATGGAAAGATCTCCCATGCTCATGGATTGGCAGGATCAACATTGTAAAAATGGCTATCTTGCCAAAAGCAATCTACAGATTCAATGCAATCCCCACCAAAATTCCAACTCAATTCTTCAACGAATTAGAAGGAGCAATTTGCAAATTCATCTGGAATAACAAAAAACCTAGGATAGCAAAAACTCTTCTCAAGGATAAAAGAACCTCTGGTGGAATCACCATGCCTGATCTAAAGCTTTACTACAGGGCAATTGTGATAAAAACTGCATGGTACTGGTATAGAGACAGACAAGTAGACCAATGGAATAGAATTGAAGACCCAGAAATGAACCCACACACCTATGGTCACTTGATCTTTGACAAGGGAGCCAAAACCCTCCACTGGAAGAAAGACAGCATTTTCAACAATTGGTGCTGGCACAACTGGTTGTTATCATGTAGAAGAATGCGAATCGATCCATACTTATCTCCTTGTACTAAGGTCAAATCTAAGTGGATCAAGGAACTTCACATAAAACCAGAGACACTGAAACTTATAGAGAAGAAAGTGGGGAAAAGCCTTGAAGATATGGGTACAGGGGAAAAATTCCTGAACAGAACAGCAATGGCTTGTGCTGTAAGATCGAGAATTGACAAATGGGACCTAATGAAACTCCAAAGTTTCTGCAAGGCAAAAGACACCGTCAATAAGACAAAAAGACCACCAACAGATTGGGAAAGGATCTTTACCTATCCTAAATCAGATAGGGGACTAATATCCAACATATATAAAGAACTCAAGAAGGTGGACTTCAGAAAAGCAAATAACCCCATTAAAAAATGGGGCTCAGAACTGAACAAAGAATTCTCACCTGAGGAATACCGAATGGCAGAGAAGCACCTGAAAAAATGTTCAACATCCTTAATCATCAGGGAAATGCAAATCAAAACAACCCTGAGATTCCACCTCACACCAGTCAGAATGGCTAAGATCAAAAATTCAGGTGACAGCAGATGCTGGCGTGGATGTGGAGAAAGAGGAACACTCCTCCATTGTTGGTGGGATTGCAGGCTTGTACAACCACTCTGGAAATCAGTCTGGCGGTTCCTCAGAAAACTGGATATAGTACTACCGGAGGATCCAGCAATACCTCTCCTGGGCATATATCCAGAAGATGCCCCAACTGGTAAGAAGGACACATGCTCCACTATGTTCAGAGCAGCCTTATTTATAATAGCCAGAAGCTGGAAGGAACCCAGATGCCCCTCAACAGAGGAATGGATACAGAAAATGTGGTACATCTACACAATGGAGTACTACTCAGCTATTAAAAAGAATGAATTTATGAAATTCCTAGCCAAATGGATGGACCTGGAGGGCATCATCCTGAGTGAGGTAACACATTCACAAAGGAACTCACACAATATGTACTCACTGATAAGTGGATATTAGCCCAAAACCTAAGATACCCAAGATATAAGATACAATTTCCTAAACACATGAAACTCAAGAAAAATGAAGACTGAAGTGTGAACACTATGCCCCTCTTTAGAAGTGGGAACAAAACACCCTTGGAAGGAGTTACAGAGACAAAGTTTGGAGCTGAGATAAAAGGATGGACCATGTAGACACTGCCATATCCGGGGATCCATCCCATAATCAGCTTCCAAATGCTGACACCATTGCATACACTAGCAAGATTATGCTGAAAGGACCCTGATATAGCTGTCTCTTGTCAGAGTATGCCTGGGCCTAGCAAACATAGAAGTGGATGCTCACAGTCGGCTATTGGATGGATCACATGGCCCCCAATGAAGGAGCTAGAGAAAGTACCAAAGAAGCTAAAGGGATCTGCAACCCTATAGGTGGAACAACATTATGAACTAACCAGTACCCCGGAGCTCTTGACTCTAGCTGCATATGCATCAAAAGATGGCCTAGTCGGCCATCACTGGAAAGAGAGGCCCATTGGACACGCAAACTTTATATGCCCCAGTACAGGGGAACGCCAGGGCCATAAAAGGGGAGTGGGTGGGTAGGGGAGTGGAGGTGGGTGGCTATGGGGGACTTTTGGTATAGCATTGGAAATGTAAATGAGCTAAATACCTAATAAAAAATGAAAAAAAAGAAGAATAAAAAAAAAAAAAAGAAAGAAAATCTCTCTGTTATTTCTTTTATTGTGTTGGTGATGCTTACATCTGTAATTCCCGACCTCTTTCCTAGGTTTTCCATTTCAAGGGTTGCCTCTGTTTGTATTTTTTATTGTTTCTATTTCTGCTTTTACGTTTTGGACAACTTTGTTCAATTCTTTTACCAGTTTGATTGTGTTTTTCTGAATTTCTTTAAGGGATTTATTTTTTTCCTCTTTCAGGGTTTCTAGCTGCTTACCTTTGTTTTCCTGTATTTCTTTCGGTGAGTTATTTAAATCCTCCTTGAAGGATCCTAATTTCTTCATGAGATAGCCTCTTGATTTTCATGTGTGTTTGTATATCTAGGGCTTGCTGTGGAAGAAATGGGTTCTGATGATGTTGTTAAGGGAAGGTTCCTTAACTGTTGCCCTTCATGTAGCAAAACTTCCAGGAAGCCTTCAAACTGTGGTATCTTCAGAGGGGCAGACAAGCTGGTAATCTGCTCCAGAAGAAGGTGCAGGTCAGAAGGAACTGTTATCTTTTAATACTGAAATGTAAAGTATTTTGAAGTAGGGCTGGTGAGGTGGATGACCAGATTGCTCTTCCAAAGGTCCTGAGTTCAAATCCAAGCAACCACATGGTGGCTCACAACCATCCATAGTGATATCTGATGCCTTCTTCTGGTGTGTCTAAAGTCAACTACAATGTACTTGCATATAATAATAAATAAACCTTTGGGCTGAAGCAAGCAGGGCTGGAGTGACCAGAGGTCCTGAGTTCAATTCACAGCAACCACGTGATGATTCACAACCACTTGTACAACTACAGTGTACTCATATACATAAAATAAATACATAAATCTGTTTTTTAAAAGTATTTCAAAGTGGCTATTAGGTTGGACGCCACAGCCTCCCTCTGACACACCGCCTCTCTTTCTGGAAAAAATATGTCAAAATTTCATCTGTGTTGCGTGTGTCAAGATTTACTTCTTTTCATTCAACTAATTTTGAGGTTAACTTGCTCTATTTATCTTAATAGTCTGACAGGATAGGAGTGTAGAGATGGCTCAATGATTAAGAGAACTTTCTGCTCTTCTACAGGACCCAGGTTCAATTCCAAGTACCCACTTTGTCAGCTCAGAAACTATCACTTCATTACCAGTGAACCCAGCACTCTCTTTTGGTCTCCTGCACATACATAAGGGCAGGCAAACCATTTATACACCTAAAGTAAAAATAAAGGTTAAAATAATTTGATATCATTGTGTAAGAATTTTGTTGAATATATGATTAACATGAAGGTGATATGTATCTCTAAATTGAATCATAAATGATAAATGTTATCTTTTAATGTTATTGGTAAATATTATATATTTACTTAGCTATTCAGATGTAAATTATTTTTAATCTCTATGAAGATATAATGCATTTCTAATCATATTAAAGCTAAAACAATACTATTTTATGCCCATTTATAGTAAACAGTTTTCTTATTTCTATGTACATTATCATATTATTTATATTTATTTAATTTCCTTTTTTTGGAAATTTTATGTGTCACTAATGACTTTATTTTCTCATGGTACTAGATAAACTATTTGGTTCTCCAGAATTAAAGAGAAAACTTTCCATTTTTTTTTCTTATTAAAAATGATGTTTATAAGAAATTTTTATTACAAGTCTTTTTTTACACTCCAGATTTTATTGCCCTTCCAATCAACTCTTCGACTGTTCCACATTCCATACCTCCTCCCAGGACTCCTGTCTCCATGAGGACGTCCCCACCCCTCCCACCACATCCAACCTCTAAACGCCTTGGGAACTCCAGTCTCTTGAGGGTTAGGTGCATCTTCTCTGTCCAAATACAGACCAGGATTGAGGGCATCAAATAAGTTGGTGTATGCTGCCTGGTTGGTGGTCCATTGTCTGAGAGATCTTAGGGGTCCAGGTTAATTGAGACTGCTGGTCCTCCTATAGAGTCACCCTCCTCCTCAGCTTCTTCCAGCTTTCCCCTAACTCAACCACAGTGATAAGCAGCTTCAGTCCATTGGTTGGGTGCAAATATCTGCATCTGACTTTCCCAGCTAGTTGTTGGTGCTTTTGGAGGGCAGTCATGTTACGTCCCTTTTTGTGATCATTCCATAGCTTCTGTAAAAGTTTCAGGACTTGGGGTCTCCCCTTGAGCTGGATCATACTTTGGGCCTGTCGCTGGACCTTCTTTTCCTCAGTCGCTTCATTTTTATCCTGCATTTCTTTCAGAGAGGAACAATTCTGGGTCAGAGTTTTTATCTGAGGGATGGCAACCCCATCCTTCACTTGATGTCCTGTCTTTTTGCTGAAGGAAGGCTCTACAAGTTCCCTCTCCCCACTGTAGGACATTTCACCTAAGGTTCCTCCCTTTGAATCGTGAGATTCTCCCAGGTCTCTGGTACATTCTAAAGGTGGCCCCCAACCTCCTACTTTCCGAGGTTGCCTGTTTACATGTTTTCTGCTAGTCCTCAGGGCTTCAGTCCTTTCCACCCCACCCATTATCATGTTCCCCCTCTGTCCCCTTTCCCTTCCAGGTCCCTCCCTCCTCCCCTCTGTGATTGCTTTCTTCTCAGTCACAAGTGGAACTGAGATATCCTCACTTGGGCCCTTCAACTTGTTGACATTTTTGAGTTCTGTGAATTGTGTCCTCAATATTCTGTACTTTTTTGGCTAATATCCACTTATTAGTGAGTATATACCATGCATGTCTTTTTGGGTCTGAATTACCTCACTCAGGATCATATTTTCTAGATACATGCATTTGCCTGCAAAACTTGGAATTCTTTTTTTTTTTTTTTTTTTTTTCATTATATGTCTGGCTTTTTTTTGACATTTTTTTTCCCATTTTTTATTAGGTATTTAGCTCATTTACATTTGCAATGCTATACCAAAAGTCCCCCATAGCCACCCACCCCCACTCCCCTACCCACCCACTCCCCTTTTATGGCCCTGGCATTCCCCTGTACTGGGGCATATAAAGTTTGCGTGTCCAATGGGCCTCTCTTTCCAGTGATGGCCGACTAGGCCATCTTTTGATGCATATGCAGCTAGAGTCAAGAGCTCTGGGGTACTGGTTAGTTCATAATGTTGTTCCACCTATAGGGTTGCAGATCCCTTTAGCTTCTTTGGTACTTTCTCTAGCTCCTTCATTGGGGGCCATGTGATCCATCCAATAGCCGACTGTGAGCATCCACTTCTATGTTTGCTAGGCCCAAGCATACTCTGACAAGAGACAGCTATATCAGGGTCCTTTCAGCATAATCTTGCTAGTGTATGCAATGGTGTCAGCATTTGGAAGCTGATTATGGGATGGATCCCCGGATATGGTAGTGTTTACATGGTCCATCCTTTTATCTCAGCTCCAAACTTTGTCTCTGTAACTCCTTCCAAGGGTGTTTTGTTCCCACTTCTAAGGAGGGGCATAGTGTTCACACTTCAGTCTTCATTTTTCTTGGGTTTCATGTGTTTAGGAAATTGTATCTTATATCTTGGGTATCTTAGGTTTTGGGCTAATATCCACTTATCAGTGAGTACATATTGTTTGAGTTCCTTTGTGAATGTGTTACCTCACTCAGGATGATGCCCTCCAGGTCCATCCATTTGGCTAGGAATTTCACAAATTCATTCTTTTTAATAGCTGAGTAGTACTCCATTGTGTAGATGTACCACATTTTCTGTATCCATTCCTCTGTTGAGGGGCATCTGGGTTCCTTCCAGCTTCTGGCTATTATAAATAAGGCTGCTATGAACATAGTGGAGCATGTGTCCTTCTTGCCAGTTGGGGCACCTTCTGGATATATGCCCAGGAGAGGTATTGCTGGATCCTCCGGTAGTACTATATCCAGTTTTCTGAGGAATCGCCAGACTGATTTCCAGAGTGGTTGTACAAGCCTGCAATCCCACCAACAATGGAGGAGTGTTCCTCTTTCTCCACATCCACGCCAGCATCTGCTGTCACCTGAATTTTTTATCTTAGCCATTCTGACTGGTGTGAGGTGGAATCTCAGGGTTGTTTTGATTTGCATTTCCCTGATGATTAAGGATGTTGAACATTTTTTCAGGTGCTTCTCTGCCATTCGGTATTCCTCAGGTGAGAATTCTTTGTTCAGTTCTGAGCCCCATTTTTTAATGGGGTTATTTGATTTTCTGAAGTCCACCTTCTTGAGTTCTTTATAAATGTTGGATATTAGTCCCCTATCTGATTTAGGATAGGTAAAGATCCTTTCCCAATCTGTTGGTGGTCTTTTTGTCTTATTGACGGTGTCTTTTGCCTTGCAGAAACTTTGGAGTTTCATTAGGTCCCATTTGTCAATTCTCGATCTTACAGCACAAGCGATTGCTGTTCTGTTCAGGAATTTTTCCCCTGTACCCATATCTTCAAGGCTTTTCCCCACTTTCTCCTCTATAAGTTTCAGTGTCTCTGGTTTTATGTGAAGTTCCTTGATCCACTTAGATTTGACCTTAGTACAAGGAGATAAGTATGGATCGATTCGCATTTTTCTACATGATAACAACCAGTTGTGCCAACACCAATTGTTGAAAATGCTGTCTTTCTTCCACTGGATGGTTTTAGCTCCCTTGTCGAAGATCAAGTGACCATAGGTGTGTGGGTTCATTTCTGGGTCTTCAATTCTATTCCATTGGTCTACTTGTCTGTCTCTATACCAGTACCATGCAGTTTTTATCACAATTGCCCTGTAGTAAAGCTTTAGGTCAGGCATGGTGATTCCACCAGAGGTTCTTTTATCCTTGAGAAGAGTTTTTGCTATCCTAGGTTTTTTGTTATTCCAGATGAATTTGCAAATTGCTCCTTCTAATTCGTTGAAGAATTGAGTTGGAATTTTGATGGGGATTGCATTGAATCTGTAGATTGCTTTTGGCAAGATAGCCATTTTTACAATGTTGATCCTGCCAATCCATGAGCATGGGAGATCTTTCCATCTTCTGAGATCTTCTTTAATTTCTTTCTTCAGAGACTTGAAGTTTTTATCATACAGATCTTTCACTTCCTTAGTTAGAGTCACGCCGAGATATTTTATATTATTTGTGACTATTGAGAAGGGTGTTGTTTCCCTAATTTCTTTCTCAGCCTGTTTATTCTTTGTGTAGAGGAAGGCCATTGACTTGTTTGAGTTAATTTTATATCCAGCAAACTTGGAATTCTTAATAGTTGAGTAATATTTCATTGTGTAAATGAACCACAATGTCTGCATCCATTCTTCTGTAGTGGGACATCTAGGTTGTTTCCAGATTCTGGATATCACAAACAATGCCACTATAAACATAATGGAACATGTGCCCCTGTGGCATGGTGGGACATCATTTGGTTACATTCCTAGGAGTGGTATTGTTGGGTCTTCAGATACATCTCTTTCCAATTTTCTGAGAAACCTCCACAATGACTTCCAGAGTGGTTTTACTAGATGTAATCCAACCAGCAATAGAGGAATATCCCTCTTTCTTCACATCCTTCCCAACATGTGTTTTCATCTGATGTTTTGATCTTATCCATTCTTATTGATGTAAGGAGAAATGTCAGTGTCCTTTTGATTTGCCATTCTCTGATCACTAAGAACTTTGAACCTTTCTTATGCTTCTCAGTCATTTGAGATTCCTCTATTGTAAATTTTCAGTTTAGTTCTATATCCTGTTTTTTGACTGGGGTGTTTGGTGTTGTGGATAGCCCTGGGGCTAATTTTATTTTATGTTAATTCTGTTCTCCTGTGAGGACCTGCAAACAAGAATGAGCCAGTACTCAGTTGATTTCCTATAAACTTTCTTCCCACCTTAATTTATAAATAAAGACTAGAGGCAAGGATTGGGTAGAGATAAAGGGAAGGTGGAGACGAAAGTTGAAAGAGAGAAGAAGGAGGATGGGAGAGAGAGAGAGAGGATGACAATGGAGGAGGTGGAAGGTAAGCAGAGCAGAAGCATGTGGCCTAGAGAAACTGCAAGTTATAAGGGGCCTCATTGATGGGGAAGATGGTAGTGTAGTGGTAGATCTGCCCAATCTAGGCACATAGCTTGTATTCGTATTAATTGAGTTGTGTTTTCATTGCCGGGGTATATTTGGGTGGTTAGCTTCTTGAGTTCTTATATATTTTGGATACTAACCCTCTATCAGACATGGGGTTAATGAAAAAAATTTCCCCAATCTGTAGGTTGCCAATTTGTCTTATGACTAAATCCTTTGCGTTACAGAAGCTTTCCAGTGTCATGAGACCTCATTTATCTATCCTTGATCATAAAGCATGAGCCATTGGAGTTCTGCTTAGGAAAATTTCCCCCTGCCAATTAGTTCAAGGCTCTTTCCCACTTACTCTTCTATTAGATTCAGTGTACCCAGTTTTATGTTGAGGTCCCTGGTCCACTTGGACTTGAGGATCTTTAGTTTCCACTATCAAAGACTCACTACATAGTCCACACCATTTTCCTTTGTCATATCATTATGACGCCTTGGGGGGATTTCTTCATCTTAACTACTTTAAATGGAATATATCATATACTAAATAGCAATGCTGCTTGAATTTTTATTTTCAGGGAGATGCAAGCCAACCTACAACTCATGCTTGCTTGAACATTATTGGTGGGACCCAAGTATTTGAACAAAGAATCCTACATATGTCACATTCAGGTTTCTCTTAATACAAGATGTGCATGTCAGAGTGAAAAATAAGCTATCAGGTATATTCATTCCCCAGAGTTCTCATGGAAAGTTCTACTGATGGTGTTAAGTCCATAGCATATCTGATAATGATTGTCATAATAATAGGGACACAGCTGATTGATGCTCAGATCACCGATGCATTCAGATGATGTTTTTTCTACATTGGTTTTCTCCTTCATTTGCCTGCCCTCTACTTTCTTTGGTGAGGAATGTGGAAAACATTAAAGCTATTCCTAAGTGGTCCATTGTGGTCATTGCTCACTTGCTTGACTATATGCTCTGCACAATATGCTCTTCTTTGTTCTTGAATTGAGGGTAATTTTATTCTGTAAAGATTTTTATTTTTCTTTTCTTTAATGTTTTAATTTTTAACTTCACTGGTTCTAAATGCATGCATGTGTGTGCTTGAAACTTAAGAAATTATATGATCCAGAGGAAGTGAAATCAATATGTTGATGAAATAAAAACAATTCATACATCTACTGATGCCTGATAAATGAGGAAATATAACACTCACAGCACCATATATATAATTATATATACATATATATTATATTATACAAATTTACATATATGTATATATAATATTATATAGCTTATATAAAATATGATGTGCTATATACATGTATAATATAAAATATATAAAATATAATATATATAATTTATACAGTATATAATACTGAAGTAAAGTCCAGCCTTTCAAATAAGAGAATCTCATCATTTGTGATGACACTTATGAGCATGCTGACATGATCTTCTTTATACACATAATATATAAAACTTTAACTCATATAGGAAGAATGTAGAATAGTGTTTGCTAAGTATGGGCTGAGTGTTTGCTAAGTATGGGCTGGTCAATACTGGACAAAGTATAGGAGCAAAGTTTCAGATCGACAGGATGAGTAAGTTTTGCATAGCATGGTGACTATATTTAATAATAGTGTATAGAGTACTTGACAATTTCTAAGATAGTAGATTTTAAATGTTCTTATCACCCACACAAAGTATGATGATACATATCTTAACATGTATCTGATACATATTTTAATAATTGGGCTATAGAAATCATTTCACAATGTTATAATGTATCAAAAATTGCATTGAATATCAATACCATTACTGATATGTTAATAACACCTGAATAAAGAAAAATAAAATGAATACATTAATTGAATTGTGCTGAACATTTGATTTTGGTATTTTTTCATTATTTAATACATTTGTTCATGTTCAAATTTCATTAAACATATCATAAAACAATCTAACATGTCTATAGTCTTAAACATTCATATTTATATTCATATTATAGATTTATACTGGTTTTATATATGTATGGTGTAAAGTGTTGACTTTTGTCTCTGATTCTGTGAAGAAGTTATTTAGACTGACTTTGTTCTGAAGTAATTGACTAGGTTATATATTTTTTGGTTCCACAAATGCACAATGAAATTAGTTCTTCTTTGTCTAACTTGTTTTACAAAATATAATGTGGTCCAGTTTTTCTGAAAATAACAGGATTTCAATTCTTCTTTATGGATGAATAATACTTCCTTCAGTGAAGTTAATCTCCTGAAGGCACAGAGCCAAGTGCAAAAAAACCCCAGGACCCTAGAAACTGTCACCTCAGAGGAGTAGCACCAGTCATTAGAACTTTTCCTTGCAAGGGGAATTTTCTCAAAAGGTAAAATTTAAGAATGGCCTCATCATGCTTTTTTCAGTGTTGTCATAGTTCTTACTAACCCAATTTTGTTGCCACATTTTCAATTTAATTTTTCAGGTGTGATGGAACCTTCAGCTTCCTGTTTACCTGGATTCTTCATGGTCTGCATTCTCCTAAAGATCACAGTACTCACCCAAGGTAGAGGCATACTCCCACTTTTTTTTTTTGATGAAATTTGTCCTTGGACAGTTTCATACATGCTTACAAGGCATTATAACTACTTATCTCCAATACTCTTATTCCTCTTTCACCTTTATCATTTCCTCACCTCCCAGAATGTCCCTTTCCCACATTTATGCTTCTAGCTTTGTTTTAGAACCCATTGCTTTTTAACCAGGACTGTTTGTGTAGCCACAGGTTTTTGGATTATCTGCTGTGGCACGATGGACTAACAAAACAGAAGCGATGATTATCTCTGCCTTAAAATTCACCAATAGTTCTGCAGGAAGTGATAGCATTCCATGTGCAATTCCCTGATTGATAAAGGCAGTCTCAGTCTTAAGAAGGCCCAGTGCATGTTGCTGCAGCTGCTGTGAGATCGTGTTTGCAATATCTGTGTCATTCTTGAATATTTTTAATTCTGTGTAGAAGCCAAACTGAATTTTGTAGAATTAATCACCCTGTAGCACAGGAAATAAGGCCAACAAGATGCAAATGGGACTTCAGGAAGTTAAACATTCATGTACAGCAAAGAAAATTGTCAAACAAGTGAAGAAGCAACCTCTAATCCTAACACTTGGGGGGCAAAGACAAGTGAGTTTTTGTGAATTAAAAGCGTATATCAGGAGTTTCAGGTCAATTAGGACTATATAATGAGTTCCTGTTTCAAAAACAAACCAGCTAAAATAAAACAACAAAAAGAATATATTTGCAACAATAATTTTTTTTTAAAAATAGGCTTTGAATTTGAGAGAGAGCAAGGGGAGCTGTTAAGGGAGGAAAGAAAAGGAGGAAATAACACAATTATAAGCTTAATATATATAATATATTCTTAATTGCAATTGAATTATATCACTTTGTCTGCTTCTGCCCCTCCCATGCATCCTACCTCCAATTCCTCTTATGTCCTACTCCCAATTTCAAGTTGATAGTTTCTTTTTCTTAAATTATTATTGTAATACAATCATGCAATCAGACATCATACAATCATATATATGTATGTACACACATATAAATATAATCTATTGAGCTTGTGTTGTGTGTATGTGTATGGTGTCAGGGCTGACCATTCTGCATTGGACAACCAATAAGTGGATCCTTCTGCCAGCAATCATTAGTTACTTGTAGTCCTTTGTCTCATGTAAGATCCTGCAAAAATTTTCTCCTTCTATGCTAATATGTCTGTTAATGTTTCCATTGTTTCAGACTTGGTTATTCAGACATTTCTAGGTCAGAATGTCTTAGTGCAGACCTCCTGTGTTCAGACTCTTACAATGTTTCTACCCTTTCTTCCACTGTGTTCCCCAAAACACATATGCAGAAGTTATAACATGTTCTACCTATTGGGTTGGATTTCCCAAAGTCCTTTGATCTCTACATTGCATCTAGCCATAGTTTCTAGGATGCCCTCTATTTGCCAGAAAAAGGTATTTCTTTGACAAGGGAGTAATGACTTCATTTCCATCTGAAGATGTAAATAAAAACTGCTCACTAGTTCCTTTTCTCTGTAATTTTATTAACCCAAAAATGAGATGGGGTTGATCCACTTTCATCTTCACCCCCTTGGGCTGAGAATTCTGATTATTCAATTATTATCTTAAATTATTTAAAGGAAAGAAAATAATTAGTTCCTTCCCACAATAAGTAAATTTTACAGAAGCAGACACATTGAGCATCTCTCTGCACCTAGTTGTTTCCCTGTTTTGATCTTCCAGCTGCTTATTTTGTTGGAGTTTTAATTAATTTGGGGAAGTGATTTTACAGTTTATCCACCTTTTGGTTTTGTCTCCAGTAGGGAAGATGTTGCAGTTTTTACATAATTCTTCACTAATACATTACTTAGAGTTTGGCAACAATGAAGAATATGAATGCTAAATATATGTGTTAAGAAATTAATCTGTTTTTTAAAAATATATTTGCTAATTACATATTAGTCTAACCTTCAAAAGAAATTGTTTTAGTGACTGTATTCAAGATGTGGTGATGTAAATGCCAAAATAGTGCAGAGATGAAAATTTGCTTCTGTCTTGGAATTGTTTTTCTTTTTGAATTGAGATATGTGTAACACACAGTAAAGTACATAAAGTATACATATTAGTGAATTTTTGCTTATAGAAACATTCATGAATTCATATTTTAGCTCTAGATATTGAATATTTTTAGCAACTCAAAATATTGTTTTAATCTTTCCCAGTCAATATCATGCTCATATTGCTGAATTGACCAAACTTCTAAATTCTGTTGCCATAGGATAACAACAAATATTACTATATTATTCTATTCATAACAGCCTCTGTAATGGCCAATATTTCTCACCATTATTCATTTATTATATGATAGGAGTTTGTTTACTCTGCATTTTTTCAGTATTAGTATTTGTGTGCATTATTTTTATTACTTTGAGTTTGGAGGCTATTACGACTATTACTGCCATTAATGTTTTTAAAATATGTAAACATTTACTAAAATTTTCTGGGTTTTTTTCAAGTATGTCTCAGTGAGGTTATGCTTTGGATTTCCCTGATGTGTCTTGATCTTGAACCTCCTTGAATATTCTTATTGATATCCTTATGATAGCTCTTTCAATTAAACACATCTTCTAGTGTTTTCGCATTTTAGAAAATATATTTTTCCTAAGGCCTTTCATCTATTTTGAACACAGTTTTTTTCTCAGATATAGTGTAGATATCTCCTAGTTTGTAGCTTTCTCTTTTTGCTCATATTCTGATGTATAGAATTTACTAAATTATATGTACTCTAATTTATCATTTTTCTCTGATTATATTTTGATGTTTCCACAGCCTGTGTTTGACTTGGAGTGTTGTTTTTTTTTTTAATTGTGACTATCCATACTCCCAATGAGACACAAGTAGCACACCTTTGGGAATAAACACTTTCATAAGCTTCTTAGCTCTTGATTCCATACTGAATCATAATGCCATCTTTCTCCTCCTAGTAATGAGCTTGGATATACAGATAAACACCCAGATTCCAGATACAGAAGAAGGGGTACTGGTAGAGTGTACTGCAGAAAGTTTGTTCCCACCTGCTGAGATGACATGGAGAGACAGCAAGGGGAATATAATTCCACCCTCAAGCACATTTGACTCTCAGGATAGAGCTGGGTTATTGTGTTTGAAGAGCACCATTCTTTTGAAAAACAGAACAGAAGGCCCTATTACTTGCTCCATTTACAATAAAACTACTAATCAGGAGAAAAGGAGAAGTATTATCCTATCAGGTAAGCTTTTATGACTTGGTTCTATCAAAGGTCAATCATTTTAGTCAAGGAGTCAAATTAAGGAGACACTTGAGTGAAATAATAAATGTGAAATTACATTACATGCTACAAATTGCTACAGAGCTGCACTATTTGAGTTGCTAAAAATCAGAAAAATACTGGATGCTATGGAGAATATTTTAAAGAAAGACGTTGAGGATGGAGAGAAGGCTCAGAAGTTAAGAACACTAGTTCTCTTTGATGACCAGTTTGGTTCCTAGTATCAATACTAGATGGCTCACAATCATCTGTAATTCCAGACTTAGCAAATCCAGTGCCCCTTTCTGGTCTTTATATGCCCCTGCATGTATATGTTTATATACACTCACAGACACTCACTTCCACACATATACACATACATAGAAAATATATTTTAAAGAAGATATTGAAATAATTGGACAAAAAGCTCTCAATCTGTGTTGTAAGTTAAGGATTCAAAAGTTATATGATTTACATGTAAACTATTTCTAGATTTTGGATCTTAATATTTTTCCTTTAAAATTATTGTTTTGTCTCAACTGAAAAACAGCATGTATAACTTCTGGGGGTAAAATAAAGATTAGAATTTTTCTGTATGTGTCTTTGTGGATAAGAGGAGTCAAGGTACCAAGGGAAAGGTCACATTCTAAATACAAAGATAGAGGAAACACCACAAAGCATGAAAGAACAGCTTAAATGTATAGAAGTAGGATGACCACACAGAGAGAAGCAGGAAACAGCCTCCAGACCTATGCCAGATAATAGAATGAAACATAAAAACAAACTCTCAACCATAAGAAAACCTGGTAGACTGTGATAGATTGGTGATCCTTATCATAGGATATGCTGGAGTTCTCATAAGCCTTAAATTCAATGTGTGTTAGGGAAAGGGAGATTTGATGTGATAGTCACTCCTCTTGCATGGCTGGCTAGTGTTGAAGCAAAAACCCATTTTGATGTTCTCTGTGTCTCAGAGCAATATATTCAAGCTCTGACCTAGTAATTTGGTACATACTGCTTTACTCTCCACTCTGTTTAACTCATCAGTGGCCCAGAAGCAAAGTAACAAGGCAACTTTAGGATTAGCTGTCTAAAATCATAAGCCAAAATAAGACATTCCTATTAACATTTTTAATTAGTTAATTAATTTACTTTACATCCCAACCACAGTTTCATCCCCCTTCTCTCTTCCCAGTCCTTCCCCCTCTAGAAAGCCTCCATCCACTTATCCTCCCTTACTCTTCAGAAAAGGGAAGGCCTCCCATGGGTATCAACCTGCCTTGTCACATCAAGTTGAAGTAAGACTAGGCTCATCTTCTTTTATTAGAGCCAGAGGAGGCAGACCAGTAAGGGCAAAGGGTCCCAAGGGCGGGCAGCAGAATCAAAGATAGCCCCTACTCCCATCATTAGGAGTCCCACACAGAGATCAAGCAGCACAACTGTCACATATATTCATTCAGAGGTCCCATGTCAATCTCATAAATGCTCCCTGGTAGGTGGTTCAGTCTCAGCAGGTCCCTTTGGGCCCAGGTTAGTTGGTTCTTTAGATTTTTTTATGGTGTCCTTGACCACTCTGGCTCCTACAGTCATTCCTCCCTGTCTTTCAAGCTCTGCCTAATGTTTGGATGTGGGTCACTGGATCTGTTTCCAACAGTTGCTGGATGAAGCCCCTCTGATGCTGCTTGGACTAAACTGCTGTCTGCAAGGATAACAGAATAATATTAATGGTATCAGGGGTGGGCTACCACTCATGGCATTGGTTTCAAACTGGACCGGTCATTTGGCTGGCTATGCTCTCAATTTCTGCTCTATCTTTACTTCTGCACATCTTGTAGACAGCAAAAATTGTATTTTGATGGTTTTGTGACTGTGTTGGATGGCTAAGGATATTGAACATTTCTTTAAGTGCTTCTTGGTCATTAAGGACTCCTCTTTTGAGAATTCTCTATTTAGATCTGCACCCCATTTAATTGGGTTGTTTGGTTTGTTGATATGTAGTTATTTGAGTTCTTTATATATTTTGGATATCAGCTCCTGTTGAAGATCTTTTCCCATTCTGTAGGCTGATGTTTTCTCCTCTTTTTTAATTGGGTGTTTATTTCATTTACATTTCCAATGCTATCCCAAAAGTCGCCCACACGCTCCCCCATCCACTCCCCCACCCTCCCACTCCCACTTCTTGACCCTGGCGTTCCCCTGTACTGAGGCATATAAAGTTTGCACAACCAATGGGCCTCTCTTTCCACTGATGATGTTTTCTCCTCTTAACAGTGTCTTACAGAAGCATTTCAATTTCATGAGGTCCCATTTATTATTTGTTGATTAGTGTCTGCTTAGTAAGTTGTCTCCTGTGCCAATGCATTCAAGGATATTCTCCATTTTCTCTTCTATCAGGTTTAGTGCAACTGGTTTGATGTTGAGGTCTTTGATCCACTTAGACTTAAATTTTGTCAGGTGGAGGAAGATGAATATATTTGCATTCTTCTACAAACAGACATCCATTTAGTACAGGACTATTTGTTGGAGATGCTTTCTTTTTTCCATTGTTTCCTTTTTGGATTCTTTTACAAAATCAAGTGAACATAGGTATATATGTGTGACAGTTTATTTCTAGGTCTTTTGTTTGATTCCATTGATCAACCTGCCTGTTTTTATGCCAAATCCATGTGGTTTTTATTACTATAGCTCTGTGGTACAACTTAACATCTGATATCAGGGATTTCAACACCTCTAGAGGGTTTGGTTTGGGTTGGTTTTACAGAATTGTTTTAGCTATCCTGGGTTTTTGTTTCTCCATATGAACTTAGTATTGTTGTTTCAAGATCTGTAAAGAAATGTGTTGGAATTTTGAAAGAAACTGAATTAAATATGTAGATTGTTTTAGGTATTATAGCCATTTTTGCTATGTTAATCCTACCTATTGATTCACAAGTAGGAGAGACTTTTACATTTTCTGATATCTACTTCAATTTCTTTCTGACCTTGATGTTCTTATTTTGCTAAAAGGGTCTTTCAAATGTTTGGTAAGAGTTATACCAATATATTTTACATTATTTAAAGCTATTGTGCAGGGTGTTTCTCTAATTTCTTTCTCAGCTCATTTATCATTTGGATATTGTATCCTTATAATCTGAATTAGGCAATGTTCCTTCAGTTTTTATTTTGTGGAATAATTTGAAGAACATTGGTATTACCTCTTCTTTGAAAGTCTGGTAGAATTCTGTGCTAAACATGCTGTTTTTGGTTGGGTGACTTTTAATGAATGCGTCCATTTCCTAAGAAGTTAGGTTTGTTTGTTTTTGTAATACTGTCTGATCTTGATTTAACTTTGGTAAGGGGTATCTATTGAGAGAATTATCAATTTCTTTTAGGTTTCCCAATTTGGTGGAGGAGCTGTTATTATAGTATGAACTAATGATTCTTTTTATCTTTGGTGTCTGTTATCATGGCCTCTTTTTCATTCCTGACTTTGTTAATTTGAATATTCTTCATCTAACACTTAGTTTGCCTAAGGTTTTGTCTGTCTTGTTGATTTTTTTAGAGAACCACCTCTTTGTTTTATTGACTCTTTTTATTGTTCATTTTTCCTATTTTATTGATTTCAGCCCTCAGTTTATTTTCTACCTTCCTTCCCTCTTTGCTATGTTTGTTTTTTTTATTCTATAGCTTTCAATAAAATAATATTTTATATCTTCCCAGTTTATGTTGAGCTTGGAGTGTTACTTTTGTCCTAATTGTGGCTATTCACACTTTGGACATAGTTAGCATCCCATTGAGAATGAACACTTCCACAAACTTCTCACATCTTGAATCCACACTATGAAACATAATGCCATGTTTCTTCTCTTATTAGCTATGAGCTTGGATATACAAATATTTTCCAACATTAATTTGGTGTTTAGTTTTTGTCTATATGACCTTCCCATTCATGAGACTGGGGTACTGAAATCTACTCTCAATGTCTGAGTATCTCTGTGTGATATAAGCTTTAGAAATATTTGTTTTACAAATGCATGTATCCTTGCATTTGGGGCAGAGATGCCGATTCAAATGTCATCTTGAAGTAGTTTTTCTTTGATGACTATAAAATGTTCTTCTCCATCTCTTTTGATAAATTTGGTTTTGAAGTTTATTTTATTAGATATTAGAATAGCTACACCAGCTTGATTCCTTGGTGCACTTGCTTGGAAAATCTTTTCCTAACCCTCAAAACTGAAATAATATCTATGTTTGATGTTGGTGTGGTTTTTTGTATCCAGAAGAATGATGGATGGTGTTTTTTCATTCTTTTTGCTAGCCTTATCTTTTTGAATGAGTCCATTGAAGCCGGGAGATGTTAATTACCAATGATTGCTACTTCTTGATATTTTGTTGTTGGTAGTGGTAGTATTTATGCATCTGTGAGTGTATGTTTCCCTATTTTAGGTTTTGCTGGTGTGAAGTTACTTACTTCCTCTGTTTTCTTGAATATATTTAACATCTGTGGATTGGAGTTGTCTTTCCAGTATCTTCTGTAGGATTGGATTTATGGATGGATGCTCATTAAATTTGGTTTTGTCATGAAATGTCCAGTTTCTTCTATCTATGTTAATGGCAAATTTTGCTAGGCATAGTAGTTCAGGCATCCATATGTGATCTCTTAGAGTCTGTGAATTATTTTTCCAGGGTGATTTAGTTTGAGTGACTCTGTTGATAAGTCAGATGTAATTCTGATGGGTTTAATTTTAGATGTTACTTGACTCTTTTCCCTTGAAGCTTTTAATATTCTTTTTTATTTGTATATTTACTGTTTTGATTACTATGTAGTGGGGGATTTTCTTTTCTGGTTCTATCTATTTCAGGTTCTGTAAACCTCTTGTATGTTTGTAGTCATCATGTTCTTTAAGTTAGAAAAATTTTATTCTAAGATTTTGTAGAAGATAATTTCTGGGCCTTTGAGCTAAGAATCTTCTCCTTCTTCTATTCCTATTATTCTATGTTTCATCTTTTCATAGAGTCACATATTTCATGGATGTTTTGTGTCAGAAACTCTTTAGATTTAACATTTTCATTGACGAATGTATCACTTAGATATTTATTAAGTCATTTTAATAAATATCTTAGAGTGATCTTCTACTGTATCTTCTATGCCTAAGATTCTTCTTCCATCTCTTATATTCTGTTGGTGATATTTGTTTCTGTAGTTCCTGTTCATTTATCTAGGTTTTCTATTTTCCAGGATTGCCCCAGTTTGTGTTTTCTTTATTGCTTTCACTTTCAAGCCCTGATTAGACTTATTCATTTCCCTCATCTGTTTGGTTATACTTTCCTTTATTTCTTTAAGGGATTTAAAGGGATCCATTTTCCTCTTTATGTCATCTTTATTAGATTGGATATAAGGTTATTTTCTTGTACATTAGCTGTGTTAGAATATCCATTGCATGCTACATTGGGATAGCTCACCTCTGATAGTGTCATATTGATTTTCAAGGCTGTTGTTTATTGTCTTATCATGCTAGCTTTTATTATGCTTGGTTTTGGAATTATTATAAGTTTAGGTGTTAATGTCTGAGTTCATCTTTGTTAGATGGATAGTTTTCTATGTTTTTTTGTTTTTTGTTTTTTGTTTTGTTTTGTTTTGTTTTTACCTTCTGTTTCCTTTCAGTCTTCTAGCCTAAGAAACATGGAGTTCTGGTGATAAGTGCGTCTTCTAGACCAGTAAACTATCTATGCTAGTTTTGTTGGTTTTGTTTGGTTTGGTTTGGTTTGGTTTTTGTTTGGTTGGTTTTTGTTTGTTTGTTTTTGTTTTTTTGGCCTGCATGAACTCGAGGTTTTGGGGTACTTATGTTGTCAGAAAATGGGAAGTGTGGCCTCCAGGAAAGCAGAGATCTCTGCTAAAATTGTGTTTTAAATAAGGAACCCAAGTGGTAGGGTCTATGTTAGAGCTGTTGGGACATAGGGCATAGAGCAGTTTCTTAACATGAAGTCTCTGGTTTAACATGGCCTCTGAGAAAGCATGTAGAGTTGTTTCATTTATACATTTTAAGAATACATTTATACAGTGTTTAATATAGCCTGTAAGTAAAGAAACATGATTGTAAAACACAATTATTCATGCAAAAGCACTGTTGAAAGGAATAAAATCTGTAGCTAAGGGCCCCACTTATCTCTGAAATGTAGAAGTTATGTCCTGGTTTTTCCTTCCAGCTTTATGTTCCCAAAAATAAGAAGCAGACACAAAATATATTTACAAATACATTAACCATTGTCTTACTCAAGGTTTCTGTTCTGCACAAAACATCATGACCAAGAAGCAAGTTAAGGAGGAAAGGGTTCATTCAGCTTATACTTCCACACTGCTGTTCATCACCAAAGGAACTCAGGACTGGAATTCAAGCAGGTCAGAAAGCAGGAGCTGATGCAGAGGCTGTGGAGGGATGTCACTTACTGGCTTGCTTCCCTTGACTTGCTCAGCTTGTTTTCTTATAGGACTAAAGACCAGCAGCCCAGGGATGGCACCACCCACAGTGGGCCCTCCCTGCTTGATCACTAATTGGGAAAATGCCTTACAGCTGGATCTCATGAAGGTATTTCCTCAAGGGAGGTTCCTTTCTCTGTGATAACTCCAGCTTTTGTCAAGTTGACACACAAAATCAGCCAGTCCAGCCATATAGCTAGGCTCTCCTCTGAATAGAATCATAACTTAAGATAAGCAATTTATTTTAATCTACATTCTTTCAAGTGGATGGTTAACTGTGCTCAAGTATCATATGCCCATCTCCTCATGTCTTTCTGGTGAATCTTGGTTAATGTGGGTCGATCTCAGAAATCCTTTCTGCCTCCTAGATGTCCCATATTCTATTTACTGCCTAAATAATAGGATGTGGGCATTTTAAACAACAGGTTAACAGTTGATGCATCCATACAATACACAAGATATTCTCTATGCAATACTCCTTTTTAGTTCAATAAAAGGCTCATTTTCTTTCAGATAGAAATTGAATACAATTATGAGACAATTATGAAAATATTCAGTAATAATAACATTTTAAAAGTCCAGCCTGTATTTGGCAACTTACATAACATATTCTATCATCTCTCCTATCTTGGTGAGCTTAGAGTTTTGTATCTAAATAATTTTCTATCCTAATTTGTATTACCATCATAAAAACATCTTCTTAGACTTAGAACATTTTCTTAAATCCTAAACAATCTAAGCTTACAATAATACTATGGCTGTCTAGTCTTCAACCACATCCAAAAAAAAAAGGGAAGAAATAAACATTACCTGAGTATGCAGGGAACATAGGGACATAGCTTTCAAAAATTATAGAAATGACAGAGACACCTAACTGCCTAGACAGTACCAAATATTCTCTAAATGACTGAGGATCTATCTTCAACCTTAGTCTTCATAATATCTGGCATACCTTTTTTGAAGCAGAAATTATGAAGGACTTGCTTATCCTGTATTGGCAGTGCTTGGTAGTTGATTAACCTTCATCCATTTGCTCTTTTTGGAGAGCAGTCTGTCTGCAGATAAAGCTACAGCATTTTCTTTGTCCAGTGGCTAGCTTGACACAATTGAAGTAACTCCATATGGAAGATTTTTAATGCTCATCATCTTCTTTGAATTAGAATGGGTATTGTCAGGAGCAGAAATGTCTCATACTCAAAAGATCTTTTAATAATGAAACAATTCTAGATGCTATATTATGTGGATACCTGAGGTTTTTTGAAGACCAATTACCTATCTAATGTATATTAGAATTATGAAACATTGTTTATTCTTAGCAATTTAATAGCTGAATAACCATGAAAATATTTTATTTTCATTAAATAAACAAGTATCTAATATGACTGTGAGTTTGACTATCTGACTATTTAAATGTTATTGTTCAATGATCCCTAATAGTTTACAATAAAAGCTATTTTAAACACTATGATTAAACCTTGCATTTTAAAATAAGCTGCATAGGCATAACATCTATATAAGAGTTGAAACATATAACCATTATGTTGTAACAAAATTTACCATAAATTTCATATAAATACACAAAAGATCATTCAAATGAAAACCTTAAACTTGTATCAATAAACAAAAATCCATACCATCGTAAGCAAAATATAACCTTATTTTTAATATCTCAACTTATATAATTATATATAATTTTAACAAAATTTAAGCTCAATTTTGCATTACCAATCACATTATGGCGAAAAGTGGTTTTTAAGGATTGAGTAGATTCAATAATCCATTACCCCCTCTTTGTTCTATATTCTTCCATCTTTCTTCTCAACACCATTCCCTTACCTAAGAAGAAAAGAGAAAAGAAGGGAAAGAGAAAAAGTAATCCCTGAATCTAACATTCCTATTTTGTTTCCTCCTTGTTCAGACCATAACTATTTGTAACCAATTCCTTTTAAAAAAATGACAAACATCCAACTTAATGGCCAATATCAACCACCTCTTCGCCTATTGGTAATAGGGTATAGTTTTCTTATAATGGCTTCCTGCTGATTCTGGACATAGAAATGTACTTTGCAGGCCTAAGAAAACTAGAAAAATTGTTAGTCATGAGAAAGCTATCTATAGCATTTGTAGTCCAGACTCTGGATACAGAGAAAGTAAAGGCATGAATGCAGTCCTGAGTGGAACAGCCTAAAAGACTAGATCAATTGAGTTAGCTGCTCTTTTTTTTTTTATTGACACACTATTTTTTTCTGTTTCACATTTAGTTTGTTAACATGTGATTTCCATAATTACAGGCTTTTTATTTATTTATTTATTTTAACATTTTTATTAAATATTTTCTTCATTTACAATTCAAATGCTATCCCAAAAGTCCCTTATACCCTCCCCACACCCTGCTCTCCAACCCATACACTCTGCTTCCCAGCCCTGATATTCCCCTGTATTAGGGCATATAATCTTTGCAATACCGAGGGCCTCTCCTCCCAAGGATGGTCAATTAGGCCATCTTCTACTACATATGCAACTAGAGACACGAGCTCAGGGGGTACTGGTTAGTTCATATTGCTATTCCTCTTATAGGGTTACAAACGACTTCAGCACCTTGAGTACTTTCTCTAGCTCCTTCCTCAGGGGCAATATGTTCCATCCAATAGAAGACGCTGAGCCACCACTTCTGTATTTGCCAGGAACTGGCATAGACTCACCAGACTAAGCTATAGCAAGGTCCTGTCAGCAAAATCTTGCTGGCATATGCAATTGTGTCTGTGTTTGGTGGTTGATTATGGTACAGATCACCAAATGGGGCAGTCTCGACATGGTCAATCCTTCTGTCTCATCCCTAAACTTTGTCTCTGTAACTCCTTACATGGGTATTTTGTTCCCCATTCTAAGGAGGGACAAAGTATTCAAAATTTGATATTCCTTCTTCTTGAGTTGCATGGTTTTTGCAAATTGTATCTTGCATATTCTAAGTTTCTGGTCTAATATCCACATAACAGTGAGTGCATATCCTGTGAGTTCTTTGGTGATTGGGTTACATTACTCAGGATGATACACTCCAGATCCATCCATTTGATAAAGAATTTCATGAATTAATTGTTCTTAATTGTTGAGTAGTAGTCCATTGTGTAAATGTACCACAATTTCTGTATCCATTCCTCTGTTGAGGGACATCTGTGTTCTTTCCAGCTTCTGGATATTATAAATAAGGCTGCTATGAACATAGTGGAGCATGTGTCCTTATAACATGTTGGAACATCTTCTGGGTATATGCCCAGGAGAGGAATTGCTGGATCTTCTAGCAGTACTATGTCCAATTAAAACCAGAGACAATGAAACTAGCACACCCAGGGCCTCAGGATCACTGGTGAGTGGAAAGCAACATCAGTTCCAAAGAATCCCAGAGGGTCTTGTGACAACAAGAAAAGGGAGAAAGGAACCCTGCTCAACCAGAGGCTGAGATTTGTTCTGGTCAGGGCAACCCCTGAGCCATTTTCAGTGTAAGCCCAGTGGAGGGTCCAAGGTCCCCAGAGAACTCTCCATGCCTCAGGCCCCCTAGCACACCCAGGACCTTGGGATCCCTTGAGAGCACATGGGCAGCAGAAGCAACAGAGCTGCATGGACAAGGTCCCTTCAGGCCTTCATTCTCAGCCAGGACATAGACTAACAGACTGGATACATAAAACAGGACCCAACATTTTGCTGCATACAAGAAACCCACCTCAGGGACAAAGGCAGACACTATCTCAGTGTAAAAGGCTAGAAAACAATTTTCCAAGCAAATAGCCCAAAGAAACAAGCTGGAGTAGCAATTCTAATATCGAATAAAATCGACTTCCAATGCAAAGTTATCAAAAAAGACAAGGAGGGGCACTTCATGCTCATCGAAGATAAAATCTTACAAGATGAACTCTCAATTCTAAATACCAATGTTCCAAATGCAAGGGCAGCGACATTGATTAAGGAAATATTAGTAAAGTTCAAAGCACACATTGTACCTCACACAATAATAGTGGCAGATTTCAACACCCCAGTCTCACCAATGGACAGATCCTAGCAAAAGAAACTGAAGAGAGACACATTGAAACTGACAGAAGTTATGAAAGAAATGGATTTTACAGATATCTACAGAGTATTTATCCTAAAACAAAAGGATATACCTTCTTCTCAGCACCTCAGAATACCTTCTCCAAAATTGCCCATATAATTGGTCACAAAACAGGCCTCAAGAGTTACAAAAATATTGAAATTATCCCATGTATTCTATCAGAACACCATGGACTAAGGCTGATCTTCAATAACAACATAAATAATAGAAAGCTAACATTCACATGGTAGCTGAATAACACTCTACTCCATGATAACTTTGTCAAGGAAGAAATAAAAAAAGAGATTAAAGACTTTTTAGAGATTAATGAAAATGGAGCCACAGCATACCCAAACTTATGGGACACAATGAAAGCAGACCTAAGAGAAAAACTCATAGCTCTGAGGGTTGCCGAAAAGAAACTAGAGAGAGCACACACTAGCAGCTTGACAGCACACCTAAAAGCTCTAGAACAAAAGGAAGCAAATTCACCCAAGAGGAGTAGAAAAAGGAAATAATCAAACTCAGGGCTGAAACTATCCAAGTGGAAGCAAAGAGAACTATTCAAAGAATCGACCAAACCAGAAGCTGGTTCTTTGAGAAAATCAACAAGATAGGTAAACCCCTAGCCAGACTACCTAGAGGGCACAGGGACAGTATCCTAACTAACAAAATCAGAAAAGAAGAGGGAAACATAACAACAGAACCTGAGGAAATTTAAAATATCATCAGATCCTACTGCAAAAGGCTATACTCATCATAACTGGAAAACCTGGATGAAATGGAAACTTTTCTAGGCAGATTTCAAGGACCAAAGTTAAATCCGGATCAGATTAATGATCTAAACAGTCCTATATTTCCTAAAGAAATATAAGCAATTATTAATACTCTCCCAACCAAAAAAAAAAAAAAAAAAAAAAAAGCCCAGGACCAGATGGGTTTAGTGCAGAGATCTATCAGATCTTTAAAGAAGACCTAATTCCACTTCACCTCAAACTATTCCACAAAATAGAAAAAGAAGGAACTCTACCCAATTCATTCTTTGAAGCCACAATTACTCTCATACCTAAACCCCATAAAGACACAACAAACAAAGAGAACTTCAGACCAATTTCCTTTATGAATATAGATGGATAAATACTCAATAAAATTCTCAAAAAATTTCTCGAATTCAAGAACACATCAAAATGATCATCCATCATGACCAAGTAGGTTTCGTCCCAAGGATGCAGGGATGGTTTAATATACGGAAATTCATGAACATAATCAAATATATAAGCAACCTCAAAGACAAAAACGATATGATCATCATGTTAGATGCTTGGAAAGCATTTGACAAAATCCAACACCCATTCACGATAAAAGTCTTGGAAAGATTAGACATTCAATGTCCATACTTAAAAATAATAAAAGCAATGTACAGCAAACCAGTAGCCAACATCAAAGTAAATGGAGAGAAGCTGTAAGTAATCCCAATAAAATCAAGGACTAGACAAGGCTGCCCACTTTCTCCCTACCTATTCAATATAGTACTTGAAGTCCTAGCCAGAGCAATTAGACAACAAAAGGAGATCAAGGATATACCAATTGGAAAGGAAGTAGTCAACATATCACTATTTGCAGATTATATGATAGTGTGTATATATATATATATATATATATATATATATATATATATATATATATATGTGTGTGTGTGTGTGTGACCCTGAAAATTCCACCAGAGAACTCCTACACCTGATAGACAGCTTCAGTGCAGTAGGTGGATATAAAATTAACTCAAACAAATCAGCGGCCTTTCTCTCTACACAAAGGATAAACAGGATGAGAAAGAAATTAGGAAAACAACATCCTTCACAATAATCACAAATAATATAAAATACCTTAGTGTGACTTTAAGAAAGTGAAAGATCTGTGTGAGAAGAACTTCAAGTCTCTGAAGAAAGAAATCAAAGATCTTAAAAGATGGAAAGATATCCCATTCTCATGGATTGGCAGGATTAATATAGTGAAAATTGCATTCGTACCAAAAGCAATCTACAGATTCAATGCAATCCCTATCAAAATTCCAATTCAATTTTTCATAAAGTTCAAAAGGGCACTTTGCAAATACTTCTGGAATAACAAAAAAAATTAAGATAGCAAAAACTATTATCACAATAAAAGAACCCCTAGGGGAAATCACCATGCCTGAACTCAAGCTATACTATAGAGCAATTGAGATAAAAACTGAATGTTACTGGTACAGCAATAGACAGGTAGATCAATAGAATAGAACTGTAGACCTAGAAATGAACCCACACACCTATGGTCACTTGATCTTTGACAAAGAAGCTAGAATGACCCAGTGGAAAAAAGCATTTTCAACAAACGGTGCTAGCACAACTGGCAGTTATCATGTAGAAGAATGTGAATTGATCCTTTCTTTTTTTTTCTTAATTTATTTATTTATTTTAATTAGGTATTTATTTCATTTACATTTCCAATGCTATCCCAAAAGAACCCCCAAACTCCCCCACCAACTCCCCCACACACCCACTCCCTCTTCTTGGCCCTGGCGTTCCCCTGTATTGAGGCATATAAAGTCTGCAAGACCAATGAGCCTCTCTTTCAACTGATGGCTGACTGGGCCATCTTCTGATACATATGCATCTAGAGATATGAGCTCCGTGGGGTACTGGTTAGTTCATACTTTTGTTCCACCTATGCGGTAGCAGATCCCCACAGCTCCTTGGGTACTGTCTCTAGCTCCTGCATTGGGGGCCCTGTGATCCATCCAATAGCTGACTGTGAGGATCCACTTCTGTGTTTGCTAGGCCCCAGCATAGTCTCACAAGAAACAGCTATATCTGGGTTCTTTCAGCAAAATCTTGCTAGTGTATGCAATGGTGTCAGCATTTGGAAGCTGATTATGGGATAGATCCCTAGATATGGCGATCACTAGATGGTCCATCCTTTTGTTTCAGCTCCAAATTTTGTCTCTGTAACTCCTTCCATGTGTATTTTGTTCCCAGTTCTAAGAAGGGGCAAAGTATCCACAATTTGGTCTTCGTTCTTCTTGACTTTCATGTGTTTAGAAAATTGTATCTGATATCTTGGGAATTCTAAGTTTCTGGGCTAATATCCACTTATCAGTGAGTACATATTGTGTGAGTTCTTTTGAGATTGGGTTACCTCACTCAGGATGAGGCCCTCCAGATCCATCCATTTGCCTAGGAATTTCATAAATTCATTCTTTTTAATAGCTGAGTAGTACTCCATTATGTAAATGTACAACATTTTCTGTATCCATTCCTCTGTTGAGGAGCATCTGGATTCTTTCCAGCTTCTGGCTATTATAAATAAGGCTGCTATGAACATAGTGGAGCATGTGTCTTTCTTACCGGATGGGACATCTACTGGATGAGATTATGGGAGGAGAGATATTGTGGGATCCTCCAGTAGTACTATGTGCAATTTTCTGAGGAACTGCCAGACTGATTTCCAGAATAATTGTACAAGCTTGAAATCCCACCAAAAATGGAGGAGTGCTCCTCTTTCTCCACATCCTCACCAGCATCTGCTGTCACCTGAATTTTTGATCTTAGCCATTCAAACTGGTGTGAGGTGGAATCTCAGGGTTGATTTGATTTACATTTCCCTGATGATTAAGGATGCTGAACATTTTTTAGGTGCTTCTCAGCCATTTGGTATTCCTCAGGTGAGAATTCTTGGTTTATCTCTGAGCCCCATTTCTTAATGGGGTTATTTGATTTTCTGGAGTCCACCTTCTTGAGTTCTTTATACATATTGTATATTAGTCCCCTATCTGATTTAGGATAGGTAAAGATCCTTTCCCAATCTGTTGGTGGCCTTTTTGTCTTATTGACAGTGTCTTTTGCCTTACAGAAACTTTGCAATTTTATGAGTTCCCATTCGTCCATTCTCAATCTTACAGCACGAGCCATCTCTGTTGTATTCAGGAATTTTCCTGTGTGCCCAATCTTTGAGGCTTTTCCCTACTTTCTCCTCTATAAGTTTCAGTGTCTCTGTTTTAAGTGGAGTTACTTAATCCACTTAGATTTGATCTTAGTACAAGGAGATAGGAATGAATCAATTTGCTTTCTTCTACATGATAACCACCAATTGTGCCAGCACCATTTTTTTAAAATGCTGTCTTTTTTCCACTGGATGATTTTAGCTGCCTTGTCAAAGATCAAGTGATCAAAGGTTTGTGGGTTCATTTCTTGGTCTTCAATTCTCTTCCATTTGTCTACTTGTCTGTCACTATACCAGTACCACACAGTTTTATCACAATTGCTCTGTAGTACAGCTTTAGGTCAGGCATGGTGATACACCAGAGGTGTTTTTTATCCTTGAGAAGAGTTTTTGCTAACCTAGTTTTTTTTGTTATTCCAGATGAACTTGCAGATAGTCCTTTCTAATTCATTGAAGAATTTAGTTGGAATTTTGATGGGGATTGCATTGAATCTGTAGATTGCTTTTGGCAAGATAGCCATTTTTACTGTATTGATCCTGCCAATCCATGAGCATGGGAGATCTTTCCATCATCTGAGATCTTCTTTAATTTCTTTCTTCAGAGACTTGAAGTTCTTATCATACAGATCATTCACTTCCTTAGTGAGAGTCACACCAAGGTATTTTATATTATTTGTGACAATTGAGAAGGATGTTGTTTTCCTAATTTCTTTCTCAGCCTGTTTATCCTTTGTGTACAGAAAGGCCATTGACTTCTTTGAGTTAATTTTATATCCAGCTACTTCATTGAAGCTGTTTATCAGGTTTAGGAGTTCTCTGGAAAAAAATTTTAGGGTCACTTATATATACGATCATATCATCTGCAAAAAGTGATATTTTGACTTCTTCCTTTCTAATAGGTATCCCCTTGATCTCCTTTTTGTTGTCGAATTGCTCTGGCTAGGACTTCAAGTACAATGTTGAATAGGTAGGGAGAGAGTAGACAGCCTTGTCTAGTCCCTGATTTTAGTGGGATTGTTTCCAACTTCTCACTATTTACTTTGATGTTGGATACTGTTTTGCTGTAGATTGCTTTTATCATGTTTAGGTATGGGCCTTGAATTCCTGATCTTTCCAAGACTTTTATCATGAATGGGTGTTGGATTTTGTCAAATGCTTTCTCATCATCTAACGAGATGATCATGTGGTTTTTCTCTTTGAGTTTGTTTATATTGTGGATTACGTTGATGGATTTCCATATATTAAACCATCCCTGCATCCCTGGAATAAAACCTACTTGGTAAGGATGGATGATTGTTTTGATGTGTTCTTGGATTCGGTTAGTGAGAATTTTATTGAGTATTTTTGCATCAATATTCATAAGGGAAATTGGTCTGAAGTTCTCTATCTTTGTTGGGTCTTTCTGTGATTTAAGTATCAGAGTAATTGTGGCTTCATAGAATGAGTTGGGTAGAATACCATCTGTTTCTATGGTGTGGAATAGTTTGTGAAGAACTGTAATTAGATCTTCTTAGAAGGTCTGATAGAACTCTGCACTAAACCCATCTGGTCCTGGGCTTTTTTTTTCGTTGGGAGACTATTAATGACTACTTCTATTTATTTAGGGGATAAAGGACTGTTTAGATCATTAACCTGATCCTGATTTAAATTTGGTACCTGGCATCTGTCTAGAAATTTGTCCATTTCATCCAGTTTCTCAGGTTTGTTGAGTATAGCCATTTGTAGAAAGATCTGATGATGTTTTGGATTTCTTCAGGATCTGTTGTTATGTCTCCCTTTTCATTTTTGATTTTGTTAATTAGGAAGCTGTCCCTGTGCCCTCTAGTGAGTCTGGCTAAGGGTTTATCTATCTTGTTGATTTTTCTCAAAGAACCAGCCCCTCATTTGGTTGATTCTTTGAATAGTTCTTATTGTTTCCACTTGGTTGATTTCACCCCTGAGTTTGATCATTTACTGCTATCTACTCCTATTGATTGAATTTGCTTCCTTTTGTTCTAGAACTTTTAGGTGTGTTGTCAAGCTGCTAGTGTGTGCTCTCTCTAGTTTCTTTTTGGATGCACTCCAAAAAGAAAGCTATGAGTTTTCCTCTTAGACATACTTACATTGTGTCCCATAAGTTTGGTTATGTTGTGGTTTCGTTTTCATTAAACTCTAAAAAGTCTTTAATTTCTTTCTTTATTCCTTCCTTGACCAAGGTATCATGGAGAAGAATGTTGTTCAGTTTCCACGTGAAAGTTGACTTTCTATTTTTTTTTTTTTTTCCATTTTTTATTAGGTATTTAGCTCATTTACATTTCCAATGCTATACCAAAAGTCCCCCATACCCACCCACCCCCACTCCCCTACCCACCCACTCCCCCTTTTCGGCCCTGGCGTTCCCCTGTACTGGGGCATATAAAGTTTGCGTGTCCAATGGGCCTCTCTTTCCAGTGATGGCCGACTAGGCCATCTTTTGATACATATGCAGCTAGAGTCAAGAGCTCAGGGGTACTGGTTAGTTCATAATGTTGTTCCACCTATAGGGTTGAAGATCCCTTTAGCTCCTTGGGTACTTTCTCTAGCTCCTCCATTGGGAGCCCTGTGATCCATCCATTAGCTGACTGTGAGCATCCACTTCTGTGTTTGCTAGGCCCCGGCATAGTCTCACAAGAGACAGCTACATCTGGGTCCTTTCAGTAAAATCTTGCTAGTGTGTGCAATGGTGTCAGCATTTGGATGCTGATTATGGGGTGGATCCCTGGATATGGCAGTCTCTATATGGTCCATCCTTTCATCTCAGCTGCAAACTTTGTTTCTGTAACTCCTTCCATGGGTGTTTTGTTCCCACTTCTAAGGAGGGGGCATAGTGTCCACACTTCAGTCTTCATTTTTCTTGAGTTTCATGTGTTTAGGAAATTGTATCTTATATCGTGGGTATCCTAGGTTTTGGGCTAATATCCACTTATCAGTGAGTACATATTGTGTGAGTTCCTTTGTGAATGTGTTACCTCACTCAGGATGATGCTCTCCAGGTCCATCCATTTGGCTAGGAATTTCATAAATTCATTCTTTTTAATAGCTGAGTAGTACTCCATTGTGTAGATGTACCACATTTTCTGTATCCATTCCTCTGTTGAGGGGCATCTGGGTTCTTTCCAGTTTCTGGCTATTATAAATAAGGCTGCTATGAACATAGTGGAGCATGTGTCCTTCTTACCAGTTGGGGCTTCTTCTGGATATATGCCCAGGAGAGGTATTGCTGGATCCTCCGGTAGTACTATGTCCAATTTTCTAAGGAACCGCCAGACTGATTTCCAGAGTGGTTGTACAAGCCTGCAATCCCACCAACAATGGAGGAGTGTTCCTCTTTCTCCACATCCACGCCAGCATCTGCTGTCACCTGAATTTTTGATCTTAGCCATTCTCACTGGTGTGAGGTGAAATCTCAGGGTTGTTTTGATTTGCATTTCCCTGATGATTAAAGATGTTGAACATTTTTTCAGGTGCTTCTCTGCCATTCGGTATTCCTCAGGTGAGAATTCTTTGTTCAGTTCTGAGCCCCATTTTTTAAGGGGGTTATTTGATTTTCTGAGGTCCACCTTCTTAAGTTCTTTATATATGTTGGATATTAGTCCCCTATCTGATTTAGGATAGGTAAAGATCCTTTCCCAGTCCGTTGGTGGTCTTTTTGTCTTATTGACAGTGTCTTTTGCCTTGCAGAAACTTTGGAGTTTCATTAGGTCCCATTTGTCAATTCTCGATCTTACAGCACAGGCCATTGCTGTTCTGTTCAGAAATTTTTCCCCTGTGCCCATATCTTCAAGGCTTTTCCCCACTTTCTCCTCTATAAGTTTCAGTGTCTCTGGTTTTATGTGGAGTTCCTTGATCCACTTAGATTTGACCTTAGTACAAGGAGATAAGTATGGATCGATTCGCATTCTTCTACATGATAACAACCAGTTGTGCCAGCACCAATTGTTGAAAATGCTGTCTTTCTTCCACTGGATGGTTTTGGCTCCCTTGTCGAAGATCAAGTGACCATAGGTGTGTGGGTTCATTTCTGGGTCTTCAATTCTATTCCATTGGTCCACTTGTCTGTCTCTATACCAGTACCATGCAGTTTTTATCACAATTGCTCTGTAGTAAAGCTTTAGGTCAGGCATGGTGATTCCACCAGAGGTTCTTTTATCCTTGAGAAGAGTTTTTGCTATCCTCGGTTTTTTGTTATTCCAGATGAATTTGCAAATTGCTCCTTCTAATTCGTTGAAGAATTGAGTTGGAATTTTGATGGGGATTGCATTGAATCTGTAGATTGCTTTTGGCAAGATAGCCATTTTTACAATGTTGATCCTGCCAATCCATGAGCATGGGAGATCTTTCCATCTTCTGAGATCTTCTTTAATTTCTTTCTTCAGGGACTTGAAGTTTTTATCATACAGATCTTTCACTTCCTTCGTTAGAGTCACGCCAAGATATTTTATATTATTTGTGGCTATTGAGAAGGGTGTTGTTTCCCTAATTTCTTTCTCAGCCTGTTTATTCTTTGTGTAGAGAAAGGCCATTGACTTGTTTGAGTTAATTTTATATCCAGCTACTTCACCGAAGCTGTTTATCAGGTTTAGGAGTTCTCTGTTGGAATTTTTAGGGTCACTTATATATACTATCATATCATCTGCAAAAAGTGATATTTTGACTTCCTCTTTTCCAATTTGTATCCCCTTGATCTCCTTTTGTTGTCGAATTGCTCTGGCTAATACTTCAAGTACTATGTTGAAAAGGTAGGGAGAAAGTGGGCAGCCTTGTCTAGTCCCTGATTTTAGTGGGATTGCTTCCAGCTTCTCTCCATTTACTTTGATGTTGGCTACTGGTTTGCTGTAGATTGCTTTTATCATGTTTAGGTATTGGCCTTGAATTCCTGATCTTTCCAGAACTTTTATCATGAATGGGTGTTGGATCTTGTCAAATGCTTTTCTGCATCTAACGAGATGATCATGTGGTTTTTGTCTTTGAGTTTGTTTATATAATGGATTACATTGATGGATTTTCGTATATTAAACCATCCCTGCATCCCTGGAATAAAACCTACTTGGTCAGGATGGATGATTGCTTTAATGTGTTCTTGGATTCGGTTAGCGAGAATTTTATTAAGAATTTTTGCATCGATGTTCATAAGAGAAATTGGTCTGAAGTTTTCTATCTTTGTTGGATCTTTCTGTGGTTTAGGTATCAGAGTAATAGTGGCTTCATAAAATGAGTTGGGTAGAGTACCTTCTACTTCTATCTTGTGAAAAAGTTTGTGCAGAACTGGAGTTAGATCTTCTTTGAAGGTCTGGTAGAACTCTGCACTAAACCCGTCTGGTCCTGGGCTTTTTTTGGCTGGGAGACTATTAATAACTGCTTCTATTTCTTTAGGGGATATGGGACTGTTTAGAAGGTCAACTTGATCCTGATTCAACTTTGGTACCTGGTATCTGTCCAGAAATTTGTCCATTTCGTCCAGGTTTTCCAGTTTTGTTGAGTATAGCCTTTTGTAGAAGGATCTGATGGTGTTTTGGATTTCTTCAGGATCTGTTGTTATGTCTCCCTTTTCATTTCTGATTTTGTTAATTAGGATTTTGTCCCTGTGCCCTCTAGTGAGTCTAGTTAAGGGTTTATCTATCTTGTTGATTTTCTCAAAGAACCAACTCCTCGTTTGGTTAATTCTTTGAATAGTTTTTCTTGTTTCCACTTGGTTGATTTCACCCCTGAGTTTGATTATTTCCTGCCGTCTACTCCTCTTGGGTGAATTTGCTTCCTTTTTTTCTAGAGCTTTTAGATGTGTTGTCAAGCTGCTAGTATGTGCTCTCTCCCGTTTTTTCTTGGAGGCACTCAGAGCTATGAATTTCCCTCTTAGAAATGCTTTCATTGTGTCCCAAAGGTTTGGGTACGTTGTAGCTTCATTTTCATTAAACTCTAAAAAGTCTTTAATTTCTTTCTTTATTCCTTCCTTGACCAAGGTATCATTGAGAAGAGTGTTGTTCAGTTTCCACGTGAATGTTGGCTTTCTGTTATTTATTTTGTTATTGAAGATCAGCCTTAGTGCATGGTGATCTGATAGGATACATGGGACAATTTCAATATTTTTGAATCTGTTGAGGCCTGATTTGTGACCTATTATGTGGTCAATTTTGGAGAAGGTACCATGAGGTGCTGAGAAGAAGGTATATCCTTTTGTTTTAGGATAAAATGTTCTGTAGATATCTGTCAGATCCATTTGTTTCATCACTTCTGTTAGTTTCAGTGTGTCCCTGTTTAGTTTCTGTTTCCATGATCTGTCCATTGGTGAAAGTGGTGTGTTGAAGTCTCCCACTATTATTGTGTGAGGTGCAATGTGTGCTTTGAGCTTTACTAAAGTTTCTTTAGTGAATGTGGCTGCTCTTGTATTTGGAGCATAGATATTCAGAATTGAGAGTTCCTCTTGGAGGATTTTACCTTTGATGAGAATGAAGTGTCCCTCCTTGTCTTTTTTGATGACTTTGGGTTGGAAGTCAATCTTATCAGATATTAGGATGGCTACTCCTGCTTGTTTCTTCATACCATTTGCTTGGATAATTGTTTTCCAGCCTTTCATTCTGAGGTAGTGTCTATCTTTTTCTCTGAGATGAGTTTCCTGTAAGCAGCAAAATGTTGGGTCTTGTTTGTGTAGCCAGTTTGTTAGTCTATGTCTTTTTATTGGCGAGTTGAGACCATTGATGTTAAGAGATATTAAGGAAAAGTAATTGTTGCTTGCTGTTATTTTTGTTGTTAAAGTTGGCATTCTGTTCTTGTGGCTGTCTTCTTTTAGGTTTGTTGAGGGATTACCTTCTTGTTTTTTCTAGGGCGTTGTTCCCGTTCTTGTATTGGTTTTTTTCTGTTATTATCCTTTGAAGGGCTGGATTCGTGGACAGATAATGTGTGAATTTGGTTTTGTCGTGGAATACTTTGGTTTCTCCATCTATGATAATTGAGAGTTTGGCTGGGTATAGTAGCCTGGGCTGCAGTTTGTGTTCTCTTAGTGTCTGTATAACATCTGTCCAGGCTCTTCTGGCTTTCATAGTCTCTGGTGAAAAATCTGGTGTAATTCTGATAGGCTTGCCTTTATATGTTACTTGACCTTTTTCCCTTACTGCTTTTAGTATTCTATCTTTATTTAGTGCATTTGATGTTCTGATTATTATGTGTCGGGAGGAATTTCTTTTCTGGTCCAGTCTATTTGGAGTTCTGTAGGCTTCTTGTATATTCATAGACATCTCATTCTTTAGATTTGGGAAGTTTTCTTCAATAATTTTGTTGAAGATGTTTGCTGGACCTTTGAGTTGAAAATCTTCATTCTCATCCACTCCTATTATCCGTAAGTTTGGTCTTCTTATTGTGTCCTGGATTTCCTGGATATTTTGCGTTAGGATCTTTTTGCATTTTCCATTTTCTTTGATTGTTGTGCCGATGTTCTCTATGGAATCTTCTGCACCTGAGATTCTCTCTTCCATCTCTTGTATTCTGTTGCTGATGCTCAAATCTATGGTTCCAGATTTCTTTCCTAGGGATTCTATCTCTAGTGTTGCTTCGCTTTGAGTTTTCTTTATTGTGTCTACTTCCCTTTTTAGGTCTAGTATGGTTTTGTTCATTTCCATCACCTGTTTGTATGTTTTTTCCTCTTTTTCTGTAAGGACTTCTACCTGTTTGATTGTGTTTTCCTGTTTTTCTTTAAGGACTTGTAACTCTTTAGCAGTGTTCTCCTGTATTTCTTTAAGTGATTTATTAAAGTCCTTCTTGATGTCCTCTACCATCATCATGAGATATGCTTTTAAATCTATGTCTAGGTTCTCAGGTGTGTTGGGGTTCCCTGGACTGGGCGAAGTGGGTGTGCTGGGTTCTGATGATGGTGAGTGGTCTTGGTTCCTGTTAGTAAGATTCCTTCGTTTACCTTTCGCCATCTGGTAATCTCTGGAGTTAGTAGTTATAGTTGACTCTGTTTAGAGATTGTTCTTCTGGTGATTCTGTTACCGTCTATCAGCAGTCCTGGGAGCCAGATTCTCTTCTCTGATCTTCAGTGCTCTGAGCTCTCTCTGCTGGCAAGCTCTCTTATAGGGAAGGTGCGCAGATATCTTGTATTTGGACCTTCTCCTGGCCGAAGAAGCAGGCCCAAAACAGGACCTTTCTCAGACACTGTGTTGCTTTGGCAGTTCCCAGAAGCTGTCACCTTCTGTGGTACAGACTCTCACCTAAGCAGACTAATTTCCTAAGTTCGGCGGGTCCCGGACCAGGATGGCGACCACTGCTGCTGTGGCTTAGGCCGCCTCCCCAGCCGGGCGGGCACCTGTCCTCCGGTCCGGACTGTAGCCGGCTGTCCCCGGCCCACAAAGGGTGCTGCCTCAGCGGCTTTGTGCTTCTGCCTCTTCCAGAAGCTGTCAGGTTGTCTGGCGCACCCTCTCACCTGTTCAGACTAATTTCCTAAGTTCGGCGGGTCCCGGACAAAGATGGCGACCGCTGCTGCTGTGGCTTAGGGCGACTCCCCAGCCGGGCGGGCACCTGTCCTCCGGTCCGGACTGTGGCCAGGTGTCCCCTGCCCACACAGGGTGCTGCCTCAGCGGCTTTGTGCTTCTGCCTCTTCCAGAAGCTGTCAGGTTCTCTGGCGCACCCTCTCACCTGTTCAGACTAATTTCCTAAGTTCGGCGGGTCCCGGACAAAGATGGCGACCACTGCTGCTGTGGCTTAGGGCGCCTCCCCAGCTGGGCGGGCACCTGTCCTCCGGTCTGGACTGTGGCCAGCTGTCCCCTGCCCACAAAGGGTGCTGCCTCAGCGGCTTTGTGCTTCTGCCTCTTCCAGAAGCTGTCAGGTTCTCTGGCGCACCCTCTCACCTGTTCAGACTAATTTCCTAAGTTCGGCGGGTCCCGGACAAAGATGGCGACCGCTGCTGCTGTGGCTTAGGGCGACTCCCCAGCCGGGCGGGCACCTGTCCTCCGGTCTGGACTGTGGCCAGGTGTCCCCTGCCCACAAAGGGTGCTGCCTCAGCGGCTTTGTGCTTCTGCCTCTTCCAGAAGCTGTCAGGTTCTCTGGCGCACCCTCTCACCTGTTCAGACTAATTTCCTAAGTTCGGCGGGTCCCGGACAAAGATGGCGACCGCTGCTGCTGTGGCTTAGGGCGACTCCCCAGCCGGGCGGGCACCTGTCCTCCGGTCTGGACTGTGGCCAGGTGTCCCCTGCCCACAAAGGGTGCTGCCTCAGCGGCTTTGTGCTTCTGCCTCTTCCAGAAGCTGTCAGGTTCTCTGGCGCACCCTCTCACCTGTTCAGACTAATTTCCTAAGTTCGGCGGGTCCCGGACAAAGATGGCGACCGCTGCTCGGCTTTCTATTTTTTATGTTGTTATTGAAGATCAGCCTTTGTCCATAGTGATCTGATAGGATACAATGGACAATTTCAATATTTTTGTATCTGACGAGTCCTGTTTTGTGACCAATTATATGGTCAATTTTGGAGAACATACCAGGAGGTGCTGAGAAGTAGGTATATCCTTTTGTTTTAGGATAAAATTTCTGTAGATATCTCTTAGAACCATTTGTTTCATAACTTCTGTTAGTTTCACTGTGTCCCTGTTTACTTTCTGTTTCCATGATCTGTCCATTGATGAAAGTGGTGGACTGAAGTCTCCCACTATTATTGTGTGAGGTGCAATGTGTGCTTTCAGCTTTACTAAAGTTTATTTAATGAATGTGGATGCCCTTGCATTTGGAGCATAGATATTCAGAATTGAGAATATTAGAAGATTTTACCTTTGATGAGTATGAAGTGCCCCTCCTTGTCTTTTTTGATGACTTTGGGTTTGAAGTCAATTTTATTAGATATTAGAATGGCTACTACAGCTTGTTTGTTCAGACCATTTGCTTGGAAAATTGTTTTCCAGCCTTTCATTCTGAGGTAGTGTCTGTCATTTTCCCTGAGATGGGTTTACTATAAGCAGCAAAATGTTGGGTCCTATTTGTGTAGCCAGTCTGTTTTCTATGTCTTTTTATTGGGTAGTTGAGTCCATTGATATTAAGAGATATTAAGGCAAAGCAACTGTTGCTTCCTATTGTTTTTGTTGTTAGAGTTGGCATTCTGTTCTTGTTTCTGTCTTATTTTAGATTTGTTGAAGGATTACTTTCTTGCTTTATCTAGGATGTGGTGTCTGTCCTTGTATTGCTTTTTTTCTGTTATTATCCTTTGAAGGGCTAGATTCCTGGAAAGATAATATGTGAATTTGGTTTTGTTGTGGAATACTTTGGTTTCTCCATCTACAGTAATTGAAAGTTTGGCTGGGTACAGTATCCTGGGATGGCATTTGTGTTCTCTTAGTGTTTGTATAACTTCTGTCCAGGATCTTCTGGCTTTCATAGTCTCTGGTGAAAAATCTGGTGTAATTCTGATAGGCCTGCCTTTATATGTTACTTGACCTTTTTCCCTTACGGCTTTTAATATTCTATCTTTGTTTAGTGCATTTGTTGTTATGATTATTATGTGTCGGGAGGAATTTCTTTTCTGGTCCAATCTATCTGGAGTTCTGTAGGCTTCTTGTATGTCCATGGGCATCTCTTTCTTTAGGTTTGGAAAGTTTTCTCCTATAATTTTGTTGAAGATATTTGTTGGTTCTTTAATTTGAAAATCTTCATTCTCATCTACTCCTATTATCCATAGGTTTGGTCTTCTCATTGTGTCCTGGATTTCCTGGATGTTTTGAGTTAGTATCTTTTTGCATTTTGCATTTTCTTTGATTGTTGTGCCGATGTTCTCTATGGAATCTTCTGCACCTAAGATTCTCTCTTCTATCTCTTGTATTCTGTTGTTGATGCTCACATCTATGGTTCCAGATTTCTTACCTAAGGTTTCTGTCTCCAGCGTTGCCTCACTTTGGGTTTTCTTTATTGTGTCTACTTCCCGTTTTAGGTCTAGTATAGTTTTTTTCATTTCCATCACCTGTTTGGTTATGTTTTCCTGTTTTTCTTTAAGGACTTCTACTTGTTTGGTTGTGTTTTCCTTTTTTTCTATAAGGACTTGTAACTCTTTATCAGTGTTCTCCTGTATTTCTTTAAGTGAGTTATTAAAGTCCTTTTTGATATCTTCTACCATCATCATGAGATATGCCTTTAAATCTGAGTCTAGCTTTTCGAGTGTGTTTGGGTGCCCAGGACTGGCTCAGGTGGAAGTGCTAGGTTCTGATAATGGTGAGTGGTCTTGGTTTCTGTTAGTAAGATTCTTACATCTGCCTTTCAACATCTGGTAATCTCTGGAGTCAGTTGTTTTAGTTGTCTCTGGTTAGAGCTTCTTCCTCTCGTGATTCTGTTATTCTCTACCAGCAGACCTGGGAGACTAGCTCTCTCCTGAGTTTCACTGGTCAGAGCACTCTCTGCAGGCAAGCTTTCCTCTTTCAGGGAAGGTGCACAGACATCTGGCATTCGGACTTGCCTCCTGGCAGAATATGAAGGCCAGAAACATGGCCTGTCCCAGAAGCTGTTAGTTTCTGTAGTCCACATTCTCGCCTGTGCAGACTAGTCTCAGCGGGATCCAGGAACCAAGATGGCTCCCTCAGATGCTATGGCAAAGTCCTATCAGGCAGAGCAGGCACCTTTCCTCTGGCAGGGAAGGTGCCCGGATGTCTGGAGCCTGAAATGGTGTCTGCCTCAGAAGCTCTGTGGCTCCTGCCTGACCCAGAAGCTGTTAGCTTCTGTAGTCCACACTCTCACCTGTGCAGACTAGTCTAGGTGGAATCCAGGAAACAATATGTCTCAAATTGATCCATTCTTAACTCCTTTTACAAAGCTCAAGTCTAAGTGGATCAAGGAACTCCATATAAAACGAGAAACGCTAAAACTTATAGAGGAGAAAGTGGGGGAAAGCCTCAAAGATGTGGGCACAGGGTAAAATTCCTTAACAGAACAGCAATGACTTGGGCTATAAGGTTGACAATCTACAAATGGGACCTCATAAAATTGCAAAGCTTCTGTAAGGCAAAAACCACTGTCAATAAGACAAAAAGGCCACCAACAGATTGGAAAAGGACTTTTACCAATCCTAAATCCAATAGGAGACTAGTTTCCAACATGTACAAAGAACTCAAGAAGGTGGACTCCAGAAAATCAAATAACCCAATTAAAAATGGGGCACAGAGCTAAACAAAGAATTCTCACTTAAGGAATACCGAATGGCTGAGAAGCACCTGAAAAAATGTTCAGCATCCTTAATCATCAGGGAAATGCAAATCAAATCAACCCTAAGATTTCACTTCATACCAATCAGAATGGCTAAGATCAAAAATTCAGGTGACAGCAGAAGCTGGTGAGGATATGGAGAAAGAGGAACACTCCTCCATTTTTGGTGGGATTGCAAGCTTGTACAATTATTCTGGAAATCAGTCTGGTGGTTCCTCAGAAATATGGACATAGTACTACCATAAGATACAGCAATACCACTTCTGGGAATATATCCAGAAGATGTTCCAACTGGTAATAAGAACATATGCTCCACTATGTTCATAGTAGCCTTATTTATAGTATCCAGAAGCTGGAAAGAACCCAGATACCCTTCAACAGAGGAATGGATACAGAAAATGTGGTACATTTACACAATGGAATACTACTCGGCTATTAAAAAGAGTGAATTTATGAAATTCTTAGGCAAATGGATGGATCTGGGGGGTATCATCCTGAGTAATGTAACCCAATCACAAAAGAATTCACATGATATGTACTCACTGATAAGTGGATATTAGCCCAGAAACTTAGGATACCCAAGATATAAGATACAATTTGCGAAACACATGAAACTCAAGAATAAGAAGACCAAATTGTGGACACTTTGCCCCATCTTAGAATTGGGAACAAAACGCCCATGGAAGGAGTTACAGAGACAAAGTTTGGAGCTGTGATGAAAGGATGGACCATCTAGAGACTGCCATATCCAGGGATCCATCCCATATTCAGCCTCCAAACGCTGACACCATTGCATACACTAGCAAGATTTTGCTGAAAGGACCCTGATATAGCTGTCTCTTGTGAGACTATGCCGGGGCCTAGCAAACACAGAAGTTGATGCTCCCAGTCAGCTATTGGATGGATCACAGGGCCCCCGATGGAGCTAAAGAGATCTGCAACCCTATAGGTGGAACAACAATATGAACTAACCAGTACCCCAGAGCTCTTGTCTCTAGCTGCATATGTGTCAAAAGATGGCCTAGTTGACCAACACTGGAAAGAGAGGCCCATTGGACATGTAAACTTTATATGCCCAGTACAGGGGAATGCCAGGGCCAAAAAGTGGGACTGGGTGGGTAGGGGAGTAGGGGGCAGGGTATGGGGGAATTTGGGGATAGCATTGGAAATGTAAATGAGGAAAATACCTAATAAAAAAATTTAAAAAAGAATTCACATGATATGCACTCACTGATAAGTGGATATTAGCCCAGAAACTTAGAATACCCATGATATAATTTGCAAAACACATGAAACTCACGAAGAGGGAAGACCAAAGTGTGGATACTTCATCCCTCCTTAGAATGGGGAACAAAATACCCATGGAAGAAGTTAGAGAGACAAAGTTTGGGGCTGAGACGAAAGGATGGACCATCCAGACACTGCCCTACCCGGGGATCCATCCCATAATGAGCCACCAAATGCAGACATTATTGTATATGCCAGCAAGATTTTGCTGAAAAGACGCTGATATAGCTTTCTCTTGTGAGGCTATGCCAGTGCCTGGCAAATACAGAAATGGATGCTCACAGTCATCTATTGGATGGAACACAAGGCCCCCAATGGAAGAGCTAGAGAAAGTACCCAAGGAGCTGACAGGATCTGCAACCCTATAGGTAGAACAACAATATCAACTAACCAGTACCCCCAGAGCTCGTGTCTCTAACTGCATATGTAGCAGAAGATGTCCTAGTCGGCCATCATTGGGATGAGAGGCCCCATGGTCTTGCAAACTTTATATGCCCCAGTACAGGAGAACACCAGGGCCAAGAAGTACGAGTTGGTGGGTAGGGGAGCAGGGTGGAGGGGGGAGGTATAGGGGACTTTGTGGATAGCATTTGAAATGTAAATGAAGAAAATACCTAATAAAAAATTAGAAAGAGAGAAAAAATAAATCATAAATGAAAAAAAGAAATATCTGTATGACAAAGACTTCAAAACTTTGAAAAAAGAAATTGAAGAAGAACTCAGAAAATGGAAAGAATAATACAGTAAAAATGACCATCTTGCTGAAAGCAGTCTACAGATTCAATGCAATCCCCATCAAAATTCCAACTCAATTCTTCATAGAATGAGAAAGAGCAATTTGCAAATTCATCTGGAATAAAAACAAACCTAGGAGAGCGAAAACTATTCTCAGCAATACAGGAAATTCTGGAATCACCATCCCTGACCTCAACTTGTATTACGGAGCAATCATGATAAAAGCTGCATGGTATTGGTACAGAAACAGGCAGGTAGATCAGTTGAATAGAACTGAGTCCCAGAAACGAATCCATATACTTATAGTCGCTTGATCTTTGACAATGGAGCTAAAAATCATCCACTGGGGAAAAAAAGACAGCATTTTCAACAAATGGTGCTAGTTTAACTGTCAGTCAGCATGTAGAAGAATGGAATAGATCCATTATTATCTTCTCTCAAGTCCACGTAGCTCAAGGACCTCCACATAAATCCAGATACATTGAAACTAATGAAAAAGAAAGTGGGAAACAGCTTCGAGCACATGGGCACAGGGGAAATTTTGCTGAACAGAACACCAATAGCTTATGCTTTAAAGCCAAGGGTTGACAAATGGGACCTCATAAAATTCCAAAGCTTCTGTAAGGCAAAGGACACTGTCAATAGGACAAAACAGCAACCAACTAACTGGGGAAAATTCTTTACCAATCCTATATCAGATAGAGGACTTTGAACATTTCTTTAGTTTTTCTCATCCATTCCAGATTCCTCTGTTGTGAATTCTCTGTTTAGTTCTATACCCCACCTTTTGATTGCATTGTTAGGGGTTTCCTTTGGTATTTAGCTTCTTGGTTTCTTTATATATTTAAATATTAGCCCTCTATCAGATATGGGGTTAGTGAAGGCTTTTTTTTTTCCCAATCCCTAGGCTCCTAATTTGTCCTATTCACTATGTCCTTTACCTTATAGATGCTTTCCAGTTTTATGAGGTCTCGTTTACCAATTCTTTGAGTGTGAGTCACTGGAGTTCTGTTTAGGAAATTTCTCCCTTTGCCAACTAGTTCAAGGCCCTTTCCTACTTACTCTTCTATTAGATTCAGTGTATCTGGTTTTATGAGGTCCTTGATCCACTTGGACTTGAGCTTTGTGAAAAGTGACAAATATGGATCTATTTTCATTTTCTACATATAGAATGCCAGTTAGACCATCACCACTAATTGAAGATGCTGTCTTTTTTCCACTGGATCATTTAGCTTCTTTTTTCAAATTTCAAATGTCCATAATTGTGTGGCTTAATTTCTGGGTCTTCAATTCTAATCAATTGATCTACCTGTTATTGCTCTGTAATATAGCTTGAGGTCAGGGATGGTGTTTCACCCAAAATTATTTTATTGTTGAGAATTGTTTTTATTATACTGGGTTTTTTGTTTTTCCAAATGAATTTGTGAATTGCTCTTTTGGTGTCTTTGAAGAATTGTGTTGGGATTTTAATGAAGATTGCATTGAATCTGTAGGTTGTCTTTAGTAGGATGGCCATTTTAACTGTTATTTCTGCAATTCCATTAGCATAGGAAATCTCTCTATTTTCTGAAATCTTCAATTTCTTTCTGGAGAGATTTGAAGTTATTGTCGTACAGATTCTTTACTTGTTTGGTTAGAGTTACCCCAAGATATTTTATATTATTTGTGGCTGTCAGGCGGGGTGTTGTTTCCCTAATTTCTTTCTCAGCCTGTTTATCATTTATATAAAGAAAGGCTACTGGTTTATTTGAGTTAATTTTATAACCAGTCACACTGCTGAATTTGTTTATCAGTGGAACAAGTTCTCTGGTAGAATTTTTGGGGTTGCTTATGCATACCATCATATAATCTGTGAATAGGGATATCTTTCCTTCTTCTTTGTCAATTTTTATCCCCTTGATCTCTTTTTGTTTTCTTATTGCTATAGCTAGAATGTTGACTACTATATTGAATACATATGCGAAGAATGAGCATCTTTGTCTAGTCCCTAATTTTAAAGGGATAGCATCAAGTATCTCTCCATTTATGTTGATATTAACTGTTGATTTGCCGTGAATTGCTTTTATTATATTTAGGTATGAGCCTTGAATTCCTTATCTCTCCAATACTTTTAACATGGAGAGGTGTTGTATTTTGTGAAATACTTTTTCAACATCTAAGGATATGATCATGTGATTTTTTTCTTTGAGTTTGTTTATATAAAGGATTACATTAATGGATTTTCACATATTGAACAAACCTTACATCCTTGGCATGAAGCCTACTTGATCGTAGTGAATGATGTTTTGATGTTTTCTTGGATTCAGTTTTCAAGAATTTTAGGGAGTATTCTTGCTTCAATATTCATAAGCAAAATGGGTCTGAAGTTCTCTTTTTTGTTGCATCCTTGCGTGGTTTAAATATCACAACAATTGTGGCTTCATAGAATGAAATAGGAAGTATTTCTTCTGTTTCTGTTTTATGGAATAGTTTGAGGAATATTGGTATTAGGTTTTCTTTGAAGGTCTGGACTAAATCTGTCTGGCTTTGTTTGGTTGGGAGGTTTTTAATAACTTCTTTTAATTTCTTAGGGACTCTTTTCAGGTTCCTGCTTCTTGGCTATGAAATCTTCCTAGATGCTAATCTAGTGTTTTTCTGGGAAGCTTTGGCTTTGGTCTGCTTTTGTTCTTTTTAAAACAGAACAGGTGACTTCTCAGGCTAGCCTGATTTTCCCTGCTTTTTACCTAGGCCTTTATACTTTATAAGCTTGGGTTCTACTTTATGTTGTGTGCCATTTGGAGAAGTTTGGGTTGGTTCTTTCTCCATGTCCCATGGCTCTAGAAATAAGATTCAGACTCAAAATTATTTAAATACTTTGACCATATAACTCTACTCTGACTATACCATAACTACAATAACCCAATTATTTAGACCTACTTTCTGCTATGTGGGTAGTTACCTATGCTCAGGTATCATGAGTCTGTCTCCTCACATCTTCCCAGACCAATCTTGCCATGCCTAGCTCTATTCCTGAATTATTTCTGCTGCCCAGATGCTACACCTTTTATGTCCGACCTAATCTATAGGCCACAGGCTTTTTGGCTAACATGTTATGCATCCATACAATGCACAAGATATTCTCTCTACATTGTACTATAGATGTAGATAAGGGTTCTTAATTAATGGAACTGGACTCAGAGGGCAAACAAGATTAGGAAATTATTAGTCTCGGTATAGGACAGAATTAAATGAAGGAATAGCAATAATATTTTACCGTATTAGCAATTACTTGCTAGATGGCTAAAAGAGAAAGCCTTTCAACCTTAGTCCAATACTTAGGACTCATATGGTCAAAGGAGAAAACCTGATATTAATATTGTGGGTTATAGTCTATGGCAATGAGACACTTAGCACAGATAAGTTAATAGAGAAAAGCAGAAAATAAATGTAACCTATGTGGCTACTCAGGGAAGAAAAATAATGAATCCAGTCACTCCCACAAGGTGCTAGATCTGTGTAAAATATCTATTTGGGGAAGATAAGTCCCCCCTTGAACTAGAGCCTTTTCATTCTCTGAGTATGACATCATTGGGAAAATTTTCATTTCTTTGGGAGTGCATTGTTGCAATAGTCTAATAGTCAGATTAAGGACCACAAATGTCTCTAGAATATCAGCCAATTTAGGAGATTAAAGTGATTGACTGCCTTCACAGCTGCCCCAATTTCCATCTTCCCTCAGTTGTGGCAAGAGGCCCTAGACTCCCTGAGTCTTTAATCTTCATTCTTCAGATTCCTAGATAATCCCAGTTTCAAATAATAACCAACTCTCAAGATGGGCAGAAAGGTACATTTCTCAGTGGGACAGGTGCAAGATATATCCTTTGAAAGAATGTCCCCAGTTACCTACTTTATCCAACCAACTTCACTTCCTAACATTTTTCCACTTTCAAAAAATACCATCAAATTATGAGTTTATCAATAGGTTAATCCACTGACAAGTCAGAGGTTTTGTGGTTCAAACCTTTCAATAGTTGGATCTGGGGACTTTGCCTGTAATTTGAATCTTTTCTAGAATATGTATATCCAATTCATAACACCAGGTTTTTTTCCTTCTTTCTTTCAGATGTCCTATTCAGACCACAGTATATGTCATTGATGTCAAACAATCTTTTATATCTTGGAATATATTTAATCTTTATACTTTTTCTTAATTTTCTCAAAGGAATACTTTTTTGTCTCACAAAAAGACTTGTTCATTTCAGAAAACGAATGATTAAAATCAAGAAAGGTAAAGAGGTCTGAAACCATATATTCTTGAAACAGAATATTCAGATGTGATGCATACAAAATTGTGTAACCCTGAACTTTAGTGTATCTCAATACTCTAGCAAAGGAAGCCTTAAAATCTTAAGAGATCCTCAAGTTATGATGCTACCCTCCCTTCCCACCTTGTATAGTTCTTCAGGGGTAGAGTACAGCTGTTATTGACACTCCCTTCAAAGTCTCAGAATTCTTTCAGAGGATTCCTTACAGGGTGAAAGAAAGTTAGTATAACTGCTGACATCTTGGTTTCCAAAGCAGTTTCTTCCTCTTTTAGCTAGCTCAGAGTTTCACAGAAGCCCTTCTCTGTGGCTCCTACAATCTTTTTTTTTCTCTTATTTTTTTTATTACGTATTTTCCTCAATTACATTTCCAATGCTATCCCAAAAGCCTCCCACACCCTCCTCCCCTACTCCCCTACCCACCATTCCCATTTTTTGACCCTGGCGTTCCCCTGTACTGAGGCATATAAAGTTTGCCTGTCCAGTGGGCCTCTCTTTCCAGTGATGGCCGACTAGGCCATCTTTAGGCACTTAAGAATGGAAACAAGGATCTCACAAGGGTACAAGGTCTCACATCATCCAAATTATTATATTTTCATGCTCATTATATGCTATGCAGTTGTAAAAGAAATGGGAAATATTTATTATGTGATATTTTCTTTAAGTCTGTTCCATCTTCAGAATAAATGGCCATAATCTTAGCTTCACTAAATTCTAAGTTGTATCTTTTCTAGATGTTTCTAACCAAAACCCTAAAAATTTGCTTGTGAGGCTGTATCCCTGATATAACTTAAACAAATGGATATAGCACCACAACTTTCAAGACAATACCTGTATTCAACATTTCTCTTGCTGTACCAATGCATTCCTGAGGACTTAACTTCCTAACTTTTTCTACTGGCTTTTTTTCAGTTTGGAGTAATAAAACAAGAGCTTGCTGTCCACTTATCTGGGAGTTCCTAGAGATAGTTTTGTTTATTGCCTTCCTCCCTCTCTACTTGATGTTCAGGATTAGAGGTAAGCGGAACTTGAGTGATCTGGCATTTCCCCTCTCCTTTGTCTTCTGTTTTCTCATCTTGAAACTATTTAGCTGAGTAGCCTTTGTAATAACAGTAGCAGTCATGGTTTCAGTAACATTCCCATGACTTCATGTGCTGTCCTTGAAATTACATGTTTTTCAAAGTTTTAGTCTTCTATCATGGCTGCTTTTGTACTCATAGTTACAGTTGCTTGTAAAAGAATGAAACAATTTGTTTCTCCAGGTCTAGTCTTCATCTAATCCCTTTACTACAGACAGTCTTTTATAACGCATAATTTTCTGATGTCACCTATTATTTACACTAAACTCATAATTTATAAACATTAAAATACCTTTGGATTATACATTCCTTTTGAAAATTAATGAGAAAAAAGTGTAATTTTTCTCATTTGATTCTTTATTTTTATTTTCCAAGACCACTAAAAGTTAATATTTGATCTTCTTGAGTATATATGTATAGACTCTTTGAAAGTATTGTCAGGTTACAGCATACACTGTGTACAATATATTATCTGAGGATTTAGAAATAGCTTTCATTTCATTATAGATAATTGGAAGTATTTTATTAAAAAGAAACTGTCAAAGAAAATCAAAAGATCTAGTTATTATCCTAAAGAATTTGTATTTATCCATAAGACAAAGTTTATCAGCTTTTAGATACAGATATGTCCCTTTTAACATATATTTCAGAGTGACTGTCAATGAAACTCATGCAAATCATTAAAATAAGCCTCAAATCTCAAATAAATGAACTTAAAGGAAATAGAAAAATAGCAACATTGTATAAAGATATGGAAATTTTAATTGACTTCCAGTACTATGGAATATACTAAATACCATAAACCAGTCTTTCTGATTACAATATATCTTTCTATCCATGTAACATTTTTTACAGCTATGTAATTTTAACATTATTGTGGCCACCAAGAAAGAAAGAATAATATTTTGAGAAAAAGAAAATATAAATGTATATGGATCCTTTCTCTCCCATCTTCCCCTTTCCCTCCATTTTTATGTTTCTGTTAGAATAATGACATCCTGATTTTAAAGTTTATATCAGGATTAAATGGGCTATTTCTAATTTTAAGAACCCTTTTAAGGAAGATTCTAACAGAAGTATACACATTCATCTGGGGAGCTCAAAGTAGCAAACACTAAAATAATGTACAAAAAATGATTAAGTAATATTGTACATTTCATGGAACACTATGAAGAATAGCATTTAGAGACTGAGGAGATGTTTCCTGGAATTAAGAGCGCTTGCTGCTCTTCCAGAGAATCTGGATTCTGTTCCAGCATCTTTATGGCAGCTTGCAACTCACTATATCTGCAATTTTAGTGGTTCTGTAGAACTCTTCTGGCTGCTAACACTCATGTACATAAAATAAAAATTAAGTACATTTTTTCAATTGGAAAATAATTTAGAAATTATTCTCCCTTATCAACATTGAAGCTATTAACTGGTTTGAAAATTGAAGACAAAGACAATTGATGGACTTTCCCATTGGATATTGAGGTTCTGTTGTCAAATAGGCTTAGATTTTAAAATTATCAGCCATGGTCTGAAGTTGTATATATTAAACATATGAAATATATATTTTGTATTTAAAAATGAAAGAACAGGCTTAAAATACTAAAAGAGAATGAAATGTATAATTAAAATATAAGAAATCTTTTAAAAGCCCAAGTAGAATTTCTATATACATTTGATTATACTTATTGAAATTTAAAAAGTAACCCAGTGGAAATATTAAATAGGAAGTCAGATATAATGAAAAACCTGGACTTCAGATACCTGGTAAGATGCAGTGTGTATGTACATAGCTACCACTTATGGCATAAACCCAAGTTATGTGTCTGTCAGTCTTCATAAAGTAGTTCCTATTTTTAGTAGATGACAATACAGATATCAAGGTGCAGAACATAAAAGACATATTAATGGTCATTCCTAAGCAGGATATTTATAGCATACTTCCTCTCAAGTCTCATGTATCATTGCTGAAGAGGAGAAATAAAGGTTGTTAGAGTCATAGATGGTGGATGACTATAAGGAGTCTGTGTTTTCTGTACACAGCAGGGCAGTTATATATATGAACTCATATGAATTGAGACAACATACACATGACTGTGAAGATTTGGGCTAGGTAAAATTCCAGCATGGAGAGGTAGGTTGAGGATGAAGTTGCACCCCTATCTATGGAGGTATTAGAATTTGATAACTGCTGGGAGAAGGAGACTCAGTTTTCTATAAAGCTGTGGCTTCTGGTGTGTTGACTGCCCTTCAGTAAAGGAAAAACATTCATTGTTACAAGGGCTGTACTTGGTGTGTGTGCTTGTAGTGTGTGTGAATATGTGTATACAGGTATGCTCATTGTACCCATGTATTTCCTCAGTACTCATTGTGAAACATCTTGTTTTGGTAGCTCTTGAACCAGAGAATAAAAATAAACAAGAGGATAATTTCAGATACTGCTGAATAAATGATTAAATGTAGCATCTTATCATCTTCACATATAGCTCATATCAAGTTACAAAAACCCTTGGAATCACTCAAATTGTAAAATTTTGTCATAAAACCTTGGGTAGGTGGCCTAAACTCTGCCCATAAAGGAAGGCTACTTAAATCCTTCTTTTACTCTTACTTGTGGACTAGGGTCCTGTGAGCTGGTTTCTTAACATATGAATATTTTCCTGTATCTATTTTACTTATTTTAAAATATGTCTATTATTTCTTTCTTTGTCCCCAGTTTTTACTTTGGATGAGGCACACATATTGTATAATAATTGGCTGTGGAAAGTATGTAAAACTTTGATTGCAATGATGATACTTTTTACTGTGCTCATTTTGTTTCTACTTTGGACCCTGAACCGTAAGTGAAGGTGGGGGTGGGAACTCCAAGGATCTCCATGAAACTTTAAGTCTCCTGTATCTCTACCTGAATCCCTATGAATCTAATAATCTCCAATGAATCTTCACTTGGTGCAATTGGAGCAAAATAGAGGCTTGGGTTATAGGTTATTGCTCTCTCTCTCTCTCTCTCTCTCTCTCTCTCTCTCTCTCTCTCTCTGTCTGTCTCTCTGTCTCTCTCTGTCTCTCTCTCTCCCTCTCCTCCATAAGCAGATTGAGGGGCATTTTAGTATTCATGCTGTCTTTGCTACGTATTCATAAGTTTAGCATGTATGCTGGCCTGTGGTGAACTACCTTTACTGGATTAGTTGAAATGGGAAGATCTAACTTAACTGAAACCTTCCTCATGGGGTACACTGCTGCTCCTCCTTTAAGTACTTTCTGAAGTGTTATCCTTAACTACAGGAACCCTATCAGGCTCCTCCTCCACAGTTCTAGCTAGACACTGTTGAGCTTTGCCTCTTGAGAAAGTCTAATTTCACATTTTTAATTTTGAATTTTTACTGAAAGCTGTTTTTTAAAAAGTTTTTTTCTGTAACTTACCAAGACAAAGATAAGCTTAGTTAGGCGACATGGATTTTCATTTTTCCAAATGCTCTCTCTAACATCCATGAATGGTTACAATAACATTTAATAAAGCATATTTAGAAAATATCTCCAGGACCACCCAGAGAGAAAATAGACAAAGCTACTTAAACCTATTAAAATAGAGAGAATCAAACCAAAGTATTCCACGACAAAACTAAATTCACCAATTATCTCTCCACGAATCCAGCCCTTCAAAGGATAATAACAGAAAAAAACCAATACAAGGACGAGAACCACGCCCTAGAAAAAACAAGAAGATAAACCTCAACAAAACTAAAAGAAGACAGCCACAAGAACACAATGCCAACTTTAACAACAAAAATAACAGGAAGCAACAATTAATTTTCCTTAATATATCTTAATATCAATGGTCTCAACTCCCCAATAAAAAGACATAGACTAACAAACTGGCTACACAAAGAAGACCCAACATTTTGCTGCTTACAGGAAACTCATCTCAGAGAAAAAGATAGACACTACCTCAGAATGAAAGGCTGGAAAACAATTTTCCAAGCAAATGGTATGAAGAAACAAGCTGGAGTAGCCATCCTAATATCTGATACGATTGACTTCCAACCCAAAGTCATCAAAAAAGACAAGGAGGGGCACTTCATACTCATCAAAGGTAAAATCCTCCAAGAGGAACTCTCAATTCTGAATATCTATGCTCCAAATACAAGGGCAGCCACATTCATTAAAGAAACTTTAGTAAAGCTCAAAGCACACATTGCACCTCACACAATAATAGTGGGAGACTTCAACACACCACTTTCACCAATGGACAGATCATGGAAACAGAAACTAAACAGGGACAGAGTGAAACTAACAGAAGTGATGAAACAAATGGACTTAACAGATATCTACAGAACATTTTATCCTAAAACAAAAGGATATACCTTCTTCCCAGCACCTCATGGTACCTTCTCTAAAACTGACCACATAATTGGTCACAAAACAAACCTCAACATATACAAAAATATTGAAATTGTCCCATGTATCCTATCAGATCACCATAGACTAAGGCTGATCTTCAATAACAAAATAAATAATAGAAAGGCAACATTCACGTGGAAACTGAACAACACACTTCTCAATGATACCTTGGTCAAGGAAAGAATAAAGAAAGAAATTAAGGACTTTTTGGAATTTAATGAAAATGAAGCCACAACATACCCAAACTTATGGGACACAATGAAAGCATTCCTAAGAGGAAAACTCATAGCTCTGAGTGCCTCCAAAAAGACACTAGAGAGAGCACACATTAGCAGCTTGACAACACACCTAAAAGGTCTAGAAGAAAAGGAAGCAAATTCACCCAAGAGGAGTAGAAGGAAGGAAATAATCAAACTCAGGGGTGAAATCAACCAAGTGGAAACAAGAAAAACTATTCAAAGAATTAACCAAAAAAGGAGTTGGTTCTTTGAGAAAATCAACAAGATAGATAAACCCTTAGCTAGACTCACTAGAGGGCACAGGGACAAAACCCTAATTAACAAAATCAGAAATGAAAAGGGAGACATAACAACAGATCCTGAAGAAATCCAAAACACCATCAGATCCTTCGACAAAAGGCTATACTCAACAAAACTGGAAAACCTGGACGAAATGGACAAATTTCTGGACAGATACCACGTACCAAAGTTGAATCAGGATCAAGGTGACCATATAAACAGTCCCATATCCCCTAAAGAAATAGAAGCAGTTATTAGTAGTATCCCAGCCAAAAAAAGCCCAGGACCAGAAGGGTTTAGTGCAAAGTTCTATCAGACCTTCAAAGAAGACCTAATTCCAGTTCTTCACAAACTATTCCACAAAATAGAAACAGAAGGTACTCTACCCAACTCATTCTATGAAGCCACAATTACTCTGATACCTAATCCACAAAAAGACCCAACAGAGATAGAGAACTTCAGACCAATTTCCCTTATGAATATCGATGCAAAAATCGTCAATAAAGTTCTTGCTAACTGAATCCATGAACACATCAAAACAATCATCCAATTGACCAAGTAGGTTTCATCCCAGGGATGCAGGGATGGTTTAATATACGGAAATCCATCAATGTAATCCAGTATATAAACAAACTCAAAGACAAAAACCACATGATCATCTCGTTAGATGCTGAGAAAGCATTTGACAAAATCCAACACCCATTCATGATAAAAGTCTTGGAAAGATCAGGAATTCAAGGCCCATACCTAAACATGATAAAAGCAATCTACAGCAAACCAATAGCCAACATCAAAGTAAATGGTGAGAAGCTGGAAGCAATCCCACTAAAATCAGGGACTAGACAAGGCTGTCCACTCTCGCCCTACCTATTCAGCATTGTACTTGAAGTCCTAGCCAGAGCAATTAGACAACAAAAGGAGATCAAGGGGATACAAATTGGAAAGGAAAAAGGCAAAATATCACTTTTTGCAGATGATATGATAGTATATATAAGTGACCCTAAAAATTCAACCAGAGAACTCCTAAGCCTGATAAACAGCTTCAATGAAGTAGCTGGATATAAAATTAACTCAAACAAGTCAATGGTCTTTCTGTACACAAAGGATAAACAGGCTGAGAAAGAAATTAGGGAAACAACACCCTTCTCAATATTAACAAATAATATAAAATACCTTGGCGTGACTCTAACTAAGGAAGTGAAAGATCTGTATGATAAGAACTTCAAGTCTCTAAAGAAAGAAATTAAAGAAGATCTCAGAAGATGGAAAGATCTCCCATGCTCATGGATTGGCAGGAACAACATTGTAAAAATGGCCATCTTGCCAAAAGCAATCTACAAATTCAATGCAATCCCCATCAAAATTCCAACTCAATTCTTCAACGAATTAGAAAGGGCAATCAGTAGATTCATCTGGAATAACAAAAAACCAAGGATAGCAAAAACTCTTCTCAAGGATAAAAGAACCTCTGGTGGAATCACCATGCTGGACCTAAAACTGTAGTACAGAGCAATTGTGATCAAAACTGCATGGTATTGGTATAGTGACAGACAAGTAGACCAATGGAACAGAATTAAAGACCCAGAGATGAACCCACACACCTATGGTCACTTGATCTTTGACAAGGGAGCTTAAACCATCCAGGGGAAAAAAGACAGCATTTTCAACATATGGTGCTGGCAAAACTGGCCGTTATCATGTAGAAGAATGTGAATTGATCCATTTCTATCTCCTTGTACTAAGGTCAAATCTAAGTGGATTAAGGAACTCCACATAAAACCAGAGACACTGAAACTTATAGAGGAGAAAGTAGGGAAAAGCCTCGAAGATATGGGTACAGGGGAAAAAATCCTGAATAGAACAGCAATGGCTTGTGCTGTAAGATCAAGAATCGATAAATGGGACCTCATAAAATTGCAAAGCTTCTGCAAAGCAAAAGACACCGTCAATAAGACAAAAAGGCCACCAACAGATGGGGAAAGTATCTTTACCTATCCCAAATCAGATAGGGGACTAATATCCAATATATATAAAGAACTCAAGAAGGTGGACTCCAGAAAATCAAATAATGCCATTAAAAATGGGGCTCAGAGCTGAACAAAGAATTCTCACCTGAGGAATACTGAATGGCAGAGAAGCACCTGAAACAATGTTCAACATCCTTAATCATCAGGGAAATGCAAATCAAAACAACGCTGAGATTCCACTTCACTCCAGTCAGAATGGCTAAGATCATAAACTCAGGTGACAGCAGATGCTGGCGAGGATGTGGAGAAAGGGGAACACTCCTCCATTGTTGGTGGGATTGCAAGCTTGTACAACCACTCGGGAAATCAGTCTGGCGGTTCCTCAGAAAATTGGACATAGTACTACCGGAGGATCCCGCAATACCTCTCCTGGGCATATATCCAGAAGATGTCCCAACCGGTAAGAAGAACACATGCTCCACTATGTTCATAGCAGCCTTGTTTATAATAGCCAGAAGCTGGAAAGAACCCAGATGCCCCTCAACAGAGGAATGGATACAGAAAATGTGGTACATTTACACAATGGAATACTACTCAGCTATTTAAAAAAATGAATTTATGAAATTCCTAGGCAAATGGATGGACCTGGAGGGTATCATCCTGAGTGAAGTAACCCAATCACAAAGGAACTCGCACAATATGTACTCACTGATAAGTGGATAATAGCCCAGAAACTTAGGATACCCAAGATATAAGATACAACTTGCCAAACACATGAAATTCAAGAAGAACGAAGACCAAAGTGTGGACACTTTACCCTTTCTTAGAAATGGGAACAAAACACCCATAGAAGGAGTTACAGAGACAAAATTTGGAGCTGTGACGAAAGGATGGACCATCTAGTGATTGCCTTATGCAGGGATCCATCCCATAATCAGCTTCCAAATGCTGACACCATTGCATATACTAGCAAGATTTTGCTGAAAGGACCCAGATATAGCTCTCTCTTGTGAGACTATGCCGGGGCCTAGCAAACACAGAAGTGGATGATCACAGTCAGCTATTGGATGGGTCACACGTCCCCTAATGGAGGAGCTAGAGAAATTACCCAAGGAGCTAAAGGGAACTGCAACCCTATAGGTGGAACAACAATATGAACTAACCAGTACCCGGGAGCTCTTGTCTTTAGCTGCATATGTATCAAAAGATGGCCTAGTCGGCCATCACTGCAAAGAGAGGCCCATTGGACTTGCAAACTTTATATGCCCCAGTACAGGGGAATGCCAGGGCCAAAAAGGGGGAGTGGGTGGGTAGGGGATTGGGGGGGGTGGGTATGGGGAACCTTTGAGATAGCATTGAAAATGTAAACGAGGAAAATACCTAATAAAAAAATGTAAAATAAAAAAATAGAGAGAATCTGGCTTTTCCTCTTTGGGATATTAATTTTATTAATAAAATAATTTAAACACAGACATGAAGGGAAAGTATGTTGCAATTTTATTAGTTTAGGGGAAAAACAACAGGGCCGGCAAACTGTAAATCTTGGCATCTGTTAGCACAGGAGATGGAGAAGAACAAGAAATACAGCCATGACTTTTGCCATGGAAAATTACAATCACTCACATCTAGAGGGAAGATTTGTTGGGATTAGTGAAGATATTTTTTCCCAGTTCCCTGTCCTAGCATTCCCCTACACAGATAAGGAGAGGCCCTTTGCAGGACCAAGGGTTTCTCCCATTAATGTCCAACAAAGCTATCCTCTGCTACATATGTGGCTGGAACCATGGGTCCCTCCCTATGTAGTTTTTGGTTGTTGGTTTAGTCCCTGGAAGCTCTGGGGGGTCTGCTGGGTTGATATTGCTGTTCTATTGTTGATATTGCAAACCCCTTCGGCTCCTGTCTTAGTCAGGGTTTCTATTACTGCACAAACATCATGATCAAGAAGCAAGTTCGGGAGCAAAGGGTTTATTCAGCTTATACTTCCATACTGCTGTTCACCACCATGGAAGTCAGGTCTGGAACTCAAGCAGGTCAGGAATCAAGAGCTGATGCAGAGGCCATCGGGGGATGTTCTTTACTGGCTTGCTTCCCCTGGCTTTCTCAGCCTGCTCTCTTATAGAACCAAGACTACCAGCCCAGAGATGGCACCACCCACAAGGGGATCTCCCCCCTTGATCACTCATTGAGAAAATGCCTTACAGCTGGATATCGTGGAGACATTTCTCCAACTGAAGTTCCTTTCTCTGTGGTAACTCCAGCCTGTGTCAAGTTGACATAAAACTAGCCAGTACAACTCCTTAAGTCCTTTTTCTAACTCCTCCACTGGGGACCATGTGCTAACTTCAAAGATTGTTGTAAGCTTCTGCCTCTGTATTTGTCAGGCTCTGGCAGAGCTTCTCAGGAGACTTCTATATCAGACTCCTTTCAGCAAGCATTTCTTGGCATCAGCAATAATGTCTGGCTTTGGTGTCTGTATATGCAATGGATTCCCAGGTGGGGCAGTCTCTGGATGGCCTTTCCTTCAGTTTATGCTCCACGCTTTGTCCTCATATTTCCTTTAGACAGGAATTTCACACATTTATATACTGTTGCTTGTGTTATGCTCTACAAAAAAATTAGATACTTAAATTATTGTTTGACTTTAAAAAAATCACCTAGCAACTCTAGTTAAGAAGAGCTATTGTGTAAGTTAAATACATATGCACACCGTACACCTAGTAAGGTGGCTGTTAGAGGTAGTTGATACTATTTGCAAAATTGTATGTCAAATGTCTCAAAACATAGATTATGTAGGGTAAAAACATTAATATGTCAATATAAAACCTGAATTCATTTTCTGTATATAAAAACTGACTGTCTTAAAAATAACATGCTCATAGAAATATTTGCAAAAATTTGGCTTAAACAAGATGTTACCTTTCATTCAGGTATATTTTTTTTTGTTATTGTCAGTTTCACTGCTTAAGACACTGTTTCAGGAAGTCAAGGCATGACATCCTTGATCATTTTCTCAGTTCTGGATCTGTAAAATTGTGTAAATAAGTCCTTTTAACTTGGAAGAATGACTTGATGTTCAGAATATTCTTGCTTCAGGGTACAGCCCTGCTGTTGTGACTTTATTTGGGGAATGAACTAGGAGGCTTTGCTGCTCCTTTGACCCCAGGATCGGGGAAAAATAACTATATTTTTCAGTTTTCCATGAGTAACTTGTGCAAAAACTTAAGTCAATAAAAGTCATGAAGATGTTATATGAAAACAGATGTACAAGACCTTAATGCTGTCAGTTAGGGAGCCAAAGTGATAGTTTGGATAAGGGTTTATCTATCTTGTTGATTTTTTTCAAAGAACCAACACTTTCTTTCATTGATTTTTTTTCATTTTCTCTTCTTTTATTGAATTCAGCCCTGAGTTTGATTATTTCTTGCCATTTTCTTTTTATTCTAGAGTTTTCAGTTGTACAGTTAAGTTTCTAGCATGAGATCTCTGCATATTTTATATAAGAACTTAATACTATGAACTTTCCTCAGCAAGACTTTCCTTGTGTCCCAAAAGTTTGGGTGGGCTGTATATTCATTTTCATTGATTCTAGAAAGTCCTTAACATTTTTTTTATTTCTGTTTTGACACAGTTTTCATTCAGTAGAAAGTTGCTTAGTTTCCTTGCAATAGTAGACTTTCTGTTGTTTCTCTTCTTATGAACAACTAGTGTTAATTGTGGTTGTCTGATATGATGCAAGTGGATATTTCAATCTTATCTATTTAGGCATACTTTGTGAGCAAGTATATGGCAAATTTTGGAGAAAATTCCATGAGGTGCTAAGAAGAAATTATATTTGTTGGGGTTGAAGAATTTCCACAAAACCATACAAACACTTAGTTATGTAAGAGTAGTTTATTGAATGCACACCCCAAGAGTGATCAATCAGGACCACAAAAAAAGGACTCAGGAGCCTAACTGTGGTCTTTCTTTTGCTTCCCCTGGCTTTCTCAGCCTGCTCTCTTATAGAACCAAGACTACCAGCCCAGAGATGGCACCACCCACAAGGGGATCTCCCCCCTTGATCACTCATTGAGAAAATGCCTTACAGCTGGATATCGTGGAGACATTTCTCCAACTGAAGTTCCTTTCTCTGTGGTAACTCCAGCCTGTGTCAAGTTGACATAAAACTAGCCAGTACAACTCCTTAAGTCCTTTTTCTAACTCCTCCACTGGGGACCATGTGCTAACTTCAAAGATTGTTGTAAGCTTCTGCCTCTGTATTTGTCAGGCTCTGGCAGAGCTTCTCAGGAGACTTCTATATCAGACTCCTTTCAGCAAGCATTTCTTGGCATCAGCAATAATGTCTGGCTTTGGTGTCTGTATATGCAATGGATTCCCAGGTGGGGCAGTCTCTGGATGGCCTTTCCTTCAGTTTATGCTCCACGCTTTGTCCTCATATTTCCTTTAGACAGGAATTTCACACATGTGTCTTTTCTTAGGGCCAGCTTTTTAAAGTAAAAAGCAGGTTCATAAGTTCAGAAGGTAAGGATAGTGGCAGCACTACATTTTGAGTAAGTAAACAAAGTATTATCAGCTGAATTTTAAGATGATTGGTCCTAAGTGAGTTAAGAGGGGTAACAGAGAGCTGATGGACAGGGGAGTTTCAGAGAATTTAGATAACAGAGCATAAATAATTCAACCATAGTGTTATGGGCATTTCGGCAATATTTAAGTGTCAGCTATGGATAATTACTTCTGGGAAGTGGAGTCTGAGATCGGGAACTTAATTTCACCTTTGAGGCAAAAGGAGACTAAATACAAAATAGCTTGATTTATGTTAAAAGGAACAGATTTCAAAAATATTCTTTTTTGTTTGGGTGGAATGTATTATAGAAATTTGTTAGAGTATTTGATTTACAGAATCTGTGAGCTCCTGAATTTTTATGTTTAGTTTTTTCTGGATGACCTGTCAATTGGTGGGACTTTGGTATTAAAGCCACCCACTGTCAATGCAAAATTAAAGCTTTAGTAATTTTTGTTATATGTATTGGTGCCCTTTAATTTGAGATATAAATGTTAAGTCTTGTAAAGAGTAGTGATACAAGGAGCTTACCTCAATATAACAAAGATAATTTATATCAAGCCTATAGACAATGTCAAATTAAATGGAAAGAACCTCAAAGCAATTCCAAAAAAGAAATCAGAAACAAGACAAGGCTATCTACTCTCTCCTTATTTCATCATAGTACTTGAAATGTTAGTTAGATCAATAGCACAACTGAATGAAATCAAGGGGATACAAATTGGAAAAGTAAAGAAAAGTGAAAGATTCTCTATTCACACATGATATGTTCATATACATAAGTGGCCCCAAAAATTCTTCCAGAGAACTCTTACAGCTTATAAACACACTCATCAATGTGGCTGGAGACAAGACTAACTTAAAAGAAAAAAATTAGTAGCCCTCCTATATACAAATAACAAAGGGACTGAGAAGGTAACCATGGAAAGAAAACTCTTCATAATTGCCACAAATAATTCAGAATATCTTGGGTTAACTGTAACCAAGCAAGTGAAAGACTTATATGAGTAAAACTTCATTTGAAGAAAGAAATTGAAAAGTATATTAGAAGATGAAACAATCTCCCATGTTCAAGGATCAATAAGATCAAAGCAGTAAAAATGGCCATCCCTCCAAAAGCAATCTATGAATTTATTGTAAGCACCATCAAAATTCTAACACAATTCTTTATAGACCTTGAAAGAACAATACTTCTCTGTTAGAAACCGGCCCACAGCTCACATGAACTGGGTTTCACCTGGGAGGCAAACCTGGACTGAAAAGAGAGGGGAACTAGGCGGACAAGAGAGAAATGGAGCCAAGACAAGGTTCCTGATCAAGGCTCAATTCATTCTTGGAGCTCAGCTGCAGGTGACCATGTGCAGGATAGGGTGTAGTCTCAGGAATAGCTCAGCGGCCTCCCAACAGGTAGCAGTATCTTGAAGAGGAACAGCAGCAGTGGCTGAACAATAAAGTGATCTAGGAAGGCAGGCTCCACCCTAGGTAATCTCCTTAGTGGCAGCAAAGGCTGGGGGAAGGTTACACTTCTCTTTGTATGGAAACAAACAAACAAAAACTCGGATACCTAAGCTGACCAACTCCCTCTAAGTAACAACAGTTCTCCAAACATAACTGTTGCTAACTCCCTCTCAAAGCAGCAATAGCTCTCCCAATCATGATGCCTATTCCTAACAACAAAAAGATTAAATGAACATGATTGGTTGGCCAAAGTTACTTATATTCAGTGTCAATTGACAATGATAAAAACGCTTGGGAAAGTCTATAATCCCTTTGCTCTGATTGGGAAAATTAGAACTGTAACTTGGCAAAGATGCTTGCAATTTTTATGCTTATAATCCCTGCACCAGGCCTTTCTCAGGGCTGCCAGATGAAGCAAGGCTCCAAATTCTTATATGAAGGACACGATCCATCATTATTTATGTGATGGGAATAATAAAAGAATTTGCTGTTTCGTGAGCTCACTGGTGTTGTTTCGCCCCTCACTTGTGACACACAATGGAGACAGTGTAGAATATCTTTTTCACAAGGGAAACTGGTCTGTAGTTCTCTTTGTTGCGTCTTTGTGACATTTAGATAGGTTGGATATCAGTGTGACTGTGGCCTCTTAAAATGAATTTGGCAATGTTCCTTCTGTTTCTGTTTTGCAAAATAGTTTAAGGAGTATTGGTATTAGCTCTTCTTTGAAAGTTGGGTAGAGTTCTACACTAAAATCATATTGCCTTGGACTGTTTTGGTGGGGAGACCTTTAATACTGTTTCTATTACCTTAAAGGCTGTAGTTATATTTAAATTGTTTATCTGATCTTGATTTAATTTAGGTAAGTGGGTTCTATCAGGAAAATTATCTATTTCTTTTAGATTTTCCAATTTTGTGGAGTTGAGGTTTGTTTTTTGTTTTGTTTTGTTTTGTTTCTGTTTTTTCTTTTTTGTTTGTTTGTTTTTGTTTTGGGGGTTTTATGTTTTTTGTTTTTTATTTTTGTGTTTGTTTGTTTGTTTGTTTGTTTGTTTGTTTGTTTGTTTTTGGAGTTGAAGTTTTTCATGTATGACCTAAAGATTCTTTGGGTTTCCTCAGTGTCTGTTGTTAATTTTAATTTCTGGTTTTGTTAATTTGGATCCCCTTGGGAAGAGATAATAGAACAGATTTTTTAGGAGCAGGTAGGGATGTGAATAGGAGGGATAAGATGATAGGGAGGGATGGAGAAAGGGAGGTAGAGACAGAGAACTGTGAAAGATGACTGGATGACTGGAATTGGCATTTGGAAGCAATGTGTATACTTAGTTCAGTAGAAACTTCAGGATTCTATGACGGTCACCCTAAAAAGGACTCCTAGTAATGGAGGATATAGAACATTAACCAGGCAGGGCTTTTAGTGGTGGGAGTATACCAATACAACTACAAAACCTACTATCTATCATGAGTGACAGGTATTCTCAGGTAATAAATGTGTAAAATGTGTACAAATGGTCAAGAAATGACTGGTATAATTTGAGGATTATGAGAGGAGAAGAAGCCTATGTAATATACTGCCTAGATAGCCAGGATCTAGAAGGTAGATAGATACCCTATAGACCTAGGATAGAAAAAAATCAATAAACTGATTCCTAATTGTATCCACTCCTATTCACATAGATTCGCATCTGGCCTACTTGTCATCAGAGAGACTTCCTCTGACAGCTGCTAGAAGCATAAATTGAGACCCACAGCCAAATGTTAGGTAGTTATAATGTCTATATAGGAGATCTCAATCATATTCCTCACCTTTGGAGATCATGTAAGCCTGCAGAAAGAGGGAGGGAGAATTTTAGGAGCCAAAGGTATTGATGATACCACAGGATCACAGTTCACAAAATCAACTAGCATGGCTCCTAGAGACTGACAGAGACTGAAGTGGCAAACATAGGGCCTGTAAGGGTCTTTACTATGCCCTCTGCTTATGTAATGTCTTGATGTTTTGGTGAAACTCCTAACAGTGGGAAGGGGCATCTCTGACTCTTTCGTTTGCTCTTGGGATGCTTTTGTCTTGTTAAGCCTTGATATGAATGGTTTTTTCCATGTTTCATTGATATTTATGTGAGGTCTACTTTTTCTGAAAGGAATGGAGGATGAGTGGATGTGGAGGAGAATGGAAGTAGAGGTAGGAACTGGCAGGAAAAGAAGAAGAGGAAAACTGTAGTCAAGATATATTGTATAAGAGAATAAATAAGAAGAAACTTCACAGTTAATGATCATTTGGAAAAAATGAACTGCCCCAGTCACTTTTGCTTTAATTAGCTATAAAGCTATTCTGAAGATCTCATTCCTAAATTCAGAAGTTAAGATGGTGAGGACAGTCATATTAAGAGATCTGAAAGCCTTATACATTCTCATAACAGCACACAGGGATCTCATGGCTTTAATAATATAGAGTCCTTTGTATATACACCCAACAATTGAGATAAAATATCTGTATCTGCCAAGACTTACATATTCCAAACTATGTCAGATTCTTCCTTAAGTCTAATGATTTTTTAGCACTGTGGTTCTTGAGTACCTCATTGTAGATAAGGACCTTTCTTTTTAACATTAATATGACAATTGTGAACAACAAGTTGCAGTGAGAGTGTGTGTGTGTGTGTGTGTGTGTGTGTGTGTGTGTACGTGTGTTGATTCGTTAGATAATAAAATGCTTTCTTTCAGGTTATGGTAAGATGCCCTGCTTATCTTCCATGAATATAGATGTTTCTACACATGACGCGGAGCAAAACAGTTCTAAATCTGCTAAGTTCCAAGAAAATTATGATGTAGCAGGCCAAATGATCCTAGAAACTTATGAAGAAACAATATTTTGTCAGCATCAAGAAAGTTGTGAAGAGTATAATTATGACCCTCTTCTGCTCTCAAGTTTAGATGCCCTAGGAACTTGTGAAGATGAAAAATTTAGTCAGCATCAAGAAAGTTTTGAAGAGGATGAGGATCTTCAATCTTTTTCAGACTTTAAGATTGAATTGTACTCGAAACTTGGAAACTTGACACATTAAAAAAGACAGAAAAGGATAATGTTTTGAACTTTAAAAATTATATCTATAAACATATAATCAAGGGGGTATTCTGATTAAATTTTGTTTTGTCTAAAAAGTATAGATTTTTAAAAATACATTTTTAATAAAATACTATTATACTGCATCTCCTCTTCTCTTTCCTCCCTCAAGCTCCTTCCAGTTACATGTTGCACTGTTTTCATTGTTTGTGTCTATATAGTTTCAGGGAAAAAGAATATATAGATTTTGATGCCTATAAGTATCCACATGGCCTGTGATGCATACCCTCCTCCACATCTTAAATTCAGTAAGGATTTAAACAATGTGGATTTAAAAAAATGATTTCTTGACAATTTTTCTTCAAGACTGAACATAGGATTTTTCATTAAAGAAAGCATGATTGAAACCAATAAAAGAATCATTACAAACTTTAGGGTAAAGTGTTTTGAAACAACAAAAAATAAACTTTTGTATAAAGTCAGTGGTTGTTTTTTCGGGCTCCAGACATCCGGACACTCTCCCGGCCAGAGGAGAGGTGTCCCCCCCACCCCTGGCCCGGGAGACTTTTGCCTCAGGATCCACAGGAGCCATCTGGTTCCGGGACACCACAGAAAGTAGTCTGGACAGGTGAGAGTGTGAACTACAGAAGCTAACAGCTTCTGGGACAGGCAAGAGCCACAGAGCTTCTGAGGCAGGGCCATTTTCAGACTCCCGACTTCCGGCCACCTTCCCGGCCAGAGGACAGGTGTCCGCCTGGCCCGGGAGGCTTTTGCCTCAGGATCCTCGGGAGCCATCTTGGTTCCGGGACTCCGTAGAAAGTAGTCTGCACAGGTGAGAGTGTGGACTCCAGAAGCTAACAGCTTCTGGGACAGGCCAATACAACACAGCCTCTGGGAAAAGTCCTGTTTTGGGCCTTCATCTTCGGCCAGGAGGAGGTCCAAACGCAAGATATCTGTGCACCTTCCCTGTAAGAGGAGAGCTTGCCAGCAGAGATTGCTCTGACTACTGAAACTCAGAGGAGAAAGCTAGTCTCCCAGGTCTGCTGATAGAGGGTAACAGAATCACCAGAGGAACAATCTCTAAACAGAGACAACTATAACAACTAACTCCAGAGATTACCAGATGGTGAAAGGTAAACGTAAGAATCTTACAAACAGAAACCAAGATCACTCACCATCATCAGAACCCAGCACTCCCACCTTGCCCAGTCCAGGGCACCCCAACACAACTGAAAAACTAGACCCAGATCTAAAAGCATATATCATGATGATGGTAGAAGACATCAAGAAGGACTTTACTAACTCACTTAAAGAAATACAGGAGAACACTACTAAGCAAGTAGAAGACATTAAAGAGGAAGCACAAAAATCCCTTAAAGAATTGCAGGAAAACACAACCAAACAGGTGATGGAATTGAATAAAATCATCCAAGACCTAAAAAGAGAAATAGACACAATAAAGAAAACCAAAAGTGAGGCAACACTGGAGATAGAAACCCTAGGAAAGAAATCTGGAACCATAGATGCAAGCATCAGCAACAGAATACAAGAGATGTAAGAGAGAATCTCAGGTGCAGAAGACTCCATAGTGAACATCGGCACAACAATCAAAGAAAATGGAAAATGCAAAAAGATCCTAACTCAAAACATACAGGAAATCCAGGACACAATGAGAAGACCAAACCTACACATAATAGGAGTGGATGAGAATGAAGATTTTCAACTCAAAGGACCAGCAAACATCTTCAACAAAATTATTGAAGAAAACTTCCCAAATCTAAAGAAAGAGATGCCCATGAACATACAAGAAGACTACAGAACTCCAAATAGACTGGACCAGAAAAGAAATTCCTCCCGACACATAATAATCAGAACATCAAATGCACTAAATAAAGATAGAATACTAAAAGCAGTAAGGGAAAAAGGTCAAGTAACATATAAAGGCAATCCTATCAGAATTACACCAGATTTTTCACCAGAGACTATGAAAGCCAGAAGAGCCTGGACAGATGTTATACAGACACTAAGAGAACACAAATACCAGCCCAGGCTACTAAACACAGCTAAACTCTCAATTACCATAGATGGAGAAACCAAAGTATTCCACGACAAAACCAAATTCACATATTATCTTTTCATGAATCCAGACCTTCAAAGGATAATAACAGAAAAAAACAATACAAGGACGGAAACCACGCCCTAGAAAAATCAAGAAGGTAATCCCTCAACACACATAAAAGAAGACAGCCAAAAGAACAGAAGGCCAACTTTAACAACAAAAATAACAGGAAGCAACAATTACTTTTCCTTAATATCTCTTAATATCAATGGACTCAACTCCCCAATAAAAAGACATAGGCTAACAAACTGGCTACAAAACCAAGACCCAACATTTTGCTGCTTACAGGAAACTCATCTCAGAGAAAAAGATAGACACTACCTCGAAATGAAAGGCTTGAAAACAAATTTCCAAGCAAATGGTATGAAGAAACAAGCTGGAGTAGCCATTATAATATCTAATAAAATCGACTTCCAACTCAAAGTCATCAAAAAAGACAAGGAGGGGCACTACATACTCATCAAAGGTAAAATCCTCCAAGAGGAACTATCAATTCTGAATATATATGCTCCAAATACAAGGGCAGCCACATTCATTAAAGACACTTTAGTAAAGCTCAAAGCACACATTGCACCTCACACAATAATAGTGGGAGACTTCAACACACCACTTTCACCAATGGACAGATCATGGAAACAGAAACTAAACAGGGACACAGTGAAACTAAGAAAAGTGATAAAACAAATGGAATTAACAGATATCTACAAAACATTTTATCCTAAAACAAAAGAATATACCTACTTCTCAGCACCTCATGGTACCTTCTCTAAAACTGACCTCACAATTGGTCACAAAACAAACCTCAACATATGCAAAAATATTGAAATTGTCCCATGCATCCTATCAGATCACCATGTATTAAAGCTGATTTTCAATAACAAAATAAATAATAGAAAGCCAACATTCACTTGGAAACTGAACAACACTCTTCTCAATGATACCTTGGTCAAGGAAGGAATAAAGAAAGAAATTAAGGACTTTTTGGAGTTGAATAATAATGAAGCCACAACATACCCAAACTTATGGGACACAATGAAAGCATTTCTAAGAGGAAAACTCAAAGCTCAGAGTGCCTCAAAAAAAAAAAAAAAAAAAAACTAGAAAGAGCACACATTAGCAGCTTGACAACACACCTAAAAGCTCTAGAACAAAAGGAAGCAAATACACCTAGAGGAGTAGATGGCAGGAAATAATCAAGCTCAGGGGCGAAATCAACCAAGTGGAAACAAGAACTATTCAAAGAATCAAACAATCGAGGAGCTGGTTCTTTGAGAAAATCAACAAGATAGATAAACCCAAAGCCAGACTCACTAGAGGGCACAGGGAAAGCATCCTAATTAACAAAATCAGAAATGAAAAGGGAGACATAACAACAGATCCTGAAGAAATCCAAAACACCATCAGATCTTCGACAAAAGGCTATACTCAACAAAACTGGAGAACCTGGATGAAATGGACAAGTTTCTAGACAGATACCAGATACCAAAGTTAAATCAAGATCAGGTTAATGATCTAAACAGTCCTATATCCCCAAAAGAAATAGAAGCAATCATTAATAGTCTCCCAAGCAAAAAAAGCCCAGGACCAGATGGGTTTAGTGCAGAGTTCTATCAGACCTTCAAAGAAGATCTAATCCCAGTTCTTCACAAAATATTCCACAAAATATAAACAGAAGGTAGTCTACCCAACTCATTCTATGAAGCCACAATTACTCTGATACCTAAACCACAAAAAGGCCCAACAAAGATAGAGAACTTCAGACCAATCTCCCTTATGAATATCGATGCAAATATCCTCAATAAAGTTCTTGCTAACCGAATCCAAGAACACATCAAAACAATCATCCATACTGACCAAGTAGGTTTCATCCCAGGGATGCAGGGATGGTTTAATATACGGAAATCCATCAATGTAATCCAGTATATAAACAAACTCAAAGACAAAAACCACATGATCATCTCATTAGATGCTGAGAGAGCATTTGACAAAATCCTACACCCATACATGATAAAAGTCTTGGAAAGATCTGGAATTCAAGGTCCATACCTAAAAATGATAAAAGCAATCTACAGCAAACCAATAGCCAACATCAAAGTAAATGGTGAGAAGCTGGAAGCAATCCCACTAAAATCAAGGACTAGACAAGGCTGTCCACTCTCTCCCTAACTATTCAAAATTGTACTTGAAGTCCTAGCCAGAGCAATTCGACAATAAAAGGAGACCAAGTGGATACAAATTGGAAAGGAAGAAGTCAAAATATCACTTTTTCCAAATGATATGATAGTATATATAAGTGACGCTAAAAATTCCACCGAGAACTCCTAAGCCGAATAAACAGCTTCAATGAAGTAGCTGGATATAAAATTAACTGAAAAAAGTCAATGGCCTTTCTGTACACAACGGATAAATAGGCTGAGAAAGAAATTAGGGAAATAATACCCTTCTCAATAGTCACAAATAATATAAAATACCTTGGGGTGAATCTAATTAAGGAAGTGAAAGATCTGTATGATAAGAACTTCAAGTCTCTGAAGAAAGAAATCAAAGAAGATCTCAGAAGATGGAAAGATCTCCAATGCTCATGGATTGGCAGGATCAATATAGTAAAAATGGCTATCTTGCCAAAAGCAATCTACAGATTCAATGCAATCCCCATCAAAATTCCAACTAAATTCTTCAACGAATTAGAAAGGGCAATCAGTAGATTCATCTGGAATAACAAAAAACCTAGGATAGCAAAAACTCTACTCAAGGATAAAAGAACATCTGGTGGAATCACCATGCCTGACCTAAAGCTTTACTACAGAGCAATTGTGATAAAAACTGCATGGTACTGGTATAGTGACAGACAAGTAGACCAATGGAACAGAATTGAAGACCCAGAGATGAACCCACACACCTCTGGTCACTTGATCTTTGACTAGGGAGCTAAAACCATCTAGTGGAAAAAAAGACAGCATTTTCAACAAATGGTGCTGGCACAACTGGCGGTTATCATGTAGAAGAATGCAAATTGTTCCATTCCTATCTCCTTGTAATAAGGTCAAGTCTAATTGGATTAATGAACTCCACATAAAACCAGAGACACTGAAACTTATAGAGGAGAAAGTAGGGAAAAGCCTCGAAGATATGGGTACAGGGGAAAAATTCCTGAATAGAACAGCAATGGCTTGTGCCGTAATATTGAGAAGCAATAAATAGGACCTCATAAAGTTGCAAAGCTTCTGCAAGGCAAAAGAAACCGTCAATTAGACAAAAAGACCACCAACAGATTGGGAAAGGATCGTAACCTATCCCAAATCGGATAGGGGACTAATATCCAATATATATAAAGAACTCAAGAAGGTGGACTCCAGAATCAAATAACCCCATTAAAAAATGGGGCTCAGAGCTGAACAAAGAATTCTCACCTGAGGAATATCGAATGGCAGAGAAGCACCTGAAAAAAATGTTCAACATCCTTAATCATCAGGAAAATGTAAATCAAAACAACACTGAGATTCCTCCTCACACAAGTCAGAATGGCTAAGATCAAAAATTCAGGTGACAGCAGATGCTGACGAGGATGTGGAGAAAGAGGAACACTACTCCATTGTTGGTGGGATTGCAAGCTTGTACAACCACTCTGGAAAGCATACTAGCAGTTCCTCAGAAAATTAGACATAGTATTACTGGAGAATCCAGCAATACCTCTCCTGGGCATATATCCAGAAGATGTCCCAAACGGTAAGAAGGACACATGCTCCACTATGTTCATAGCAGCCTTATTTATAATAGCCAGCAGCTGGAAAGAACCCAGATGCCCCTCAACAGAAGAATGAATACAGAAAATGTGGTGCATTTACACAATGGAGTACTACTCAGCTATTAAAAAGAATGAATTTATGAAATTCCTAGGTGAATGGATGGACATGGAGTGCACCATCCTGAGTGAGGTAACCCAATCACAAAGGAACTCACACAATATGTACTCACTGATAAGTGGATATTAGCCCAGAAACTTAGAATTCCCAAGATATAAGATACAATTTGCTAAATGCATGAAAGTCAAGAAGAATGAAGACCAAAGTGTGGACACTTTGCCCCTTCTTAGAATTAGGAACAAAACACCATGGAAGGAGATACAGAGACAAAATTTGGAGGTGAGACAAAAGGATGGACCATCTAGTGATTTCCATATCCAGGAATCCTTCCCATAATCAGCTTCCAAATGCTGACACCATTGCATACACTACCAAGATTTTGCTGAATAGACCCAGATAGAGCTGTCTCTTGTGAGACTATGCTGGGGCCTAGCAACCACAGAAGTGCATGCTCACAGTCAGCTATTGGATGGATCACAGGGCCCCCAATGGAGAAGCTAGTGAAAGTACCCAAGGAGCTAATGGGATTTGCAACCCTATAGGTGGAACAACATTATGAACTAACCAGCACCCTGGAGCTCTTGACTCTACCTGCATATGTATCAAAAGATGGCCTAGTCTGCCATCACTGGAAAGAGAGGCCCATTGGACTTGCAAACTTTATATGCCCCAGGACAGGGGAACGCCAGGGCCAAAAAGGGGGAGTGGGTAGGGGAGTGGGGGGGATGGGTATGGGGGACTTTTGAGATAGCATTGGAAATGTAAATGAGGAAAATACCTAATAAAAACTAAAAATAAATAAATAAGTCAGTGGTTGTCAGCAAAAGAAAATATTTTATTAGCTATTGAAAATTTCTAGTCCTGAATCATCTTCAGTGCAATCTCAGTGGAGAGCGCTAAGGTCTGAAGAGTACTCTCCACACTGCAGACACCTGAGCACACCTGGGATCTTGAGATCTCTGGTGAGTGGAACGCAACAACAGTTCAAAAAATCCTAGAGGTTTTGTGATAGCAGGATTAGGGACAAAGGAAACTTGCCTAACCAGTGGCTGGAGTTTGTTCTGGTAGGTTCCACCCCTGCACTATCTTGGGCTCAATCTCAGCTGAGGGCCCCAAGATTCCCAGAGGACTCTCAATGCTAAGGGTATCCTAGCACACCAGGGATCTTGAGGTCAAAGGCAGGCCCTAGCACACTCAGCATCTTGGGATTACTGAGACCAGTATACGCAGGAGAGCATGTGGGCAGCAACAGAGCTTCTTGGACAGAGTCCCTTCAGATCTTCATCCTCAGCCAGGAGACTGCACTGAGAGCCAGATCCCTGGACACCTTCCCTGCCAGAGAAGAGTTGGCCTCCAGGAATGGCTCTGACCTCAGGAATCAGGAGGTGGATCTGGACTCCAGGCTTCTGTGCATCTTCCCTGCAAAAGGAGAGCTTGCCTGCAGAGAGTGCTCTGACACCTGGGAGACAGGGGAGAGTTGATCTCCCATGAATGCTGACAGAGACTAAAGAATCACAGGAGGAATAAGCTCCAGTCAGAGACAGCTAGAACATCTAACACCAGAGATTACCAGATGGCAAAAGGCAAATGTAAGAATCTTTCTAACAGAAACCAAGACCACTTGGCATTATAAGAACGCAGTATGTCCACCACAGTGAGTCCTGGATACCCCAACACACACACACACACACACACACACACACACACACACACACAAAAAAAAAAAAAACCCAAGATTCGGATCTAAAACCATATCTCATAATGCTGGTAGAGGATTTTAAGAAGGGCATTAATAACTCACTTAAAGTAATACAGGAGAACACTGCTAAACAGATAGAAGCCCTTAAAGAGGAAACACAAAAATATCACTCAAGGAATTATAGCAAAACACTGCTAAAGTGCCTCAACCTGCAGGGATAATCAGTGGAGACTCAGGGCAGAACAGAAATAGAGAGTGCAAGGGACAAGAGACACAAAGAATGAGAGCAAGTCAATTTTACTGATCAAGCTCTGAAAACTTTATTCAGGAGTGGCAATATAAGCATAAACAAGAGGAGGCCAGAAGGGAGGAGGAAGAGACCAAGGGGTTCTCTGAAGGTCAGGCAGCAATCTTCAGCTTCTGGAACCAATGATAAGAGTGTCGTCCTTAGGCACAAACATTTTTACTGTTATGACCAGGAATGTTCTCTCAAAATTATTTATGTGAGCTAGAAAATATCCACAAGGCCATGGCTCCTGGCACTAAACAGGTAGAAGAACATGAAACACAAAAATCCCTTAAAGAATTACAGGAAAACACAACCAAACACTTGATGGAATTGAACAAAAACATCCAAGATCTAAAAATGGAAGTAGAAACAATGAAGAAAACCCAAAGGGAGACAACTCTGGAGATAGAAATCCTATGAAAGGAATCAGGAACCATATATGCAAGCATCAGCAACAGAATACAAGAGATAGAAGAGAGAATCTCAGGTGCAGAAGATTCCATAGAGAACATGGACACAACAATCAAAGAAAATGCAAAAAGTTCCTAACCCAAAACATCCAGGAAATCCAGGACACAATGAGAAGACAAAACCTAAGGTTAATAGGTATAGATGAGAATGAAGATTTTCAACTAAAAGAGCCAGTAAATATCTTCAATAAAATTATAGAGGAAAACTTCCCTAACCTAAAGAAAGAGATGTCCATGAACATACAAGAAGCCTAAAGGACTCCAAATAGACTGGACCAGAAAAGAAATGCCTCCTGACACATAATAATCAGAACAACAAATGCACTAAATAAAGATAGACTATTAAAAGCAGTAAGGGAAAAAGGTCAAGTAACATATAAAGACAGAAATATTAAAATTACACAAGATTTCTCACCAGACTCTTTGAGAGCCAGAAGATCCTGGACAGATGTTATACAGACACTAAGAGAACACAAATGCCAGCCCAGGCTACTATACCCAGCAAAACTCTCATTAACCATTGACGGGGAAACCAAGGTATCCCATGAGAAAACCAAATTCATACAACACCTTTCCATGAATTTAGTCCTTCAGAGGATAATAATGGGAAAACATCAACACAAAGACAGAAACTACACCCTAGAAAAAGCAAGAAAGTAATCCTTAAATAAACCAAAAATAAGACAGCAGAAAGAACAGAATACCAAATCTAACAACAAAAATAACAAGAAGCAACAATTACTTTTCCTTAATATCTCTTAATATCAATGGACTCAGTTCCCCAGTAAAAAAGCATAGACTAACAGACTGGATATATAAATAGGACCCAACTTTTTGCTGCTTACAGTAAACCCACCTGAGGGAAAAAGACACTACTTCAGGGTAAAAGACTGGAAAAAAATTTTTCCAAGCAAATGGTCTGAAGAAACAAACTGGAGTAATCAATCTAATATCGAATAAAATTGTCGTCCAACACAAAGTTTAAAAAAAGGCAAGGAGGGGCACTTCTTACACCTAAAAGGTAAAATCTTCCAAGATGAACTCTCAATTCTGAATATCTATGCTCCAAATGTAAGGGCATCCACATTCATTAAAGAAAGTATAGTAAAGCTCAAAGCAAATATTGCACCTCACACAATAATACTGGGAGACTTCCAACACCTCACTTTCATCAATGGACAGATTCTGGAAGCAGAAACTAAACAGAGACACATTGAAATTAACAGAAGTTAGGAAAGAAATGGATTTAAGAGATATCTACAGAACATTTTATCTTAAAGCAAAAGGATATACATTCTGTGCAGCACCTCATGGCACCTTCTCCAAAATAGACCATATTATTTGGGCACAAAACAGGTCTCAACAGATACAAAACTATAGAAATTATCTCATGCATGCTATCAGATTGACATGGACCAAGGCTGATCATAAATAACAACATAAATTATGGAAAGCCAACATTCACATAGAAACTGAACAACACTCTACTCAACGATACCTTGGTCAAGGAAGAAATAAAGAAAGAAATTAAAGGCTTTTTAGAGTTTAATGAAAATGAAGCCACAATGTACCCAAATGTTAGGGACACAATGAAAGCAGTCCTAAGAGGAAAACTCTAGCGCTGAGTGACTCCAAAAAGAAACTAGAGAGAGCATACACTAGCAGCTTGGCAGGACACCTAAAACCTCTAGAACAAAAGGAAGTAAGTTCAATCAAGAAGAGTAGATGGCAGGAAATAATCAAACTCACGGCTGAAATCAAACAAATGGAAACAAAAGAAAAGAAAAAAAAAAAACAAAAACAAATCAACCAAACCAGGAGATGGTACTTTGAGAAAATCAACAAGATAGACAAACCCTTACCCAGACTCGCTAGAGGGCACAGGGACATTATCATAATTAACAAAACCAGAAATGAACAGGAAGACATAACAACAGAACCTGAGGAAATCCAAAACCCCATCAGATCTTATTACAAAAGGCTATACTCAACAAAACCAGAAAACCTGGATGAAATTGATAAACTTTTAGACAGATACCAGGTACGAAAGTTAAATCAGGATCAGATTAATGATCTAAACAGTCCCATATCCTCTAAAGAAACAGAAGCAGTCATTAATAGTCTCCCAGACAAAAGAAAAAAAGAAAAAAACTGCCGAGGACCACATGGGTTTAGTGTAGAATTCTATAAGACCTTCAAAGAATACCTAATTCCAGTTCTCCTCAAATTATTCCACAAAATAGAAACAGAACCTGCTCTACCCAATTCATTCTATGAAGCTAAAATTACTCTGATAACTAAACCACAAAAAGACCCAACAAAAATAGAGAACTTCAGACCAATTTCCCTTATGAATATTGATGCAAAAATATTCAATAAAATCCTCGCAAACTGAATCCAAGAACACATCAAAACAATCATCCATTATGGTCAAGTAGGCTTCATCCCAGGGATGCAAGGATGGTTTAATATATGGAAATTCATCAATGTAATCCACTATATAAAAAAAACTCAAAGACAAAAACCACATGATCATCTCGTTAGATGCTCAGAAAGCATTTGACAAAATCCATCACCCATTCATGATGAAAGTCTTGGAAAGATCAAGAATTCAAGGCTCATATGTAAAAATAATAAAAGCAATATACAGCAAACCAGTAGCCAACATCAAAGTAAATGTAGAGAATCTAGAAGGAATCCCATTAATATCTAGACTAGACAAGCCTGCCCACTTTCTCCCTTACCTATTCAGTATAGTACTTGAAGTCCTTGGCAGAGCAATTCAACAACAAAAGGAGATCAAGGAGATACAAATTGGAAAGGAAGAAGTCAAAATATCACTATTTGCAGATGATATGATAGTATGTATAAGTCATCCTAAAAATTCCACCAGAGAACTCCTAAAGCTGATGAACAGCTTCAATGAAATAGCTGGATATAAAATTAATTCAAACAAATCAATGGCCTTTCTCTACACAAAGGATAAATGGACTGAGAAAGAAATTAGGGAAACAACACCCTTCACAATAGTCACAAATATTATAAAATACCTTGCTGTGATTCTAGCTAAGGAAGTGAAAGATCTGTATGACAAGAACTTCAATTCTCTGAAGAAAGAAATCAAAAAAGATCTCAGAAGATGGAAAGATCTCCCATGCTCATGGATTGGCAGGATTAATACAGAAAAATGACCATCTTACAGAAATCAGTCTACAGATTCAATGCAATCCCCATCAAAATTACAACTCAATTCTTCATAGAGTTAGAAAGAGCAATTTGCAATCTTCCTTCTGAGCCCAGCGGAGGCTGCTAAGGCTTCAGAGTGTTCTCCATGCCGTAGGACCTTGGGATCACCTCGGAATCATGGGTGAGTGGAAAGCAACACCAGCTCCAAAGAATTGCAGAGGATCTTGTGCCAGCAGGAACAGGGACAAAGGAACCCCGCCCAACCAGGTTGGGGCCAGCCATGCCATCCATCTTCTGCATGAACCCGGCCGAGGGTGTCTAGGGCACCAGAGGACTCTCCACATCACAGGAACCCTAGCACAACCAGGACCTCCTGATCACCTGAGAGCATGTGGGCGATAGAAGCAACAAAGCTTCTTGGTCAGGATCCCCTTGGGCCTTTACCCTCAGCCAGAAGGCAGAGCTGAGACCCAGAACCATGGGCACATTCCTTGTCAGAGGAGAGTTGGCAAACAGGGAGAGTTCTGACCCCCAGAACTCAGGAGGTGGATCAGAGCTCCAAACTGCTGGACACCTGCCCTGAAAGAGGAGAGCATTCTTGCAGAGAGTGCTCTGACCATTGGAACTCAGAAGAGAGTTGAACTCCCAGGAGTGCTGACAGAGGCTAAAAGAATCACAGGAGGATCAATCTCCAACCAGAAATAGCTTGAACATTAACACCAGAGATTTCCAGATGATGTAAGGCAAACTTAAGAATCTTACTAACAGAAACCAAGAACACTGGGCATCATCAGAACTCAGTATGCCCACCACAATGAGTCCTGCATACCCCAACACACCCGAAAAGCAAGATGCCAATTTAAAATTATATCTCATAATGGTAGAAGGTTTTAAGAAGGGCATTAATAACTCATTTAAAGAAATACAGGAGAACACTGCTAAACAGAAAGAAGCCTTTAAAGATGAAGCACAAAAATTCCTCAAGGAATTATAGGAGAATACTGCTAAACAAGTAGAAGCCCTTAAAGAGAAAACACAAATTCACTCAAGGAATTACAGGAGAACACTGCTAAACAAGTAGAAGACCTTAAAGAACTACAGGCAAACACTGCTAAACAGGTAGAAGAAACAAAAATCCCTTAAAGAATTACAGGAAAACACAACCAAACAGGTGATGGGAACGAACAAAACCATCCAAGATCTAATATTGGAAGTAGAAATAATGAAGAAAACCCAAAGGGAGACAATTCTGGAGATAGAACCTCTAGGAAAGAAACCAGGAATCATAGATGTGAACATCAGCAACAGAATACAAGAGATGGAAGAGAGAATTTCAGGTGCAGAACATTCCATAGGGACCATGGACACAACAATCAAAGAAAATGTAAATGTGTCTGGGGCGGCGCCATCTTCAGCTCCAGAAGGCCATTATCTCTCCATTATTATTATTATTCACCCGTTATCTCTCCACGAATCCAGCCCTTCAAAGGATAATAACAGAAAAAAAAACAATACAAGGACGGGAACCACGCCCTAGAAAAAACAAGAAGATAATCCCTCAACAAAACTAAAAGAAGACAGCCAGAAGAACAGAATGCCAACTTTAACAACAAAAATAACAGGAAGCAACAATTACCTTTCCTTAACATCTCTTAATATCAATGGACTCAATTCCCCAATAAAAAGACATAGACTAATAGACTGGCTACACAAACAGGATCCAACATTCTGCTGCTTACAGGAAACCCATCTCAGGGAAGAAGACAGACACTACCTCAGAGTGAAAGGCTGGAAAACAATTTTCCAAGCAAATGGTCTGAAGAAACAGGCTGGAGTAGCCATTCTAATATCGGATAAAATCGACTTCCAACCCAAAGTTATCAAAAAAGACAAGGAGGGACACTTCATACTCATCAAAGGTAAAATCCTCCAAGAGGAACTCTCAATTCTGAATAACTACGCTCCAAATGCAAGGGCAGCCACATTCATTAAAGACACTTTAGTAAAGCTCAAAGCACACATTGCACCTCACACAATAATAGTGGGAGACTTCAACACACCACTTTCATCAATGGACATATCATGGAAACAGAAACTAAATAGGGACACAGTGAAACTAAAAGAAGTTATGGAACAAATGGACCTGACAGATATCTACAGAATATTTTATCCTAAAACAAAAGGATATACCTTCTTCTCAGAACCTCACAGGACCTTCTCCAAAATTGACCATATAATTGGTCACAAAATAGGCCTCAACAGATACAAAAATATTGAAATTGTCCCATGTATCCTATCAGACCACCATGGCCTAAGACTGATCTTCAATAACAACATAAATAATGGAAAGCCAACATTCACGTGGAAACTGAACAACACTCTTCGCAATGAAACCTTGGTCAAGGAAGGAATAAAGAAAGAAATTAAAGACTTTTTAGAGTTTAATGAAAATGAAGCCACAACGTACCCAAACCTTTGGGACACAATGAAAGCATTTCTAAGAGGGAAACTCATAGCTCTGAGTACCTCCAAGAAGAAATGGGAGAGAGCACATACTAGCAGCTTGACAACACATCTAAAAGCTCTAGAAAAAAAGGAAGCAAATTCACCCAAGAGGAGTAGATGGCAGGAAATAATCAAACTCAGGGGTGAAATTAACCAAGTGGAAACAAGAAGAACTATTCAAAGAATTAACCAAACGAGGAGTTGGTTCTTTGAGAAAATCAACAAGATAGATAAACCCTTAGCTAGACTCACTAGAGGGCAAAGGGACAAAATCCTAATTAACAAAATCAGACATGAAAAGGGAGACATAACAACAGATCCTGAAGAAATCCAAAACACCATCAGATCCTTCTACAAAAGGTAATACTCAACAAAACTGGAAAACCTGGACGAAATGGACAAATTTCTGGACAGATACCAGGTAACAAAGTTGAATGAAGATCAAGTTGACCTTCTAAACAGTCCCATATCCCCTAACGAAATAGAAGCAGTTATTAATAGTCTCCCAGCCAAAAAAAGCCCAGGACCAGACGGGTTTAGTGCAGAGTTCTATCAGACCTTCAAAGAAGATCTAATTCCAGTTCTGCACAAACTATTTCACAAGATAGAAGTAGAAGGTACTCTACCCAACTCATTTTATGAAGCCACTATTACTCTGATACCTAAACCACAGATATATCCAACAAAGATAGAGAACTTCAGACCAATTTCTCTTATGAATATCGATGCAAAAATCCGTAATAAAATTCTCGCTAACCGAATCCAAGAACACATTAAAGCAATCATCCATCCTGACCAAGTAGGTTTTATTCCAGGGATGCAGGGATGGTTTAATATACGAAAATCCATCAATGTAATCCATTATATAAACAAACTGAAAGACAAAATCCACATGATCATCTCGTTAGATGCAGAAAAAGCATTTGACAAGATCCAACACCCATTCATGATAAAAGTCTTGGAAAGATCAGGAATTCAAGGCCCATACCTAAACATAATAAAAGCAATCTACAGCAAACCAGTAGCCAACATCAAAGTTAATGGAGAGAAGCTGGAAGCAATCCCACTAAAATCAGGGACTAGACAAAGCTGCCCACTTTCTCCCTACCTTTTCAACATAGTACTTGAAGTATTAGCCAGAGCAATTCGACAACAAAAGGAGATCAAGGGGATACAAATTGGAAAGGAAGAAGTCAAAATATCACTTTTTGCAGATGATATGATAGTATATATAAGTGACCCTAAAAATTCCACCACAGAACTCCTAAACCTGATAAACAGCTTCGGTGAAGTAGGTGCATATAAAATTAACTCAAACAAGTCAATGGCCTTTCTCTACACAAAGAATAAACAGGCTGAGAAAGAAATTAGGGAAACAACACCCTTTTCAATAGTCACAAATAATATAAAATATCTCGGCGTGACTCTAACTAAGGAAGTGAAAGATCTGTATGATAAAAACTTCAAGTCTCTGAAGAAAGAAATTAAAGAAGATCTCAGAAGATGGAAAGATCTCCCATGCTCATGGATTGGCAGGATCAACATTGTAAAAATGACTATCTTGCCAAAAGCAATCTACAGATTCAATGCAATCCCCATCAAAATTCCAACTCAATTCTTCAATGAATTAGAAGGAGCAATTTGCAAATTCATCTGGAATAACCAAAAACCTAGGATAGCAAAAAACTCTTCTCAAGGATAAAAGAACCTCTGGAGGAATCACCATGCCTGACCTAAAGCTTTACTACAGAGCAATTGTGATAAAAACTGCATGGTACTGGTATAGAGACAGACAAGTAGACCAATGGAATAGAATTGAAGACCCAGAAATGAACCCACACACCTATGGTCACTTGATCTTCGACAAGGGAGCTAAAACCATCCAGTGGAAGAAAGACAGCATTTTCAACAAATGGTGCTGGCACAACAGGTTGTTATCGTGTAGAAGAATGTGAATCGATCCATACTTATATCCTTGTACTAAGGTCAAATTTAAGTGGATCAAGGAACTTCACATAAAACCGGACACAGTGAAACTTATAGAGGAGAAAGTGGGGGAAAGCCTTGAAGATATGGGCACATGGGAAAAATTCCTTAACAGAACAGCAATGGCTTGTGCTGTAAGATCGAGAATTGACAAATGGGACCTAATGAAACTCCAAAGTTTCTGCAAGGCAAAAGACACCGTCAATAAGACAAAAAGACCACCAACAGATTGGGAAAGGATCTTTACCTATCCTAAATCAGATAGGGGACTAATATCCAACATATATAAAGAACTCAAGAAGGTGGACTTCAGAAAATCAAATAACCCCATTAAAAAATAGGGCTTAGAACTGAACAAAGAATTCTCACCAGAGGAATACCGAATGGCAGAGAAGCACCTGAAAAAATGTTCAATATCCTTAATCATCAGGGAAATGCAAATCAAAACAACCCTGAGATTCCACCTCACACCAGGCAGAATGGCTAAGATCAAAAATTCAGGTGACAGCAGATGCTGGCGTGGATGTGGAGAAAGAGGAACACTCCTCCATTGTTGGTGGGATTGCAGGCTTGTACAACCACTCTGGAAATCAGTCTGTCGGTTCCTCAGAAAACTGGATATAGTACTACCAGAGGATCCAGCAATACCTCTCCTGGGCATATATCCAGAAGATGCCCCAACTGGTAAGAAGGACACATGCTCCACTATGTTCATAGCAGCCTTATTTATAATAGCCAGAAGCTGGAAGGAAACCAGATGCCCCTCAACAGAGGAATGGATACAGAAAATGTGGTACATCTACACAATGGAGTACTACTCAGCTATTAAAAAGAATGAATTTATGAAATTCCTAGCCAAATGGATGGACCTGGAGGGCATCATCCTGAGTGAGGTAACACATTCACAAAGGAACTCACACAATATGTACTCACTGATAAGTTTATATTACCACAAAACCTAAGATACCCAAGATATAAGATACAATTTCCTAAACACATGAAACTCAAGAAAAATGAAGACTGAAGTGTGGACACTATGCCCCTCCTTAGAAGTGGGAACAAAACACCCTTGGAAGGAGTTACAGAGACAAAGTTTGGAGCTGAGATAAAAGGATGGACCATGTAGAGACTGCCATATCCGGGGATCCATCCCATAATCAGCTTCCAAATGCTGACACCATTGCATACACTAGCAAGATTATGCTGAAAGGACCCTGATATAGCTGTCTCTTTTCAGAGTATGCCTGGGCCTAGCAAACATAGAAGTGGATGCTCACAGTCGGCTATTGGATGGATCACATGGCCCTCAATGAAGGAGCTAGAGAAAGTACCCAAGAAGCTAAAGGGATCTGCAACCCAATAGGTGGAACAACATTATGAACTAACCAGTACCCCGGAGCTCTTGACTCTAGCTGCATATGTATCAAAAGATGGCCTAGTCGGCCATCACTGGAAAGAGAGGCCCATTGGACACGCAAACTTTATATGCCCCAGTACAGGGGAACGCCAGGGCCATAAAAGGGGAGTGGGTGGGTAGGGGAGTGTGGGTGGGTGGCTATGGGGTACTTTTGGTATAGCATTGGAAATGTAAATGAGCTAAATACCTAATAAAAAATGGAAAAAATAAAAATAAATAAATAAAAAATAAATAAATAAATAAATAATAATAAAATTCAAAAAGATCCTAAATAAAAACATCCAGGAAATCCAGAACACAATGAGAAGACCAAACCTACGGATAATAGGAGTAGAGGAGAATGAAGATTTTCAACTTAAAGGGCCAGCAAATATCTTCAACAAAATTATAGAAGAAAACTTCCCTAAACTAAAGAAAGAGATGCCATGAACATACAAGAAGCCTACAGGACTACAAATGGACTGGACCAGAAAAGAAATGCCTCCTGACACATAATAATCAGAACAAAAAATGCACTAAATAAAGACAGGATATAAAAAGAAGTAAGGGAAAAAGGTCAAGTAACATATAAAGGCAGGCCTTTTAGAATTACTCCAGACTTCTCACCAGAAACTATGAAAGCCAGAAGATCCTGGACAGATATTATACAGACACTAAGAGAAAACAAATGCCAGACCAGGCTACTATATCCAGTAAAACTCTCAATTACCATAGATGGAGAAACCAAAGTATTTCACGACAAAACCAAATTCACACAATATCTTTCCACAAATCTAACCCTTCAAAGGATAATAAAGGGAAAACACGAACACAAAGATCAAAATTACACTTAAAAAATGAATTAAAGAATTAAAGACTTTTTAGAGTTTAATGAAAATGAAGCCACAACATACCCAAACTAGAGGGACACAATGAAAGCAATCCTAAGGGGAAAACTCATAGCCCTGAGTGCCGCCAAGAAAGTAATCCTTTAACAAAACTAAAAGAAGATAGCCACAAGAACAGATTCCCAACTTTAACAACAAAAATGACAGGAAATACCAATTACTTTTCCTTGATTTCCTTTAACATCAATGGACTCAATTCCCCAATAAAAAGACATAGACTAGTAAACTGGCTAAACAAACAGGACTCAAGTTTTTTGCTGCTTACAGGAAACCCACCTCAGGGATAAAGACAGACACTACCTCAGAGTAAAAGACTGGAAAACATTTTTCAAAGTAAATGGTCCAAAGAAACAAGCTAGAGTAGCCATTCTAATATTGAATAAAATGGACTTCCAACCCAAAGTTTTCAAAAAAGACAAGGAAGGGCACATCATCATCATCAAAGGTAAAAACTACCAAGATGAACTCTCAATTCTAAATATCTATGCTCCAAATATCAGGACAGCCACATTAATTAAAGAAACTTTAGTAAAGCTCAAAGAACACATTGCACATCACACAATAATAGTTAGAGATGTCAAGACCACACTCTAACCAATCTACTGATCCTGGAAACAGAAACTAAACAGAGACACATGGACACTAACAAAAGTTATGGAACAAACAGATTTAATAGATATCTATATGTGGGGAGCCGCACGCACATTTGCCATTACAAGATGGCGCTGACAGCTGTGTTCTAAGTAGTAAATAATCTGCACATGTGCAGGGGCAGTTTTCCCACCATGTGCTCTGCCTTTCTCGTGATGACAACTGGGCCGATGGGCTGCAGCCAATCAGGGAGTAACACGTCCTAGGCGGAGGATAATTCTCCTTAAAAGGGATGGGGTTCTGGCACTCCCTCTCTTCGTCTCTTAGTCTCTTTCTCTTTGTCTTTTCCTCTGCTCTCTTCCTCTGCTCTCTGCCTCTCTCTCTCTCTGCCCCTCTCTCTGCCTCTCTCTCTGTGTCTCTCTGCGTCTCTCTCTCTCTCTTCCTCTCTGCCTCTCTCTGCCGCGCTCTTCCTCTCTTGCTCCTGAGTAAGCAATAAAGCTTTGCCGCAGAAGATTCTGGCTTGTTGCATCTTTCCTGGCCGGTCGCGAACGCACGCAAGAGTTGGAGCCGAAACCCGGGACGAGGAATCCCGGGACGAGGAATCCCGGGACGAGGAAACTCAGGAGTTACCATCACCGGCGCTGGTGCACAAGGAAGATCCCTCATTCAGGAGCCAGAATTGCGGGTCACGGTCATAAAGGTTCCCGTAAAACAGACTGTTGAGAAGGATCCGGCGTGGATTCAGAACTCTTCAGCTGGGGAACGGTGGTAATGAAGTGTTCCCGCAACACAGACTGTTGAGAAGGATTCAACTGCGTGGATTCAGAACTCTTCAACTGGGGAACAGTGGTATCCGTAAGTATAGCTTTACAAGGTAGGTCTGGTCTTGAACTTTCTAATGAAATTCAAGACAGTCTATCAGAAGTAAAGTGGGAAATAGCTTTACAAGGTAGGTCTGGTCTTGAACTTTCTAATGAAATTCAAGACAGTCTATCAGAAGTAAAGTGGGAAATAGCTTTACAAGGTAGGTCTGGCCTTGAACTTTCTAAGGAAATTCAAGACAGTCTATCAGAAGTAAAGTGGGGAATAGCTTTACAAGGTATGTTTGGCTTTGAACTTTCTCCAGTGTTAGGAGCCTTTTTGTTCCTTTTCACATGTTATCAAGCGGTTAAGGCAGGGCTGAAAATTCTGGATGAAATTCAGGGCAATCTATCAGAAGTAAAGCGGGGAGAGAGAGTAGGAGCAAAGAGGAAATATGGTGCACAAAATAAGTCTACAGGCCTTTCCAAGGGTCTTGAACCCGAGGAAAAGTTTGGGTCAGGGAAAAATACCTGGGGAGAGATTGGAAGGAAGGAGAAGGAAAAAGAAAAGAAAAAAGATCAATCAGCAGAGGTCTCTAGGAGAAGGAGCCTATACTCATCACTAGATGAGCTCAAGGAGCCAGTTCTTAGTAGTTCTGAATCAGATGAAAAGGCTATTAGGGCCTGGAAGGCGCTCTCCCGAGCAGGTGAAGCCACTGGACAACTAACAAAGATCGTCCAGAAACCCCAGGAGTCCTTCTCAGATTTTGTGGCCAGAATGACAGAGGCAGCAGAGCGTATTTTTGCAGATTCGGAGCAAGCCGCACCTCTGGTAGAACAGCTCATTTATGAGCAAGCCACGCAGGAATGCCAAACGGCCATAGCCCCAAGAAAGAATAAAGGTTTACAAGACTGGCTCAGGGTTTGTTGGGAGCTTGGGGGACCTCTCACCAATGTAGGCTTAGCGGCCACCATCCTCCAATCCCAAAAATGCTCCATGGGCAGAAATGAATCAATGCATAGATCTTGTCCAGGAACAACTAGATGTATTATGGCAAATAGCTCAGCTGGGATGTGAACAAAAGTTTCCGGGATTGTGCGTTACTTCCATTCAGTATGAGAAATTTACTAGGGCAGATAATTTGTTAAAAAGTCTTTCTCAGTATATGTTACAGAATTGGACGGCTGAATTTGAACAGACCCTTCGGGAATTGAGACTTGCCATCATTCAGGTCAACTCCCCGCGCTTGGACCTGTCCCTGACCAAAGGATTACCCAATTGAATCTCCTCAGCATTTTCCTTCTTTAAAGAATGGGTGGGGGTGGGATTATTTGGAGATACACTTTGCTGTGGATTAGTGTTGCTTCTTTGGTTGGTCTGTAAGCTTAAGGCCTAAACTAGGAGAGACAAGGTGGTTATTGCCCAGGCACTTGCAGCTCTAGAACATGGTGCTTCCCCTGATATATCTATGCTTAAGCAATAGGTCGCTGGCCACTCAGCTCTTGCACCCCACGAGGCTAGTCTCATTGCACGGGATAGAGTGAGTGTGCTTCAGCAGCCCGAGAGAGTTGCACGGCTAAGCACTGCAGTAGAAGGGCTCTGCGGCATATATGAGCCTATTCTAGGGAGACATGTCATCTTTCAAGAAGGTTGAGTGTCCAAGTGTCCTTCTCCCCAGGAAAAACGACACGGGACCAGACCAGGACCTCTCTGGGTGATGAGCCTGGGAGGAGGTTATGTGTACGGCTCCTTTACCTGCACACTGGGGATTTGACCTCTATCTCTACTCTCATTAATATGGGTGGCCTATTGCTCTTATTAAAAGGAAAGGGGGAGATGTGGGGAGCCGCACTCACATTTGCCATTACAAGATGGCGCTGACAGCTGTGTTCTAAGTAGTAAATAATCTGCACATGTGCAGGGGCAGTTTTCCCGCCATGTGCTCTGCCTTTCTCGTGATGACAACTGGGCTGATGGGCTGCAGCCAATCAGGGAGTAACACGTCCTAGGCAGAGGATAATTCTCCTTAAAAGGGACGGGGTTCTGGCACTCCCTCTCTTCGTCTCGTCGTCTCTTCGTCTCTTCGTCTCTTTCTCTTCGTCCTTTCCTCTGCTCTCTTCCTCTGCTCTCTGCCTCTCTCTCTCTCTCTGCCCCTCTCTCTGCCTCTCTCTCTGCGTCTCTCTGCGTCTCTCTCTCTCTCTCTTCCTCTCTGCCTCTCTCTGCTGCGCTCTTCCTCTCTTGCTCCTGAGTAAGCAATAAAGCTTGGCCGCAGAAGATTCTGGCTTGTTGCGTCTTTCCTGGCCGGTCGCAAACGCGCTTAAGAACATTTTATCCTAAAACAAAAGGATATACCGTCTTCTTATTGCCTCATGGTACCTTCTCCAAAATTGATAATATAATTGGTCAAAAAACAGGCCTCAACAGATACAAAAACATTGAAATTATCCCATGCATCCTATCAGATCATGATGGACTATAACTGATCTTCAATAACAGTATAAATAATAAAAAGCCAACATTCACATGGAAACTGAACAACACTCTACTCAATGATACCTTGGTCAAGGAAGAAATAAAGAATTAATTAAAGACTTTTTAAAGTTTAATGAAAATGAAGCCACAACATACCCAAACTAGAGGGACACAATGAAAGCAATCCTAAGAGGAAAACTCATAGCCCTGAGTGCTGCCAAAAAGAAACTAGAGAGAGCATACATTAGCAGTCTGACAGCACACCTAGAAGTTCTAGAACAAAAAGAAGCAAATTCACCCAAAAGGAGTAGATGTCAGGAAATAATCAAATTTAGGCCTGAAATCAACCAAGTGTAAACTAAAAGAACTATTCAAAGAATCAACCAAACTAGGAGGTGGTTCTGTAAGATAATCAACAGATAGATAAACCCTTATCCAGACACACTAGAGGGCACAGGGACAGTAATTAACAAAATTAAAAATGAAAAAGGAGACATAACAACAGACCCTGCGAAATCCAAAACATCATCAGATCCTACTACAAAAGGCTATACTCAACAAAACTGGAAAACCTGGATGAAATGGATAAGTTCCTAACAGATACTAGGTACCAAATTTAATTCAGGATCAGATTAACGATCTTAACAGTCCCATCTCCCCTAAAGAAATAGAAGCAGCCATTAATAGTCTCACAATCAAAAAAAAGCCCAGGACCAAATGGGTTTAGTGCAGAGTTCTATTAGACCTTCAAAGAAGATCTAATTCCAAAACTTCTCAAACTATTCCACAAAATAGAACCAGAAGGTACTCTACCCAATTAATTCTGTACAGTTACAATTACTCTTATACCTAAACCACAGAAAGATCCAACAAAGAAAGAGAACTACAGACCAATTTCCCTTATGAATATCGATGCAAAAATACTCAATAAAATCCTCACAAACCGAATCCAAGAACACATCAAAATGATCATCCATCATAACCAAAAAGGCTTCATCCAGGGGATGCAGGGATGGTTTAATATATGGAAATCCATCAACAGAATATACTATATAAAAAAAACTCAAAGACAAAAAACACATGATCATCTTGTTAGATGCTGAGAAAGCATTTGACAAAATCCAACACCCCTTCATGATAAAAGTCATGGAAAGATCAGGAATTCAAGGCCAATACTTAAACATAATAAAAGCAATATACATCAAACCAGTTGCCACCATCAAAGTAAATGTAGAGAAGCTAGAAGCAATCCCACTAAAATCAGGGACTAGACAAGGTTGCCCACTTTCTCCCTACCTATTCAATATAGTACTGGAAGTCCTAGGCAGAGCAATTGGACAACAAAAGGAGATCAATAAGATTCAAATTTGAAGGGAAGATGTCAAAATATCACTATTTGCAGAAGATATGTATATATCCTTAAAAATTACACAAGAGAAAACCTAAACCTGATAACCAGCTTCAATGAAATAGCTGGATATAAAAGTAACTCGAACTTATGAGTGGCCTTTCTCTACACAAAGGATAAACATGGTGAGAAAAAAATTAGGGAAGCAACACACTTCATAATAGTCACAAATAATATAAAATACCTTGGTGTGACTCTAACTAAGGAAGTGAAAGATCTGTATGACAAGAACTTCAAGTCTCTGAATAAAGTAATTGAAGATATCAGAAGATGGAAAGATCTCCCATGCTCATGGATTGGCAGGATTAATATAGTAAAAAATGGCTATCCTGCCAAAAGCAATCTACACATTCAATGCAATCCCCATCAAAATTCCAACTCAATTCTTCAATGAGATAGAAAGGGCAATTTGCAAATTCACCTGGAATAACAAAAAAACAGGATAGCAAAAACTATTCTCAACAATAAAAGAAGCTCTGGGGGAATCACAATGTCTGACCTCAAGCTGTACTACAGAGCAATTGTGGTAAAACCTGAATGGTACTGATATAGTGACAGACAGGTAGATCAATGGAATTGAATTGAAGACCGAGAAATGAACCCACAGACCTATGGTCACTTGATCTTTGACAAGGGAGGTAAAACCATCCAGTGGAAAAAAGACAGTCTTTTTTTTTTCAACAAATGCTACTAGCACAACTGGAGGTTATCATGTAGAAGAATAAGAATTGGTCCATTCTTATCTCCATGTACAAAGCTCAAGTCTAAGTGGATCAAAGAACGCCACATAAAACCAGAGACACTGAAATTTATAGAGGAGTAAGTGGGGGAAAGCCTCGAAGATATGGGCAAAAATTCCTAAACAGAACAGCAATGGCTTGTGCTGTAAGATCAAGAGTTGACAAATGGGACCTCATAGAAGTGCAAAGCTTCTGTAAGGCAAAAAAACACTGTCAATAAGACAAAAAGGCCACCAACTGATTGGGAAAGAATTTTTACCAATCCTAAATGTGATAGGGGACTAATAGCCAATATATACAAAGAGCTCAAGAAGCTGAACTCCAGAAATTCAAATAACCCCATTAAAAATGGTGTACAAGGGTTCTTTCCAAGCTGGTGAGGGAGCAATCTTGGATCTCAGGTCCCTCAGAGACAAGTCTGTGCAGGTCAGTGCAGGGACTGCGAAGGGTGAGTGAGCAGACTGCAGAAGCAACACAGCTTCAGGAACAGGCAGACACTACACTGCTTCTGGGACAGACCCCATTTCAGGCTTCAAACATCTGGGAACCTTCTCTACCAGAGGAGAGGTGTTCTCCCAGGAGGGCTCTTTCAGAGCAGGTGAGGGAGTCATCTTGGTTCCCGGAACTCTCAGAGACCAGTCTGCACAGGTGAGCTCAGAGACTGCAAAGGGTGAGTGAAAGAACTGCAGAAGCAACACAGCTTCTGGGATGGGCAGAAACGACACAACTACTGGGACAGACAGCATTTCGGGCTCCAGAAATCCAAGCATCTTCCCTGCTAAAGGAGAGGTGTCTTCCCGGGAGGGCCCTAACTGCCGGAGCAGGTGAGAGAGCCATTTTTTGTCCCCTGACCCTCAGAGACCAGTCTGTACAGGTGAGAGTGAAGACTGCAGAGTCAACACATCTTCTGGGACAGGCCATGTTTTAGGCCTTCATCTTCAGCCAGGAGGCAGGTCTGAATGCTAGATATCTGTGCACCTTCCCTGCAAGAGGAGAGCTTGCCTGCAGAGAGTACTCTGACCACTGAGACTCAGGAAGAGCTAAACTCCCAGGTCTGCTGACAGAGGCTAACAAAATCACAGGAAGAACAAACTCCAGTGAGAGACAACTAAAACAACTAATTCCAGAGATTACCAGATGGCAAAAGGCAAATGTAAGAATCTTACTAACAGAAACCAAGACCACTCACCATCATCAGAACCCAGCACTCCCACCTCAGCCAGTCCTGGATACCCCAACACACCTGAAAGACAAGACTCGGATTTTAAAATCATATCTCATGATGCTGGTAGAGGACATCAAGAAGGGCTTTAATAACTCACTTAGAAATACAGAAGAACACTGCTAAAGAGGTAGAATCCTTAAAGAATTACAGGAAAACACAACCAAATGGGTGATGGAATTGAACAAAACCATCCAAGACCTAAAAAGGGAAGTAGAAACATTTAAGAAATCCTAAAGGTAGACAACATTGGAGATAGAAATCCTGGGAAAGAAATCTGGAAACATAGATGCAAACAACAACAGAATACAAGAGATGGAAGAGAGAATCTCAGGTGTACAAGATTCCATAGAGAACATGGGCACAACAATCAAAGAAAATGCAAAGTGCAAAAAGATCCTAACTCAAAACATCCAGGAAATCCAGGACACAATGACAAGACCAAATCTACAAATAATAGTAGATGAGAATGAAGATTTTTCAACTTAAAGGGCCAGCAAATATCTTCAACAAAATTATAGAAGAAAATTTCCCAAACCTAAAGAAAGAGATGCCCATGAACACACAAGAAGCCTACAGAACTCGAAATAGACTGGAGCAGAAAAGAAATTCCTCCTGACAAAGGATAATAAAGGGAAAACACCAAAACAACGATGGAAACTCTACCCTAGAAAAAGCAAGAAAGTAATCCTTCAACAAACCTAAAAGAAGACAGCCACAAGAACAAAATCCCAAATTTAACAACAAAAATTACAGGAAATACCAATTACTTTTCATTGATTTCTTTTAACATCAATTGACTCAATTCCCCAATAAAAAGACATAGAATAATAAACTGGCTACTACACAAACAGGACACAACTTTTTTCTACTTACAGGAAACCCACCTCAGGGATAAAGACATTATGCTTTATATTTTATATATAGTGCAATATATATATTATATATAAACATATATAATATATATGAATATTTTATAAATATATGTAATATTATATATGATCCATGATACATGACAAATGAAAAATGACATTTAGAGTATGATATTATATATGTGATTACACAATAAGTTATACATAACATATAATACATTATATAATATATCATATTTTTAAAATATATAATATGAAATATATAATATGTTAAATATAATATAACTTATAAAATACAGTATGTAATATATAATATGTAAAGTGTGATATACAATATGTGTCATGTGATTATAATATATGATATAGACTATAAGATATATACCATGTGCTATATTACATATGATATGGGATATATAATATATAAAGTACAAGATATGCATGATATAGTATACCATATATGCTATAACATATAATATGTAATGAATATATAATATAAATATGTAATATAAAATTTACAGTATATATTACATATAATATATATGCTAAGGGATAATACATGTATTTGACATATGTTATATGTAAGATATTATTTGTAAAATTTAAAATGATATGCAATATATAACATGTGATATAAAGCATATATGTAATATGCATTCTATGATATCTACTGTGTTTATGATATGTAATATGTTGTACATGGCATGTGATATGAGATATATAATATACAGTATATAATAAGTATATATTATATGTTATGAATGATATATAATATATAATATTAAATATAATGTAATAATAGTACATGCTATATAATTTATAATATATGTATGATATTTGAAATCTTTCATATATGTACTTTATATCATGTACAGTATATAATTTGTAATATATGACATATAGTATGTAATGTACATTTTATAAGATGTAGTGTATCATATGTAATATGTGGTATGTATTTTAAGATATATAATACATGAAATATTATATCTAATAGACAATATATGGTATGTTGTATTTTTTGTGATATGTATTGTATAGTATGCAATATGTAATACATGACATATACTATATTATACATAATATATGGTATACTGTATAGTTTATATATGTAATATATTATATATGACATATATGATGTAAAATATATACTATATATCATGTACAATGTATAATATATAACCTATAATATATTATCTGTCTGAATAATGTATGATATATAACATATAATATATATGTATTTTGCAATATATAATGTATAAGATATAGTATATTAAATAGATTGTACAATTTATGATATGTAATACAAAACAAATAATATTGATACATGGTAGATATGATATGTAGTATGTACTCTAGTGTATAATATATAATATTTAGGGGCTAAAGAAAATATATTTTAAGAACATATATATTAGTAGTTGAAATGAAAATTCATAATTCATTTATTATATATCATATATGTTACATAGAAATACATGTAAATATAGCAATAGTTATATAAATAATTAAATATATTTCTTAATATGTTAACTTCTCTTAGGTATAATTTTCATTAAAATTAGAAGATTGGCTCCATTCTAAAATGGCTTGTTACATTCTGTTTTCTGCCGACAAAAACATAAGATTGGTACATATTTAGTTCAGGCACCACAGTTTTATAATATTTCACCCACAGATATACACGTGTACAACCCCGTAGTTTTAAAGAGTTGCCTTAATTTGTGCAATTAACACTACCCTTGTAGCTTAGATAAAGAGAATATACTTAGAGAATCACCAGACTCCGACTCCCCAGCCAGTATGGGGAAAAAAAATGGAAAGAATATGAATGTTCCAGAGTGAGGATTCAATTTATCATCAACCATTGAGAATGGGTACATTATCAGCAGGTACTCACAGGACACATGCTTAGATAGTATCTCACTTCATAATACAGGCACACCCAAACTGAGGAAATACTCATTTATCCTTTTGTAATGAGGACAAATATCTTATGCATGCTCCTCAAGGACTTCCCAGACTAACCAGTACTTGGGAAGTTTCTAATACACACCTTGAAACTATAAGCCACAGTCCCCATTAGCCCTAACTCCAAATGACAGGACCCTAGAGGGGTGAGACCCAATTCACCTTTGGCATTATTTGAAAAAGAAAAATCACAAGAATAGTTCAGTTTTTAAAGTCTTGTGATACTGAAGAGTAGCTATAACAAAAACTATAGACTAAAGGTATAACGTGGAGTATAAATTTATGATCAAACATTGATATTCTTCTTAAGAATTTAGATTTGTAGTAGTTTCTACTGATTACAACTGAGGCTAAGCTGTAGGTTGTCAGGGCAATGCTTTGCTGTGCATATAAATATTGATCGATTGTAAGAGTCAAATGGAATTCTTCACTCTCCCTTCTCATCCATCCTACTTGACTAATTACCCAGTGACCACCACAAAATCTACTTATGTTAGGGCACATAGGCATGCCATCTGGAATCTTAAACATATTTTCAGTAATTTGAATAGGGATGGAGTCTTCATATCAGCTGACTTTTGATAAATTATTCCCATACAGTTTGAGAAATATACCTAATGGTATCAACATACCACAATGCCTCTTCTCCTTTGGATGATGCTGTCATTTGGCTATAGTATAAGTGTGTCTCTTAAAAGTGTGTGCTGGAGGTGGCTGAGGGAGTAGAATTTTATGACTTGGGCAATGGTAGAAGATAATTAGGTTGTTCAGCAAGCTGCCAACAGAAAGGTTTGATTGTTATGGAAGCAAGTTGTTGTGAAAAGCAAATTAACCTCACCCTAGTCTCAGTACTAGATCTTTTACAAGTGCTCCCATCGTGATGACATGCCCATGGAGCCCTTGCCAGAACAGAACAGACAGAGATACAGATTGGTGATTTATAATTACCAGTTACCAAAGCTGTGAATTAAATAAGTCCCCTTATAAAATATCTAGACACATACATATATTGTGCTATATTAACAGAAAATAGACTAGAAAAGACAGGAAAAGCACAGTGCTATATCAAGAGGCCTGTAGTATTGGGGAAAATTTGCTTCTCCTGGCAACAACAGGACTTTTCATAAGTAAGCCATTTATTTCTCTATCTAAAATATATAAAATAGTTACTGGTAAGTATGGTTCTAAGAAGTGTACGCCACTCTTAAAATAATAATTTGGAAACTATTGTTATAACAATGGATGTCTTTTTTTTTCTAGACAGGATTTCTCTGTGGAGCCCTGGCTGTCCTGGAACTCACTCTGCAGACCAGGCTGGCCATGAACTCAGAAATCCACATGCCTCTGCCTCCCAAGTGCTGTGTTTAAAGGTGTGCACCACCACCACCAGGCCATCTAAAGAGGAGTTCACATGAACATTTTGAGGTTTGGCTGTATTCTTCAGTCATTAAAGTTTCATATAATTAAACAGTAACTATATTGAATAGAATCCTAGTGACCACCAATAAATCCTGTGTACTGAGTGTATAATCACTCATCATCTAACACTTTTACTTTCTACATATGCATTGGCTCTGATTTTGATGACCACCCTTGACTATATTACACAGTCCTGACAATGTAAGCTAAAACCAGACTCTGTTATAGAGAGAACAGGAACATCAGGAGTGTTTGATGATAATAAAAGCAACAATTATAAAAATAATGTTGTGCTGGCTAAGGAGTGTCAATAACAAAGAAAGATGAGGTTTTTCTTAGTCTGACTTCTGAGAAAGTATATGAGTTTCAAAGTGCTGACCTTGTGTCCTGACTTTTTGTTCTAGCACAGGGAAGTAAAAGTAGTAGCAATTAATGATGCCCACAGAGGAGGTGATTTCCAACTGCATCAATTCTCTTTAAGGGAGTGTATCAGAGAAAGGTTCCTAGAGAAATTAGATCATGTTTGTGCCCACAATGTCCAAGCTAAGGTATGTGGAGGAATAAATAGAACTAAGGCATATCCTAGCTCAGAGAAATTGGCATTCCATTCAAAAGGTAGGAACTTATACTGAAAAAAAGGTACAGAGGACCTTGGAAAGAACCTGGACCCAGACCTGGATTGTGCTTTTGTGGCTGGGGGGGAAACAGAAGGCATCACTGATAATAATTTTCTTATGATTTAGGTCTTAAATGTCACCCCTAAAACACATATGTTAAACATTTGAACACTAACCTGTGTCACTAATGAGAAGTGGTGAAACCTGTAAGGCTGGTGTCAAGTGGATGTAAGCTTGTTGAGATCATGCCCTCAGAGAGAATATTGTGTTAATAGCTCAACTTTATCTCCCTCCTCCTCTCCCTGCAGGTTCACACACACACACACTTCTCCTCTTTCTCTCCCTTTCTTTATCCCTTTCATTCAATTTTCTTCCCAATAGCCCTAAAGTAATGTTTTACTTAGTATTATATACCCTATATCCCCTGCCTCAACACAGGCACTAAATCACTGGGTCTAACCAATCACAAACTGAAACCTCTTAAATTTTGAGCCAAAATAAATCTTACCTTCTTGTGAGTTGATTTTCTCAAGTCCTGAACTTTTTATAAAGAGAAAGCTGTCACATGCCTCCATGCAATGTTTAAATATCCTGCCTGATTCCTTCCATTTGCACCCCTAGTTGACCCTGCCACTTTCCATGGATTGGTCACGACCTACTTCTAATTGGTCCTGATGAGATCTTGGGAGCAAGAAGGGAAAGTGACTGGATAAAATAGTATGAATTCTGAATTCTCACAGTATACTCCATCCAGATTAACATTGCTTCTCCAAAAAAAGAAGCATTAAGCATGATTCCAAGTAAGTTTCTTGCAATTGGTAAATCTCTCTTTACTTTTGAATTTGGTAAAAAAAAAGTTTAAAATATTGCAGACTCTCTTGTTATCATTACAACAGTTCCCAAAATAGGCTGCACCAAGAAACATTATTATTTTAATTTATTCATTATTTATATTTTATTTATTATTTATATTTTGTTTTATTTATATTTATATTTTATTCCCCCCATCCACCCTCTGACCATTCCACATACCATACCTCCTTCTCTTCTGTTTCCATGTGAATGTCCCCACCCCACCCCCACCCCACTTGACCTCTCAACTCCATGGGCCCTCCAGTCTCTTGAAGGTTAGATGCACCATCTCTGAATGAACACAGACCCAGCAGTCCTCTGGTAGGTTGGTGGTGTTGTGTGAGTCCTAAAATTGGGAACAGGAGTGTCTATGACTCTTTTGCCTTCTCTTAGGACTCTTCACTTCCTTTTAACTTACATTGTCCAGATAGGAGGGCTTTTGACTTACCTCATTGTATCTTGTTTTATAATGTGTGGTTGTTGTCTCTTAGACATCTACCCTTTTCAGAAGGGAAGTAGGATGAGTGAATCTGAGAGAGAAGGGAGGTGGGGAGGAACTGGGAAGAATGGAGGAAGAAAAACCTGTGGTTGATATATATTGTATTTGAGAATAATCTATTTTCAATTAAAAATTACAGGGATTGAAATGGAGAGGAGCCAAAGGAAAAGAAAAAGGCCCAAAATGGGATCCAGCTCAAGCAAGGTTCCAAGGCCTGACAGTATTGCTGAAGCTATGGAGCACACACAAAAAGGCATCTATCATGACTGCCCTCCGAAAGACCCAACAAGCAGCTGAGTCAGATACAGATATCTGTACCCAACCAATGAAAAGAAGAAGCTGACACCTTTTGTTGAATTAGAGAAGGCTGAAAGAAGCTGAGAAGGGCTCTCCTGCAGGAGGACCAACAGTCTCAATTAATCTGGACCACCAAGATCTCTCAAACACTGGACCACAAAACAGACAGCATACACCAGTTGAAATGAGGCCCCCAACACACATACAGAAAAGGACTTCCAGGTCTGTGTTCATTCAAAGATTATGCACCTAACCTTCAAAAGACTGGAGGTCTCAGGGCGTTTAGAGGTCAGGTGGGGTGGGGGGTGGGAGCATCCACGTGGAGGGGTGGTGTGGGGAGGGTCTGTGGGGTGTGAAGCAGTCAGAGGATGGATGGTGGGGGGTGGAGAGGAATGGAATATGGAATATAAAAAGCAAATTAAAAATAAAATTTAAAAAAAAGAACAGGTCACTCCAATCTTCACCTCTGTATATGGGATTCCAACTCTGTTTAGTTTCCACATCAGCTTAAAAGCATACCATAGGGATATTAAATTTTCCATTAAAAATCATGTATATTAAATACTTTGTGTACCTTACTAATGACTTGAGGTACAACCAAAAGAGTCATGTGATCAAAGCATAATGGCACATATCTGCAATCCCATCACTTGGGGGCCTGAAAAAGGAGGAACAAAATTCAAAGTATGAGGGACTACAGAAAAAGCATGTCTATAAAGGTAAGTGGCTCTAAAACACAAAGTGATACAAGTTTTGTTTGAGAACTCATAAGGCATACATAGTGCACAAAGATTAAAACTACCCCCTTTGTCCTCCAACTCCTGCACTATTCCCCCCAAACCATTCTTTCTTTCAAACTTCATGTGCTCTAAAAAAAATAAATAAATAACATTCTAAGTCCATTTAATGCTGCTGTGTGCGCATGAGCATAGTGTCATCCATTGAAGCATGGGCAGCCTTTTAGGGAACCACAGCCTTGAATAAAATTAAATATAATAATCTCCATTCTCTTCTTTTTTGACTCAGTCCTATATTGCTCCCCACCCCCCAAAAAAACTATCTCCATTTTATTTTTCCCACCTTTCTCAGGAGTCTTAACACATACTAAATCAAGCCTCTTCCATACTTGACTATTTTAGATCATTCAGATAAGCAGTTTCCAATAATAATACCATGTCAGACAGGAGAGTGTAATTGCTCACCACCACCACAATAGAAAAACACTTTCATTGCATTATTCTTTTCTTTCTTTTCTTTTTTTTCTTTTTTTTCTTTTTTTTAATTAGGTATTTTCCTTGTTTACATTTTCAATGCTATCCCAAAGGTCCCCCATACCCACCCCCCCAATCCCATACCCACACCCCAATCCCATACCCACCCCCCAATCCCATACCCACCCCCCAATCCCATACACACCCACTGCCCCTTTTTGGCCCTGGTGTTCCCCTGTACTGGGGCATATAAAGTTTGCAAGTCCAATGGGCCTCTCTTTGCAGTGATGACCGACTAGGCCATCTTTTGACACATATGCAGCTAGAGACAAGAGCTCCCAGGTACGGGTTAGTTCATATTGTTGTTCCACCTATAGGGTTGCAGTTCCCTTTAGCTCCTTGGGTAATTTCTCTAGCTCCTCCATAAGGGGCCGTGTGACCCATCCAATAGCTGACTGTGATCATCCACTTCTGTGTTTGCTAGGCCCCGGCATAGTCTCACAAGAGAGAGCTATATCTGGGTCCGTTCAGCAAAATCTTGCTAGTGTATGCAATGGTGTCAGCATTTGGAAGCTGATTATGGGATGGATCCCTGCATATGGCAATCACTAGATGGTCCATCCTTTCGTCACAGCTCCAAATTTTGTCTCTGTAACTCCTTCTATGGGTGTTTTGTTCCCATTTCTAAGAAAGGGTAGAGTGTCCACACTTTGGTCTTCGTTCTTCTTGAATTTCAAGCGTTTGGCAAGTTGTATCTTATATCTTGGATATCCTAAGTTTCTGGGCTAATATCCACTTATCAGTGAGTACATATTGTGCGAGTTCCTTTGTGATTGGGTTACTTCACTCAGGATGATACCGTCCAGGTCCATCCATTTGCCTAGGTATTTCATAAATTCATTTTTTAAATAGATGAGTAGTATTCCATTGTGTAAATGTATCACATTTTCTGTATCCATTCCTCTGCTGAGGGGCATCTGGGTTCCTTCCAGCTTCTGGCTATTATAAATAAGGCTGCTATGAACATAGTGGAGCATGTGTTCTACTTACCGGTTGGGACATCTTCTGGATATATGCCCAGGAGAGGTATTGCGGGATCCTCCGGTAGTACTATGTCCAATTTTCTGAGGAACCGCCAGACTGATTTCCAGAGTGGTTGTACAAGCTTGCAATCCCACCAACAGTGGAGGAGTGTTCCCCTTTCTCCACATCCTTGCCAGCATCTGCTGTCACCTGAATTTTTGATCTTAGCCATTCTGACTGGTGTGAGGTGGAATCTCAGTGTTGTTTTGATTTGCATTTCCCTGATGATTAAGGATGTTGAACATTTTTTCAGGTGCTTCTCAGCCATTCGGTATACCTCAGGTGAGAATTCTTTGTTCAGCTCTGAGCCCCATTTTTAATGGCGTTATTTGCTTTTCTGGAGTCCACCTTCTTGAGTTCTTTATATATATTGGATATTAGTCCCCTATCCGATTTGGGATAGGTAAAGATCCTTTCCCAATCTGTTGGTGGCCTTTTTGTCTTATTGACGGTGTCTATTGCTTTGCAGAAGCTTTGCAATTTTATGAGGTCCCATTTATCAATTCTTGATCTTACAGCACAAGCCATTGCTGTTCTATTCAGGAATTTTTCCCCTGTACCCATATCTTCAAGGCTTTTCCCTACTTTCTCCTCTATAAGTTTCAGTGTCTCTGGTTTTATGTGGAGTTCCTTAATCCACTTAGATTTGACCTTAGTACAAGGAGATAGAAATGGATCAATTCGCATTCTTCTACATGATAACCGCCAGTTGTGTCAGCACCATTTGTTGAAAATGCTGTCTTTTTTCCACTGGGTGGTTTAAGCTCCCTTGTCAAAGATCAAGTGACCATAGGTGTGTGGGTTCATCGCTGGGTCTTCAATTCTGTTCCATTGGTCTACTTGTCTGTCACTATACCAGTACCATGCAGTTTTGATCACAATTGCTCTGTACTACAGTTTTAGGTCCGGCATGGTGATTCCACCAGAGGTTCTCTTATCCTTGAGAAGAGTTTTTGCTGTCCTCGGTTTTTTGTTATTCCAGATGAATCTGCCGATTGCCCTTTCTAATTCGTTGAAGAATTGAGTTGGAATTTTGATGGGGATTGCATTGAATCTGTAGATTGCTTTTGGCAAGATGGCCATTTTTACAATGTTGATCCTGCCAATCCATGAGCATGGGAGATCTTTCCATCTTCTGAGATCTTCTTTAATTTCTTTCTTTAGAGACTTGAAGTTCTTATCATACAGATCTTTCACTTCCTTAGTTAGAGTCACGCCAAGGTATTTTATATTATTTGTGACTATTGAAAAGGGTGTTGTTTCCCTAATTTCTTTCTCAGCCTGTTTATTCTTTGTGTAGAGAAAGGGCATTGACTTGTTTGAGTTTATTTTATATCCAGCTACTTCATTGAAGCTGTTTATCAGGCTTAGGAGTTCTCTGGTGGAATTTTTAGGGTCACTTATATATACTATCATATCATCTGCAAAAAGTGATATTTTGACTTCCTCTTTTCCAATTTGTATCCCCTTGATCTCCTTTTGTTGTCTAATTGCTCTGGCTAGGACTTCAAGTACAATGTTGAATAGGTAGGGCGAGAGTGGACAGCCTTGTCTAGTCCCTGATTTTAGTGGGATTGCTTCCAGCTTCTCACCATTTACTTTGATGTTGGCTATTGGTTTGCTGTAGATTGCTTTTATCATGTTTAGGTATGGGCCTTGAATTCCTGATCTTTCCAAGACTTTTATCATGAATGGATGTTGGATTTTGTCAAATGATTTCTCAGCATCTAATGAGTCAATCATGTGGTTTTTGTCTTTGAGTTTGTTTATATACTGGATTACATTGATGGATTTATAGTATATTGAACCATCCCTGCATCCTTGGCATGAAACCTACATGGTCAGGATGGATGATTGTTTTGATGTGTTCATGGATTCAGTTAGCAAGAACTTTATTGAGGATTTTTGCATCGATATTCCTAAGGGAAATTGGTCTGAAGTTCTCTATCTTTGTTGGATCTTTTTGTGGTTTAGGTATCAGAGTAATAGTGGCTTCATAAAATGAGTTATGTAGAGTACCTTCTACTTCTATCTTGTGGAATAGTTTGTGAAGAACTGGAATTAGATCTTCTTTGAAGGTCTGATAGAACGCTGTGCTAAACCCGTCTGGTCCTGGGCTTTTTTTTTGGCTGGGAGACTATTAATAACTGCTTCTATTTCTTTAGGGGATTTGGGACTGTTTAAATGGTCAAGTTGATCCTGATTCAACTTTGGTACCTGGTATCTGTCCAGAAATTTGTCCATTTCGTCCAGGTTTTCCAGTTTTGTTGAGTATAGCCTTTTGTAGAAGGATCTGATGGTGTTTTGGATTTCTTCAGGATCTGTTGTTATGTCTCCCTTTTCATTTCTGATTTTGTTAATTAGGATGCTTTCCCTTACCCTCTAGTGAGTCTGGCTAAGGGTTTATCTATCTTGTTGATTTTCTAAAAGAACCAGCTCCTTGATTGGTTGATTCTTTGAACAGTTCTTCTTGTTTCCACTTGGTTGATTTCACCCCTGAGTTTGATTATTTCCTACCTTCTACTCCTCTTGGGTGAATTTACTTCCTTTTCTTCTAGACCTTTTAGGTGTGTTGTCAAGCTGCTAATGTGTGCTCTCTCTAGTTTCTTTTTGGAGGCACTCACAGCTATGAGTTTTCCTCTTAGGAATGCTTTCATTGTGTCCCATAAGTTTGGGTATGTTGTGACTTCATTTTCATTAAACTCCAAAAAGTCCTTAATTTCTTTCTTTATTCCTTCCTTGACCAAGGTATCATTGAGAAGAGTGTTGTTCAGTTTCCACGTGAATGTTGGCTTTCTCTTATTTATCTTGTTATTGAAGATCAGCCTTAGACCATGGTGGTCTGATAGGATGCATGGGACAATTTCAATATTTTTGCATATGTTGAGGTTTGTTTTGTGACCAATTATGTGGTCAGTTTTAGAGAAGGTACCATGAGGTGCTGGGAAGAAGGTATATCCTTTTGTTTTAGGATAAAATGTTCTGTAGATATCTGTTAAGTCCATTTGTTTCATCACTTCTGTTAGTTTCACTGTGTCCCTGTTTAGTTTCTGTTTCCATGATCTGTCCATTGGTGAAAGTGATGTGTTGAAGTCTCCCACTATTATTGTGTGAGGTGCAATGTGTGCTTTGAGCTTTACTAAAGTTTCTTTAATGAATGTGGCTGCCCTTGTATTTGGAGCATAGATATTCAGAATTGAGAGTTCCTCTTGGAGGATTTTACCTTTGATGAGTATGAAGTGCCCCTCCTTGTCTTTTTTGATGACTTTGGGTTGGAAGTCAATCTTATCAGATATTAGGATCTTGTTTCTTCATTCCATTTGCTTGGAAAATTGTTTTCCAGCCTTTCATTCTGAGGTAGTGTCCATCTTTTTCTCTGAGATGAGTTTCCTTGTAAGCAGCAAAATGTTGGGTCTTGTTTGTGTAGCCAGTTTGTTAGTCTATGTCTTTTTATTGGGGTGTTGAGACCATTGATATTAAGAGATATTAAGGAAAAGGAATTGTTGCTTCCTGTTATTTTTGTTGTTAAAGTTGGCATTGTGTTCTTGTGGCTGTCTTCTTTTAGTTTTGTTGAGGGATTATCTTCTTGTTTTTTCTAGGGCGTGGTTCCTGTCCTTGTATTGGTTTTTTTCTGTTATTATCCTTTGAAGGGCTGTATTCGTGGAGAGATAATGGGTGAATTTAGTTTTGTCGTGGAATACTTTGGTTTCTCCATCTATGATAATTGAGAGTTTGGCTGGGTATCGTAGCCTGGGCTGGAATTTGTGTTCTCTTAGTGTCTGTATAACATCTGTCCAGGCTCTTCTGGCTTTCATAGTCTCTGGTGAAAAATCTGGTGTAATTCTGATAGGATTGCCTTTATATGTTACTTGACCTTTTTCCCTTACTGCTTTTAGTATTCTATCTTTATTTAGTGCGTTTGATGTTCTGATTATTATGTGTCGGGAGGAATTTCTTTTCTGGTCCAGTCTATTTGGAGTTCTGTAGGCTTCTTGTATGTTCATGGGCATCTCTTTCTTTAGATTTGGGAAGTTTTCTTCAATAATTTTGTTGAAGATGTTTGCTGGTCCTTTGAGTTGAAAATCTTCATTCTCATCCACTCCTATTATGTGTAGGTTTGGTCTTCTCATTGTGTCCTGGATTTCCTGTATGTTTTGAGTTAGGATCTTTTTGCATTTTCCATTTTCTTTGATTGTTGTGCCGATGTTCTCTATGGAATCTTCTGCACCTGAGATTCTCTCTTCCATCTCTTGTATTCTTTTGCTGATGCTGGCATCTATGGTTCCAGATTTCTTTCCTAGGGTTTCTATCTCCAGCGTTGCCTCACTTTGGGTTTTCTTCATTGTGTCTACTTCCCTTTTTAGGTCTAGTATGGTTTTGTTCATTTCCATCATCTGTTTGGATGTGTTTTCCTGTTTTTCTATAAGGACTTCTACCTGTTTGGTTGTGTTTTCCTGTTTTTCTTTAAGGACTTGTAACTCTTTAGCAGTGTTCTCCTGTATTTCTTTAAGTGAGTTATTAAATTCCTTCTTTATGTCCTCTACCATCATCATGAGATATGCTTTTAAATCCAGGTCTACCTTTTCAGGTGTGTTAGGATGCCCTAGACTGGGCAAAGTGGGCGTTCTGGGTTCTGATGATGGTGAGTGGTCCTGGTTTTTGTTAGTAGGATTCTTATGTTTACCTTTCGCCATCTGGCAATCTCTGGAGTTAGTTGTTATAGTTGTCTTTGTTTAGAGATTGTTCCTCTGTTGATTTTGTTACCCTCTCAGCAGACGTGGGAGACTAGCTCTCTCCTCTGAGTTTCAGTGGTCAGAGCAGTCTCTGCAGGAAAGCTCTCCTCTTTCAGGGAAGGTGTACAGTTATCTGGTGTTTGGACCTCCTCCTGGCTGAAGATGAAGGCCCAAAACTGGATCTTTCCCAGGAGCTGTGTTGCTTTGGCCAGGAAGGTGGCCAGTTGTTTGGAACTGAAGATGGCGCCGCCTCAGAAGCTCTGTGGCTCTCGCCTGCCCCAGAAAAGGCTGGCCTCTGTATTCCACACCCTCACCCGTGCAGCCTGCCCTCCGCAGAGTCCCGAAGCCAAAGAGGCTCCTGCCGCAGGGGCCTGAGGCAGAAACCTCTCGGGCCGGGCGGACCCCTGTGCTCTCACCAGGAAGGTGGCCGGTTGTCTGGAGCCGAAGATGGCGCCGCCCTATTCTTTTCTTTAAATGTACCATATAACCTACACAAATTTAAGCCAATATTGACTAGACTGTGCCATGCCCAAAGCCTGGAAACTGATAAGAAGTACCAATCCCTGGGTGAACGGCAGCTTGAACAGAGATGATGAATCACATAAACTTGTGCAAACAGATCTTAATCTCAAAAATACATGACAGTAACATTCAAAATTATTTCTAGATGAAGAGGACTCCACCCTACATAGAATGTCTACTTAGGAATGTGTTTGCACCATTGTAATCATAATAATGTACACAGTTACAAGTACAAAGATGATCCGTTTCAATGGCTCCTAACAAGGACAGAGTGGGGTACAAAAGCTTAATGTGGATTCCAAAAAACCTTGAGAAAACTTGGATAAGTCTCATAAAATAAGAATAAAAATTGTAGAGAGAAGAAACAGAGACACTGAGGGAGAAAAAAAATGTGATTTGATCTAGGTTGTGTCCCTGATGCACCTAGCAGACTGTGAGCTACAAAATTGCCATATAGGCTGTAAATGAGACATCTCTGTGATCAATTCTTACCATGATATGTCACTATGAAGTCTTTCTTTCATCCATACTAACACTTTTGCTTTACAATCTCTTTTCTCTGAAATTAAAATTGTGCTTTTAGTTTTCTTTTGTTTATGCACAGACTATAAAATGTTTATGCATGCACATGAGTCTGCTATTGTGTCTGTGTCTGTGTCTGTATCTGTATCTATCTGTATCTGTGTTTCTGTATGTGTCTGTGTGCAGTGTAAAGACCAAAGCACAAGCATTTTTCATGCCTGGAAAATGCTCTATCATTCAGCTATGCCCATAGAACTTACATTTTTAATATAAGATCTCACTATGTAACTCAAGTTGATCTTGAACTCAAGATATTACTACTTTGGCTGAGTGGATGCTAAGATTACATGGGTGCCACTCTGCATACTCTGAGGAGTATATTTATCCATCATTTTACTTTTAACTAAATTTGAAAAGTACAATGAGAGTATGTCTGTGTAGGTAAGATTTTGAACGTGCCTATAACTAATCTTCAGACATAGGAAGGAGCTTTTTCTAAATAATTGATAGTTTCTAGCCCTCAGAAAGGCGGTGAAGAAAGTAGACAGGTAGGGAAAAAATCATTCTGAGGAACAGAAAAAAATAAAGAAATTGATACAAGACAGTGCACATAATATGTGCGAGATATGCATTAAGTATTAAGAAAAAATTAAAGAATGGAGTATTAAAACATCTTTAATCATGAGCATATCTACTAAACACAAATTTGAACTGAATGAACTGAAAAAAAAAACAGGTGTTAAAAGAAAAGAACTTTTAACTGTTTGATGTGCCCCAATTTATTCAACTAAGTTCTATTTAGAGGACAACTTCATTGTTTCAGTTTTGGGAGTTATAAGCAATACCATTATAAAAAAATCTACACACTAATCACTTTGTCCACAGCAAATAATTTCATTAGGCAAAATTCTGGAGATTTAAATCTCTGATAACCCTCAACTGACTCAACTGAGGAAGTGTACCCTGGGAGGTAGTGATGGAGACACAGAATAGGCCAAAGACATTGCTAAGTGAAATTGCAGCACCAAAAGCTCTGCCACATAGATGTGAGAACAGCCTAGAGAATTTCCAAAATTTTAAAACTATTGAGCATTTCTCTTACTTTTGTTGTTGTCCTTTAATGCCAAATGATGGTACAACATAAGTAACATGGGAGTACGTACTCTCAAGACCTGTTGCTATCAGATCCAGGAAAGTGCCAACAGGTCCTGCTATTTATTGGCTAGTAAAATAATAGTAGCACAGATATTATGGGAGGAATTAATTGCTTATGAAGAAACCCATTCATTACACTGTTAAGTTTAGGCAATAACCAATGGCCATAAAGCCCATAGGTCCTAAAGAGTAACCTACTAACAGTGTTTGGCTAAATAAACATAGTATCAAACTGCCTTTTAAATAAATATTTCAATGCACGATAATGGGAAAATCTGTCTTGGTCTTGTCTCTTTAGTGTTCTCTGAACCAGGACTGATACTACTTTTAAGATGACATCTAAAGGACCATTTGCCATTACAAAGTTGGCATTATTTTGGGTGTGAAGGGATGCCTAAACATACATAAATTAATAAATGTAATTAGCTACATATTAGATTAGAAAAGCTTACCTCATTGGAGAAACTTTTTTGTGATGGTGGTTAATGCCAAAACTCACAAATAGTCTGACTATAGAGAATATGTGCTCATGGACTGCTCAGCCATCAATGGGTCTTTTATATCATAATCGTTTCCTCAGGGTTCAGGAACTATCACAGTATTTTAAAGAATTTACAATAAATTAAAGTATTGGTCTTTCACTTCCTTGATTATGTTTATTCTAATCCTTTTTTAAAAAACTATGCATTATTATTTTATGACTATCAATTTACTTATTTATTTGCATTATATTTCAATATTAGCATCCCCTGCTTCGAGTCCCCTCTCACATAGATCCTCTCCCCATTCCAGTTCTCCTAACTGAGCTGCCCTATTTGGCTTCAGTGGGAGAGAAGTGCCTTAAAAGCTATTTTGAATGAGAGGGTTTCCCTAACTTTATTCTTACTATGGTTGTCTTTGGTATTTATAAAGGCCTTTTATATAACAATTGAAACAATTATTTGATTTTTGTACTTGAATCCATTATGTGGCTAATTACATTTATTGATTTATGTATGTTTAGGCATCCCTTCACACCCAGAAAAAAGCCAACTTGGTAATGGTAAATGGTCTTTTATTTGTCATCTTAAAAATAGTATCAGTCCTGATGTAGAGAACACTAAAGAGAGAAGACAAAGACAGAGTTTCCCATTATCATTTTAGTTAATCCACTAAATATACAAAACAAAAAAGTATATTGAAAATGGCAAGAGAGAAGCAATAGCACATAAAAAGGAAGATCTATGACAGTCCTACCCAGATACCCAAGCCATAAAAAGACTAAAAAAAAAAAAAAAACAACTAGATAATTATAGGCCAGTCTTCTTGATGAGAATACACCACAAATATTCTCAATAAAATATTTGTAAACTGAATAGAAAACTATCTTAAGAGGAAATTAATTCCATAAACTCTAGGCCAAACTAACAAAATGAGAAAGAGAGAATATCAAAATTCATAAATTAGAGATTAAAGGGTGATGCATTACCACAGCTATTAAAAATTCACACATACCTTAAAAGCAACTATTCTAATAAACCAAAAAAGTCTAAAAGAAATGTATCAATTTCTGGGTGCATACAACCTACAAAAAATGGTCAGAGCTCTGACCTATAAATGTTTGTGTCTGAAAGAACTGAAGGGATGGAAATGGAGAGGAGCCTGAAGAAAAGAAGATCCAGCAACAGGCCCAAAATGGAATCCAGCTTAAGGGTAGGTCCCAAGGCCTGACACTATTACAAAGGCTATGGAGTGCTCACAAAAAGGGACCTATCATCACTGCCGTCCAAAAGAACCATCAAGAAGCTGAGTCAGATACAGCTATATGCATCCAACCAATGGACATAAGCAGCTGACATCTGTTGTTGAATTAGAGAAGGCTGAAAGAAGCTGAGAAGGGTGATCCTGCAGGAAGAACAGCAGTATCAATTAATCTGGTCTCCCAATGTCTCTCAGACACTGGACAACTAATCAGGCAGCATATACCAGCTGATATGAGGCCCCCAACACATATACAGCAGACGATTGCTGGATTTGGGATCTTTCAGAGAAGATGTAACTAACCCTCAAGAGACTGGAGGCTCTAGGGTGTTTAGAGGTCTGGTGGGGTGGAATGTGGGGGTGCTGGGAACATCCTGTGGAGACAGGGGTACAAAGAGGAGGTATGGGATGTGGAACAGTCAGATGGTGGACCAGGAGGGAATAAAATTTGCAGTGTAAAAAAAAAATAAAAAGATTAAATAAATAGAAGGAATATATATGGACAAAGGGTGGGCAAGAGCCTGAAGGAAAATTCATCCAGAGACTGCCCCACCTGTGGATCCATCCCATATACAGACACCAAACCCAGTCACAATTGTGGATGCCAAGAAGTGCTTGCTGACAGGAGCCTCATATAGCTGTCGCCTAAGAGTCTCTGCCAAAGCCTGACAAATACAGACATGGATGCTCGCAGCCAACCATTGCACTCTGCACAGGGACCTTAATGGAGGAGTTAGGACTGAAGGAGCTGAAGGGGTTTGCAATTTCATAGGAAGAACAAAAATATCAAACAACCAGACCCAGAGCTACCAGGGACTAAACCACCAACCAAAGAGTACACATGGATGGATGTCAGAGACCATCCGGTGAGTAAGCAAGCCCTTCACAATCTCCCTGACAGGACAAATGGCCTCGTGCTAGGAGCTGGTTATCACTCCCTTCTCCCTATTCCCTTCCTGGCACCTGAGGCTGTAAAAGCTGAATTATAGTCCCCTCTTCCCTATCTCTTCGTGAACTCCCATGCCATCCAAGGACATGAGTTACGCCTGAGCCCAGCCTGACACCCAAGGCTGTCAAGGAGAATCTATATTCCGGAGATAAGATGCAGAGTGCCCGCTGCCTGGTGCCTGAATTCGGCCCTCATGTCAGCAGATGCCCGCTTATTTGTTCTTTGTAAAATTCCCCCTCGACCCCTCCCCTATCCCCCGCAATGTATGCTTTAAAATCAAGGCACCTCAGCCTAATAAACGAGACCTTGACAACTTTGCTTGGTCTCCTGCTTCTCTTTCTCTTCCTCCCATTTTGTTCCAGGTTTGTGGTCCCACTCACACCCACGAATAACTGAATCCGGCAGGATGGAATAAATGGACCCATGGCTCCCACTGCATATGTAGCAGATGGTTTTATCTGACATCAATGGGAAGAGAGACCCTTGGTCCTGTGATGGCTTGATGCTGCAGTGTAAGGGAATGCCAGGGCAGGGAGGAGGGAATGAATGGGTAGGTGGGGGAGCACCCTCATAGAAGCAGGGGTACAGGGGATGTAATGGGGGTTTTATGGAGGCAATACCAGGAAAGGGGTTAACATTTGAAATGTAAACAAATAAAATATCCAATTTAAAAAAAGAAAAAAAATCACACTAAAAAAATTAAACCTCAATGAGAAAAAAATTCTAACTGGCAACTAATGAGCAATAAGCTTGAAATTTTTATTTTTATTTTTAATTTTCAGCTTAAAATAGGAGCAGGGAGGAGGGAATGAGAGGGAGGTGGAGGAGCACACTCATAGAAGCAGGGGTACAGGGGATGGAATAGGGGATTTGTGGAGGGAAAAACAGGAAAGTGGATAACATTTGAAATGTAAATAAATAAAATATCCAATAGAAAAAGAAAGAAAAAGCACACTAAAATATTAAACCACCATGAGACAAAAATTCTCACAGGCAACTAATGAGCAATAAGCTTGAGAAATTTATTTTTATTTTTAATTTTCAGCTTAAAATATTTCAGGACCGGATAAATTCCCTGTTGAATTTTGGCATTCTTTTAAGGAAGAAGTAATATTAATGCTTCTCAAATAGTTTTGTAGAAAACAACAGAAAAGACTATTATCAAATTCTTTTTAATGAAGCTAATGTTATCTTAATAACAAAACCAGAATAAGACTCAGTGAAAAAGAAAATAATTAACCAGTGTGCCTGATATTGATACAAACATTCCCAATGAAACATTCAAAATCTGGTTATCAAAAAAATAAATAAAACATCAAAAGATCATTTACCATGATAAACTTGGCTACATTCCAGAGATTCAAGGATGGTTTAACTTACATAAATCAATAAATGTAATCCACTACACAAATTGATTTATGGGCAGATGTCATAATTATTCCAATTAATGCATAAAAGGATTTGACAAAATCTAGAATCCCTCCATGATAAAGCACATGAGGAGATTATAAGGAAAATATTCTTACATAATTAACACTATGACAAACAAGTACCCAATATTTTGCTAAATGGGAAAATAAAACACTCAAATAATTCTCACTAAAATCAAGAACAAGAAAATACCTTTCCACCTTTTTCCACATTTATTCAATGTGATGTTTAAAGTCCTAACTAGAGTAATAAGGAAAGAAAAGGAAAGAAAAGGGTTATGAATAGAAAGGGAAAAGTCAGAATACCTTACTTACAGATATGATTTTATATTTAACAGACACTAGAGACTACACAAAGAAACTATTAGATCTGAGAAACACATTAAAAAAGCTGACAGAACATAAAAATAAAAGTAGTTGTCCTATGTCCTAGTAAAACATTATAGATAGATAGACAGACAGACAAACAGACAGACAGACAGACAGACAGACAGACAGACAGACAGATGATAGATAGATAGATAGATAGATAGATAGATAGATAGATAGATAGATAGATAGATAGATCGATGATAGATAGATAGAGATCCTATAATCACATAAGCATATATATCATAGAAATTAAGTTATGGGAACAACTCCATTCACAACCATCTGAAAGGAAACAAACTGAAAAAAATCACTATGAAAGTGAAAAAAAGTGATCCTCTGTATTTCATTGAAATCTGTGATAATCTCTCTTTTTCAATCTATAATTTTATTAATTTGGGTAGGTCTTCTCTCTCTTACACTTGCTTAGTTTGACTTTCAATGAACCAACGTTTTATGATTTGTTTCTTCTGAGGTCTTGATCTCATCATGGGGGTTCTGCATAGCCCCTATGTGAAACCCACACAGTCCTGCAAAGGCATTTGTATCTAATTGCCATGAGGAGGCAGTCACAAGACCACCTGATCCTGTCCCTCCAAAGGCATCTGCCTGATACAATGCTCCCAAACCTTGACTAATGGCCAACTCTGCAAGATTCTGGTTGTGTGCATTCCAGGGATCAGCCCATTCCAAAATATACACTAAGAGAAATTGCAAGACCTCCCTCCTCATCCAAGAAGATGGGATATATTTATGTGACCACATACTTGCCTAAGGAAGAGGGCAAGCCCCTCGATCACTGCAGAAAATTTGCAAAAGAGTTTTTTTTTCTCCTCAATGTCAGATTTAAGGAATGATCCACTCCTAGATTTAGATATGTAGGTTTTTACTTATGAAAGCTGGAGAGTAAAACCGCATAAATAGCCCTTCACATAAAGAGACTCAAAGCTGCAATATATTGAGAAAAGGGACTGATTGCCTGCACAAAGAAATTAAGAACAGAACCCAAAGCTAATAACTCCTAGAAGTTGTTGGAGCCCCAGAGATGCAGCAATGGTGCAGTGCCAGGTTCACACATAGTCCATGATCAAGTCCATGACAACAGTCCCACAGTCACCATCCATTAGTCTCCAAGAAGGTACACCCTCTGTGCTCTCAGAGCTCCCCTCATATATGCTTAAAAAATGAACAAAAAAAATTAACTGACTAATAAGTTATTGAAAATCAATTGGACTGGCTATTTAACATGGATAAAAATAAGTAATTTCAGAGATGAGCGCTCCCAGCATTGTCTGAAAAGATCAGGAAGCAACCCATATGGAGAATATTGCCCTACAAAAATTGTTGCAAAGCTATTTGGGCTGGGCAGTGGTGGTGCATGCCTTTAATCCCAGCCCTTGGGAGGCAGAAGTAGGCAGATTTCTAAGTTCAAGGCCAGCCTGGTCTACAAAGTGAGTTCCAGGACAGCCAAGGCTACACAGAGAAACCCTGTCTTGAAAAAACAAACAAACAAAAACAAAAACATAAACAAAAACAAACACAAAAAAGATATTTGGTTGGACAAGGCTGCCAATACAGATCCAACAAGCTACCAAACCCAGTCTGCAATGTATTAGAACAATCTCAAGCATGGATCCAAAGCCCCACTTATATTTTTCAAAACCTATTTTGATAAGGGTACTTAAATGCATTAACCTTCCTTCTAGCCTAATACCCACCAGAGATAGTAGAAAGGAAAGGTTACGAGGAATAAAGGAGGATGTGGACCCATTTAGAAATAGTTCTTTGGGGCAAATCCAATCAATGTTGTTAGGATATCAGCAGTTCAGTTCACAAAAGTCAGCAGTTGCCAATACTGCTCATGATTCAACAGTGCCATTTCAGTCCAGAAGAAATTGCAAGGCCCTGCCAAACAGCCCAAATGTACAGAAGCAGGAAGAAGCTGCCAGAACAACACCAGAATTACTTTGGTGCATTTTTCTCTTTGAAGTCATGACGAACACTGATCAGCCAAGTAGGAAAGGTAAACAAATGCCACAGCTTCATCAGTGAAGAACAGAATCAGCAAAGCCCAATGAAGACCAACAAGGACTGGCAAGGCAAATCAATGCCATACAGTGTTGTCTACTGTCTACTCATATTTATATCTTTTCCAAACATTACCTGTTATCTCAAGCATCTACTCTAGCAAAACTTCCATGACATTTTTCCAGGCAGCTTCCAGAAAAACACCACAGTTTTGTTCTCCATAAAATATCCTCCCATGCTGCTGCTTCAAAACAAACAACCCTCTCATAAGACAGTTTCCAGAAAAATACCACATGGCACAACTGAGGCTCCAAAGAAACCAAAAATTTCTACTTCACCCCACAGTGACCCAAAATCTGAATATGTATAAGTGAAATTTACTGACATGCAGCTCTGCTGAATGAGTACCCTCTGCTGAGAGGATAGTAATACTTGCTGTTTATTGTGTTGCACATTTAAAGCTGAACAGAAGCTTTTCATACCTGCACAGAGAATAAACTTAGAACGTGAGTACACCCACAATCTTCATGCCTTGGTGAAAAATAAATAGGATTTTTTAAATGATACTAACTAGTGCCAGGAGTGGGTCGCATATAATTGAGTTGTTGACCCTGGGTATTCATGGAAACCCCCAAGCAACCAAGGTTATTGCTATGGTTATTGATTGCTCTACACAGACTGACGATAGGACTGTATTGTTGAAGACAATTACATGAGTCATTGTGGGGCTGTGGGGAGGGGAAGAGGGGAGAGGGAGAGAGCCCACTTACCGCCAGAGTTCCTGTGTTCTGGGCAGGCATTTGTGGGAGGACTGGTGGATGCTTTCCATGCAGCCCCGGGTGGGCATCTGGCTGTTAGAGGCCACTGACCCCACATGGTGGGGTGAACAAGGGGCAGCCCCCAGTACTAGGTTCTCAGTCTCTGGCATCCCATGCTAGATATGGCAGAGGATCTCAGAACAGAATAGGGGTCCCAGGGCAACACTCTCAGGCCCAGAGATATGGAAAGAGGGGACAGGAAGAGAGGTTCCCACGAAGGCGAGAGTCCTTAATCAGGGACTTGAGTAACAGAGACAGTCTATAGTTTTAGAGCTTTACTATAGAAAGGTAGGGGGAAAGAGAAAAGGTAGAAAAAGAGAGAGAAGAGCCATGACCAAGAGGAGAGAAGGGGGAAAAGGGGAGAGAGAAGAAAGTCTAGAGAGTAAGAAAGCTTAAAAAAAAAAGAGTGGTAAAAGCTTAGAGAGTAAGTGAGAGAGAGAGAGTAAGAGGGAAAGCAAGAAAAATAAAAACTTAGGAGAGTGAGAAGAGGCCAAGAAGCTCATTTTATAGTGGGCTTATTATAATGCTGTTGCTAGGTAACTAGGAAGAGTCTAGCCTGAAGGTCAGAAGCTTGGGACATTGTGTGTGTGACTGCTAGCCACAACTTCTCCTATGGGGGCTGTGGGGTCAGTAACTTCGACAGGAGCCAGGGGTCCAGGAAACATGATGGAAGAGCTTCTGTCCCATGTAGGTGAAAATTAACCCCACCAGGTTTCACTGGTGTTCCACACCTCAGCTCGACTGGAGACCAAGCTATCTGTGCATAGCCCACAGCCCCATATCTCATTGAATGTGGATAAGCCGAGCCAGTGACTACCTAGATCCTTCACCCATACTGACTAGTGTTCATGTTCATTCAAAGATACTCTGAGCACTACCAGAGGAAAGAGATAAACATCAACCCAGCTATAAACTTTGTAAGCTACAATGGTGACCTGACAGCATGATACACTAGTGAAATAGTGGCACAAATTATCTGTAAGTAACCAACCACTATTTGATTGGATTTAAGTCCCACTCTAATGTCATTTTGTTATACCCATAGATTAGAGTCTTCCTCAGCCATCATCAGAGAAGGTTCCTCCTGCAGTGGGTAGAAACAAATACAGAAACCCACAACAGAACAATGTGCAGAGAATGTTAGACCTTGGAACACTCGGTACTATATTGGATGTCTCCATCAAACCTCTCCCCTTACGGCTCAGGGAAGTTGATGAAATAGGAAACAGAAATATTGCGTGATCTAGTGGGGATGAAAGACACCAGGGAAACAAGGCCTTCTAGACATAATAGGACTGCCACACATATGAACTCACAGAGACTATGGCAGCATGCACAGGACCTGCACAGACCAAGCAGCTCTTCTTTTCAGATTGTGTCTGGCTGTCCACCTGCACTGCTCCCAGAAGACTCCAGGATCTCAGAGAGTATAAACACACCCACCTATCAGTTCTTTAAAGACTGGGCTATACTACATAGAGAATATCTCAACCCTCACAACTCCTTCATCTCTTAAAGTTGGAGGTACCAAACCATGGATATAGCACACACACACACACACATGCACAGGCACATGCACAAACACACATAAATAAATGAATAAATGAATACATAAATAACATAAAAAAGAAACTTCTATGTTTTAGGCTGCTTCACCAAGACAAATACTGGTAAAGCCATTTTATGCATAATGGTACGTATGTCAGTCAAGTAATGCCTGTACAAAGCCTCACCTCATCTCCATCTTTCCCCTCCCACTTCTAATTCCCATGGTTTATTATGTATGGAGTCTCAAATCTGTCCAAAACTTTATCAGAGGTGTTGATTATTGCTATCTGATGTTCCCTCAGAACTAAGAAAGGTAATAAAGGCTCAGTTCTTCGATTCAACTTCTTCTTGTTGTGGTTTCAGATCCACTGTAACTCTGGAAAATTCATTCATGTCTATCCTATCTAAATAAGGCATATCCTGATGATTCTCTGACAAAGTTTCCTGTGTGCTCAACCTCACCATGCTTATCATTATCTGGAATGGTTTTGTTGATGAGTTACTTGTTTTCTTCCCCCATGTATAAGCTTGGGAGCATGAGTTTTCTTTGTCATAGCCATATGCTTTATCCACTGCCTTTACCAAGGCATGTTAATATGAGTGGTGCTCAAATTTGTATGTGAACAGAGACAAACTTATGAGGTATGAAGAGGATAGATGCTTCAGATACTGTTCAAACCACAACTCTCCCAGGCTCAGCCCCATCCTCAAAGTTTGTCCTAACTCACCTCAGATTCAGTCATCTTTTCAAAGACTAGAAAACCTAGGAAGATGTTTTTGCTCTTCCTCAAACCTTCTCCGATATCTCATTCCTATGCCCTGAGTTTCTGAGCATCACATTTCTGGGGTATACTTCAGATGTTTTGTTCTCATGACCTTCGTAAACTCAATGATTGTGACCTTCACACTATGTTTTTAAAATCGTGCCTGCACGTGTTCTGAGTTTCAGAAGACTAGAATAAGAAACAAAAGAAATAAATATTTAACTGAAGAAAGCAAACTTCCTCTACTGTTTATAGAAGACAAACCTGGTGTTCTACCACACACATGACTATCCCAAGAAATTGTCAAGTCTGAAGCCTGACCAACTGTGTAAAGATTCAAAGAAGAGGAGAACTATTTGGACATTAAATGAGTCTCTCAAGGCCAACTCTGCTGCCTATTTCAGATATCTATAACTTAGAATACGACACTGATAGGATATATTCAAAGGTTATTTAGGCTGAGAGAAGGCAAGGATAGATGGATAGATAGATGGATAGATGGTCAGGTGGGCAAATGAACATATAAATGATAAAATATAAAGGGTATTTGTTCTCAGCCATTTTTTGTAATTAGAGACACATAATGATTTGGGCAAGGTTGGACAGTGTTGTGGTACTTTGAACAGAAGCTTCAGGCTAAAGAGATATCTGAGTGCCATCTACAGGTAAAACTTCCATACTGCAGGATTTTTTTTTTTTTTTTTGATGATACCCTGAAAGCAACAATGTATTTTGTTCACCTTGTAATTCTTTTTTTTTTCATTTTTTATTAGGTGTTTAGCTCATTTACATTTCCAATGCTATACCAAAAGTCCCCCATACCCACCCACCCCCACTCCCCTACCCACCCACTCCCCCTTTTTGGCCCTGGCATTCCCCTGTACTGGGGCATATAAAGTTTGCATGTCCAATGGGCCTCTCTTGCCAGTGATGGCCGACTAGGCCATCTTTTGATACATATGCAGCTAGAGTCAAGAGCTCCGGGGTACTGGTTAGTTCATAATGTTGTTCCACCTATAGGGTTGCAGATCCCTTTAGCTCCTTGGGTACTTTCTCTAGCTCCTCCATTGGGAGCCCAGTGATCCATCTATGTGTGAGCATCCACTTCTGTGTTTGCTAGGCCCCAGCATAGTCTCACATGAGACAGCTATATCTGGGTCCTTTCAGCAAAATCTTGCTAGTGTATGCAATGGTGTCAGCGTTTGGAAGCTGATTATGGGGTGGATCCCTGGATATGGCAGTCTCTACATGGTCCATTCTTTCATCTCAGCAGGATTTTTAAAGGCTACTGATTCAGCAGAAAGGTTGCCAACACAGCATGATGGCTCCTGATTGTGGCCAATGGTTAGCAGAAATCAAGTTTTATATGGCCACAGTCAACAATCTACCTTAACTTCCCCTATCATCAGAGAGCACACTAACTTCCAACTCCCTAACAGACCCTAGAGTATTTCCTTTAGAACTTTATTAGTGCCAATGCAATTTCTTTCTTCAATGGATACTATTGATGTATTCTTACTCTATGGTTATCAATGTGACTTGGCCAATTCAGATTCACAGGTCACTTCCGGGACTGTTTGAATAATCATGCTCCCACTAGTTCTCATCAGACGAGCACCCTGGACACCTCTGAAATGTGCTCAGAACCAGATTCCCACTTCTAGAAGATCACTCTACCATTGTTGGGACACTTGAATGTTTGCATGCTGTACCTTAGTGTGGTGAGAATCACTGAAAGGTAGAAAGATGTGCTGCTGACGTCCCAGCTCTGACACTTACAAAATGTACAAACTACTGACACACAGGCAAATTAGTCAATCATTCTGGGACCAGATTTCCCAGTCTGATAAGTGCAATAAGAAAAGCCTACATTGCTGGGCAGTGGTTGTGCATGCCTTTAATCCCAGCACTTGGGAGGCAGAGGCAGGCAGATTTCTGAGTTCAAGGCCAGCCTGGTCTACAGAGTGAGTTCCAGGATGGCCAGGTCTACACAGAGAAACCCTGTCTCGAAAAACAAAACAAACAAACAAAAACAAAAACAGAAAAGCCTACATCTGTGGTTATATAGTAAGAATTAGCAATTGTGTTTATTATTTACATAGAACGTAGCAAAATTCCTGAAGCAAAGTACTAAGAAAATGCTAGCTCAACCTCTCATGACAACAACAATGTCAACTATGAGATTATCTCACCTATTTATTAAAATGTGTACACACGTGTGATAAGTTGCCACGACAGAAGTTTACTTTTTTTTTTCATCCAAAGAACCGTCCCCGTGGCTTCAATCTGACAGTTGATGGATAGTCTCTTACCTTGATTCAGTCTTTTGATTTTGCTCTAATACTTTGGCTGCATCTGTCAGTTACTGCAAACAACCAAAGGATCACACTGAAAAGTGAAACAACCATTACAGGATTCCTTTAGGCCAACAAAGAGTGCCCTTTGCACAGCATCCTAATCCTGAGAGGCTAAATTGGTGTGGGATCCTGTGTCTTGCTCTCTGACAATAATCAAGATCAGGCCCTGACAGGCTGGGTTTATTTGGGAGCATTGCAAGTTCTTCCTGCCAAACAATATTCTTGGAAAAGTCAGGGAGGAGAGCTATTACAGGCAGGTAGGCCTTGAGCAATTACAAGAAAAAGTCATGCAACCTGTTTTCATGTTCAGGTGTCTGCAGCAAGGCATCTGGTTTTGGGTAGCACTCAATTGGGTGTGGTTCTTACTGCTGACATTGTTTCGTGTAGTTTCTTGTTAATCTGATCCAGAGCTCCTGGCATCTGGGTGTAGCCCCATCTGGACCCAGTTAACCATCTCTTGTGAATTCTTACTCAATGGCCAGAGAGAGGGTAGGAGGACTGGGCAAGAATCTACAATGTGCTTCACACATTTCCTCTTTCAGCACATGGTTTTCCCCAAGCACCTCAGAACAATGTCTGCCATCAGAATGATGCTAATAGGAACAGCTCACTCACAAACAAAACAAAACAAAAACTAAAACTAAAAACAAAACAAAACAAACAAACAAAATAACCCTCTGCTATCTCAAGCACAGCTGCCCACCTTGTAGCTTGTCTTTTCTTTGCCTTTTCCTGTCTATGTTAAACTTCACACAAGGACACAGGGAAGAGCAAAGGAGATGCAGGTGCTTGTGGAAGTGACAGAGTCCAGAGGCCCGGAAACCTGCCCTGAGGATGTCTCTCTCCAGTGATCCCACGTCTACTCCATACATCATTAATCCTGAGTTAATACAATGGCAGCCTTAGCAAAACAGATACTGGGGAGCAAAGTGACATAGGTACTGTGTAGGTCCTGGGTACAGCATTCCTGATAGTGCACACTTAATTACATTAGAGGCATGAGGGACAAATTAGATCACCTGAGTTTATTCCTGAGATCTCTTTGTGGATGCAAACATCCACATCTATGTCTAGGTTTATGGGTGAGAAATGTCAGCCTGTTGTCCTGAGGGTAAAATAACACCATTGGCTATAGAACACAGCTTTCACACAGAAATTGCTCGAAAACAATCTCTGAATTAGAGACAATATCAGCCAGACTGGTCTCCCCTGAGATTTGTTTTTAAGCCACTCTTCCACCCTGGAATCACCTAAGGAGCCTCTTGAAAGAAAATTGTTACATTTTAACTTATTTCTTTTTATACCAACATGTTGGGGAAGGGGTTGTGCATATCATGGTGCTCATGTGAAGGTCAAGGATGCTTCACAGGAGTCAATTCTCTCCTTCCATCATGTGGGTCCTCAGAATGGAACGAATGTCATCAGACTTGGCATCAGGCACCCTTAACAGCTGAGCCATCTCACCTCGAGGCCCTAAGGGTTTTGTTGGTGGTGTTGGGTTTTGGTTTTGATGTGTTGGTTTTGGTGTTTTGTTGTTGTTGTTGTTGTTGTTGTTGTTGTTGTTGTTGTACAGACTCTCACTTCAGATATGTTAGGACAGTATCCCTTGAGTTAGGATATAGTTGTCAGTACATTTTAACCTCCCAGATGATTGATAATTGTAGCCCAGATGAACACAGCCATAATGCCCAATTCTATGATTACACATGCAGAGAGGCTTTGAGGCCCCTCAGCTAACAGAGTCTTATGCACAACCTCAGATGTGTTGTGAGGCTCTGAGTCTAGCTCACACCTATCCTTTGGTTCCAGCTAGCTTTCAGGTCTCTATTGTTTCCACTAAGTCATCAGAGTTATACAGGCTACCTACAGCATTCCAGAAACCCCATTCATAACATAGCCTGCTACCCTCTTGGATACACCACTCCTATTCCATGTAGTGATTTTTTTCTTCTATTACTGAAAGTCATTAGAAATAGAGTAGATGAATAATTTCTATTTACTAAACTACTGACAAATGGGTTACAGTTTTAATGGTAATGAGTTGTACATTCCAAAATGGCTGATAGGAGGATTTTTAATGCTCCCATCCTCTGAACAATTCTAATTGAAATAAAGGCATGAGTGAGTAGACACACAAATTCCTCAGATATGGTCATGAGATATTCAAGCTTATGTCACAGCATCACACTACAGTCATGAATATGCACAATTACTGTCGAACTTTTATTTTTAAAAGACTTTTATGACCACCAGAGGGAGCCAAACACCTCCCACTTAACCCACAGATTGGAAAAGATACAGCAGAGAACAAGGAGGAAATCAGCACTGCAGCTTAGACATGGTCCCCCAAGTCACCTTTCATGCCTGGAACATTGCTAGTCACCCTGGATGATCTTCAAATACAGCTGGCACTACAGAAAGACATATCTGTGCCTTACTAGGCTGGGTTTATCTTCGGCCATCATCAGTAAATCCTGAGAAGGTGTAATGTATGAGGATTAGGGGCAGTCATTTACACACTGCACCAGCAGCCCTCTACTCAGTCAAAGAGTTGAGGCAGGAAACCCATCCCACAAAATAGTTCATGGCCTCGTCTTTCTACAACTATTTCAGATGGTCCAGCCTTAATGGTGAGCTACCCTGGCCTCTGATAAACACTCCCAAGTCTGAATTTCACCATCTTACAGGATCACTTTCTGATAAGAACCCTCTCTTCCTCTGAAGGTAAGAAGCTGTCTCTGTGATGCTTCCACCCTTGGCTCATCAGGGATGTGTTTCTCTACTTTTGACTTTCACAATCAGTCCCTCCCCAACCTGAGAAGATATTCTCAGTTTGTGGTCCCCACTCCTAAAGATAATTGGTTCAGTGTGGCAGCCAGGGATGAAGCAAAAGAATGCTCAGATATGTTTGTGTTCTCACACAGCCTGCCCTTTACTGTCTGCCTACTGGTGCTGTCTCAGGGTACCTGATTGGATACTTGTGAATAAAGAAAGCACTGAAGTCCCCAGGACTAGATATTTAAAGGTGACTTGGGCCCAAAGCAGGACCACCTGTAGCACCTTTTCTCAGTTCCCCATTCCTCTTCCCTACTTCATTCCCAATAGGCAGGTTGGAGTATCTCTGTTGTCTGTCACAAAATTCAGCTCTCTACCTCACAAAACTGTTTAGACTCCAGCTCCTCAGTTTTCTCCAAGGAAGTGGGAAGCTAGCAAGATCTCATTTTCAGCTCCTTTCAACTAGGGTTACTGTTGACCATAGTAGGATCTGATCACTCTCAAAACTAAGAGTGAGAATTGGCAGCCTTTCAAACCGATGCATCCAAGATGTCCTCCCATGTCCTTTCCCACACATAAAGATTCACATCAGACACATACACAGACATACATGAAGACATATACATGAAAGCACAAACACACAGGCATCACAGAAGTACAGAAGAGCACATAAATATATAAATACATGAAGACACACACTCGGCCACAAAATAAGCAAAAGACACACACACACACACTGAGAGAGAAAGAGTCAGAGTCAGAGAAAGAGAAAGGGAAAGGGAAAGGAGAGGGGAGAGGGGAGAGAGAGAGAGAGAGAGAGAGAGAGAGAGAGAGAGAGAGAGAGAGAGAGAGAGAGAGAGAGAGAGAGAGAATACCTAATGACTCCTCTGGGTACAGAAAATGAACCCAAGGCAAAATGTCTACCACCCAGTATGCATGCTCAATAAATGTTTGCTGAACTGATGTGAGCCACAGGGGATCCAGCCAAGGTAGCTGCTTCAAGCAGAAATAGGAAAAATGAGTCCTGTCTAGATTTCCTGCTGATTAAACCCTGCATATAAAGTTCTAATAGGAAGACTTTACACCTTGCCAACATCTCTGTGACCCTCCTTTCCTTTACCAAAAGGCCTAGACTACATCTAGACTCTCTATGCCATGGCCATTTTTCTTTGTGCTACAGCTTCTAGGAGGTGGGCAAGTCTTCATTAGCTTTCTGGCACTTTTCCTAGCTCTACATAAGAAGTGTTACATGCCCTGTTATCAGTTTACCTGGGCAGTTCTGGAGCCCAGGTGTGCCTGCCTCTTGTGGTCATGATAGAAGCCTCTGTGGTGTAGGATCTCCAGCACTATAGCTAAAGGAAGGGGCTCAAACATTAGGAAGTACAGCACAGCAAGTAGCAGGGGCAGAGTGGCTGGGAGCTCAGGTAGTTCCAAAGGAAGTAATCATGATACCAGAAGTTCCCCAGAGGCTGGTATCAATACATGGGGGTTTCTAACACTTGGCCATTAAACCTTAGTGCAGAGACACTACAGTCAAGCAGAGCTTCCAGCATCACACTGACCTAGGCTTCTTGCTGGGATCTGCCAGGAAGGAAACTAAATTATCCTGGGAAGTCAACTAAAATCATTATATCACTCAGCCACCAGTCTGAGAATGACAGGATCCCTATTTCAAGGGTTTCTATAAAGATGTAGTTATTGAACCTTCCTTAAAGCTCCTCTAGCTAGATATTGCCATCCAATCATACAGAGGAAAACGCTGAGGTGTTTGAGCAGAATTTTGTCCAGCTTGTTACTGGCAAAGTTGGAACATGGGACACAAGTTTGTTCCACTAGGTTTCAGAGCACTCAGTCTCTGCTGCCACCTGCATGTTCACTCTTACAACTTTCTCACTGTGGCTAAGACAAACCAATCTTGGGGCCCTTATAATCCATGGTTGCCTCCTTTCTCAGAGTTCTTTGCACCACTGAAACTCTCCTGGCCACCAATTTCCTGTATGATTATGGGGAGAGGGAATCCCAACATCCTGCCAGTGGCAGCAAAGCCACTTTGTTCCTTGTTTCCAGTGGGTAGGAGGAGCTGTCTATAGCCTGGATCTCTCTTACTTCAAGGAGCAATCCTCACAGCTGCCCACTGCTACAGAAGTCCATTGATTCCTACGCAAGGACAGGAGGAACTCTGATCTCAAACTTGTCTGCTCACTCTGCCTTGCCAGCTTATCCCTCTGTCTGGTGCCAGCCTGGCCTTTTGTCTGCTATAAGCTCTTCAGGGTCCTTCCAAAGAGTCTCAGCTCCAGATGTTGCCTCCTTGGTTTCATTATCTCCTTCCCCTATCTAGAGGACAATCTCCTTCCCAACCATAGCTCTTGTCTACAAGGAGTTGCCTCAGCACCCACAGCATAGTTGGCCATTTATGACTCCGAACGATGCAGAGGATGTCAGAATCAGCCGAACTAGTCATTAAAAATTATCCCTCTGCAAGAGGTCTTGATTTGGAAGAGCCATTGTGAACTCTGACCCTGGGTTACTGTATGGCTTTAATGCCTTCATTCAAGACTCCAGTTTTAAATTCTCAGCCTGCTTCTCTGAGGTAAAGCTGACAAAACATAGACTTCCTTCAGCATCCATTGCAAGACCCTGGTTATCACCCCAGGTGTACCACCTTTTAGCCATACAGTTGAAGTCTAATGACTTACCATCTGTGAGCTTCCAATTATTCTTCCCTGGCTCCCTTCCTTCATGCCTATTTTTAGAGTTATCATGAGGAAGTATTACTAAAGTATTAGGTGAAGTATTACTAAAGTATCCACTGAAAAGTCCAGAGCTCAGCTAATCAGACTCCCTACAGTCTCTAAATTGCAAGTCTACCAGTGAGTCTCACACTGGCTCCCCTGCTTTGTTACACACTGAGAATATCTAGGTCTATCTGTCTAGGTCTATCTGTCACTTATCTATCTCAACCCTTCCTTTTCTCTCTCCTTTCCTCTGTCTTCCCCATTAGGCATGTACTCTGTGAGGACAAGGGTCATGTTTAATCAATATGACTCAATACTTCCAGGGCACATACAAGCTTGACACACAGTAGAGTCTATGAGAATTGTGGGTCTAAGGAAATGAAGAGTACAGACTCCTACCCTGGAACTCTCAGTCAGATCATACAAAACTCAGAATTGCAGCATTTGTGGAGGATCCTGCACTACTTGCATGGCACACATCAACTTCTAAAGCCTATTTCATCCCTGCAGGTACACTAACTCTGATCCCGCACTACGGCTTTTTGTTTGTCTGGGTGTTGTTCATTCATTTTTAAACATGAAGGGTGACTGTTTTAGAGTGCCATGCCCAAGATCACACAATTAGGGGATGTCAGAATCAGGACTGAAACACATATCCATAATCCCAAAGAAATAACCTCCTCCACAACAAAACTTCCTTCCTCCCTGGGGTTTCTTTCCCTATGCACAGAACTCCTGAAAGTCAAGGTAAAAGACATAAACAGTTCAAGCACAACTTGGGATCCACATGCTTTTAAGCCTATCTGATTCATTCTCATCCAAACCTCTCTAGACAGAACCCATAAAACCACAGCTTTATTCCATGTCTCTCCCATCCCAGCAGAGAAGCAGCTCAACCACTCTTGGCTAGGAATATTACTTCAAATAACTCATATGGACAGCTGTGTGACTACAGAAGAAATAGATGGGTCCTGGAATGCCCTCTTGCTATAGATCACAACCCTCAACTCCCTGCCCTCCTCCAAGTTGCCTGGACAGAAAGAGGTCAATGATTAATTATACCAAGATAAACAGAGTTAATTTTCTTCCTGGATAAAACTAATTACGACTGTGTTTGTTTTGGTAGGACACAGAATTACTGTCCCTAGTGGCAAATATTCCTAATTGAAAGGGTGTTTATTTCAAAGGGGTGGGATCCAGGGTTGCTTAACAACATTAAGGTAGTATTTTTCCCATTTCTCATTTGAAGAGGGACAGCAATTAGATACTGGCTTCAATGAAACATGGGAAACCTCTTTTTCTTGTCACCCTCCCTCAGACCTATTGAGCAGCCTGGTCAAACCATGAGATGCATCTAGAAGTTTAGAGGTAGTTCTTGAGAATTACTGTGCCCTATATCTGATGATTTTAGATAAACATCCTATCTGACACCATAGTGAAAAGTCAGGAAGGAACATTTTGAATCTCACAACTCATGAACAAACTCAAGCTCTTCCTGCCTCATAGGTCAGCTTCAGTGTTAAAGGTTGGGAAGAGAAGCAGGCCATGATCAAATTAGAAATGTATACATGTGTTCATCTGAAGAGTCTATAGGAACAGAAGGAAGAAATCTGGAGAAAAGCCATGCAGGTTCAAAAGCAGAGAAGCCAGTGTGCACAAGGCTGTGTAGATATCGGTGTACTCCAAGAGTTATATTGGATCAGAACAGTTAGTCTGAGAAAACAGGGGAAACTGAGGCATTTGGTAACAGATGAGGAGCATAATGGATCATACTACTGAGGCTACTATGAAGATTATCACAAATTCCCATAATCAGTTCCATAAAAATGCAATGTCTTGGCTTCTACAAGCTAAGTATCCAAAAATCAAAATATTGTCAGGCTCATACCCCAGGTCAAAAGTCTTTTTTAATTCTTTCAGATCCTGTAGGAGACTTAGGCTTATCCTGACTTTTCTCAGTCTACTTCTACTCTACAAGGTTATCCTCCCTTTATTCCTTGTCTGTTTCCAGTTCGCCTCTTCTGCCAGACGTGCAGGATCAGCCCCATCCCAATCCTGACTAGCCTCATCCCAAGTAGTCACATTCCAGTAGCCCTGTTCCTAAGTAAAACTCTCTAGGTACCAAGACACTATGGTACCATGACTGCTGCATGCCTTTGGGGACATAACGATTCCCTCCATGGCATGGGTTTCAGAGGCCACCTTCGGAAGTAATAAGCTCATTCTGTGAGCAGAGGGAACACAATGAAGGTTGTGTACACAGTACAGTGGTTGTGGTCTAATCTAATTGAGGGCCTAATATTGAAGAGTCACTGGTTGCCATGAACTGTAACAATAGGAGATTAGTTAGGTGAAAAATTGCTGTAGTAACACAGGGGAGTCTTAATCACACCTCAAGTCTGACAGTAAACGAGATGAGTTGAGGAAAAGGGAATCCAAAGTAAGGACATTCATAGTTCCAAGATTCTAAACTCTACAGCTCAAAGACCATGATGGTTACTGGAACGTTGGAGGAGCAGGAAGGATTGAATGAGGCTTCTGGTTCTGGGCTAAGCAACTGAACTCAAAGAGAGGAAGCAGATTGGAGAGAACGTTGGTTTGAAACAAAAGCTGTGAGAACTATGCAGTGAAGATGTTCAGAAAGATACTAGACATATGGTCACCCAAGTTTGAAGTACATCCCTCTGGAATAGTAGCCTCCTAAAGGTCTTCTCTCTCTCTCTCTCTCTCTCTCTCTCTCTCTCTCTCTCTCTCTCTCTCTCTCTCTCACACACACACACACACACACACACACACACACACACACACACATCACGGAGGTAGAAAAATGACCGTACAAAGTGAAAAGAGAAGGTCTGAAATAGGGGCCTGAGAGGCCTGTCTCATTAGGAATCTGAGAATCAAGGGATTGAACTGGAAAAGGATAATCATGGAAGTTGGCAGAAAACCAAAATCAAAAGCTAAGATCCAGAGGTCTGACAACACCCAAACCAGCCTCCTTCCATAGTGGTGCACGGAGCAGGGCTGAGCAATATGCCCCAGTACTGGTTATCTACCACAGTGTGTGTGTGTGTCTGTGTGTGTATGTGTGTGTGTGTGTGTGTGTCTGTGTGTGTATGTGTGTGTGTGTGTGTCTGTGTGTGTCTGTGTGTGTGTGTGTGTGTGTGTGTGTCTGTGTGTGTCTGTGTGTGTCTGTGTGTGTCTGTGTGTGTCTGTGTGTGTCTGTGTGTGTCTCTGTGTCTATGTATCTGTGTGTGAATACATATGCAGACTCTCCCCATCCTCCTGCCCTCCTACCCAAACTCTGTCAACTTGAGGCCACTGTGGGACATGTCACTTCTTTTGGTTTTATTACAGACTCAACTCACTGAAATGGTTTAGCACAAAATCGTTGTTTGTTGCTAACCTGAATAATTGTGATTGTGTGAACTACCATTATATTAATTACTGATAAACTTCTCTAACAGAAACTTAGCGATGTCCCAGAGCAAGACCAGTGATACCAAATGCTGGTGCAACCAGTGGAGAAAAACAGGAGGCAGGCAGCTGGCAGGCAGCAGTGTTTAGAAAGATGCCAGAAAGAGGTTTCATGGGCGAGGTTTAAAGATGCCAGAAAGAGGTTTCATGGGAGAGGCTTACACTGTGTGGGTGTGAAGTAGAGAGAAAGGAAGAGGCCACAAGTCAGACAACCAGATGACATGCCTTCCCCAGTGACTCTCGGTGACAGTCACTGGGCCCACTTTGCCCTTCTCTGAAAGTAGGTGTTTAAGCTGTAAGGTTTTTTTTTTTGAGTCAGTGGCCTCTGTAAAGGCAGTATGAAAAAAGAAGACACAAGGGGGAGGTATGCTCCCTTAATGTTTCACACAGAATTGCTGTACTGAAATTGTTGCCACAGTTCAATGACTCTAGGCTTGGCTAAACTTAGTCAGACTCCTGAACCTTCTCCTAGACCAATGTGTACAGTGCCTTGTAAAATCCATTTTAGTGCATAAGCAAAGCAGTTTAGTAAGAATCTTTTACCTTTATTCCCTAATCACCAACAATGTCTAATCAATATTCTCATTCCTCACCCATGTTTATGGATATGATCACCTCAGATGATTCTTCCAAAGAATTCTGGTAGATTAGCTCAGCCAGAATCCCATACCACACACAGAAAACACACACACACACACACACATACAAACACAAACACACTCATACATGGGGGAAGAGAGAGAGAGAGAGAGAGAGAGAGAGAGAGAGAGAGAGAGAGAGATTGCTTCCTACTGCTTCTTCATAACATTTTTATAGACAATACCATGATCATTGGATCTGCATCCCCACTTATTCTTGATACATTCACAATGAAGCCCACTCTATTGAGACAAAATGACTTCACCGTTTTGTATAACTCTGGCTCTCTTTGACATCTCAGAGGATTAGCAGAGAGGTTTTGATTTGCCTAAGCACTGTGTCCGAGAGGAGTGGAGGGCACAGAAATGCATAAAAGGTGGAATTCAGAGGGAAGCATCTAGATTATGTGACAGCAGGAAGGCAATTGAGGACCACTGAAGCATGGCCTCTGGAGACAGGCTGCCTGACTGTGAATCCTGATTCAAGCAAAAGCATGTTCCACACAGTTTGTGGTTATTTGGGATCTCATCGTGTTGAGAAATCCCCTTGCCCCCAGTTCCAGGAAACCATCATGGTGAGCTGTGCTGCAGTTCCAGGCTTCACAGTTGCAGGTGGCTGCTGCTATCTGGAAGTTTCAAACAAGGATACAAGTGCCTGAGACAAGCTTACTTGGAGTTAACCTGCATAGTTTAAAATGTATATGCCTGGGCTGCAAATTTGTCCCATGGAATTAGAATCTCAAGCTCTTCCCAGTGATTTATGTAATTAACTCTCTCCATTTCAGACATAGCATCTGCCCCCTGGTGCACACAACAGGTACTGCATCGTATATTAAAGTCCAGCTCTAGGCACAGTCAAAGGTTTCTGGTGTCTCTGGAGAACTTGCTCTTAGATTAAGATGTATTCAAATCTTCATTCTGACATCATCCAGCAATGGATCCAAAACATGTGTTTGGAAAATCAGGATAGAGGTCCATGTCAAGTATGGGCTTTCTCTCAGACAAGAAAGAAAACAATAAAACCTTCCTTTCTTTCTCCTGAATGAGAAAAGTGGTTCTTGCTCTGAAAAGATATACTTCCTGGGGTAATTAATGGATGCCTAGTGAAAGAATTTCAGTAAAGATGCAGTAGAGGACTCGACCATGTTCTGATCTGCTGGGGGTATTTTTAATTAATAACAATAAGGAGCAGTTGATGACAGCACTAGTCCTTAGATCAGTGAGGAATAAAATGTGCTCCGCACAAGGCCTCCTGGACCTGCAGCAGCTGTTGGTAGCAGATCAGATGAGACCAGCTTATTATCTTAATTCATTGGAATCTAAAGACAGGTAACTCAGTTGGTGTTGTTTTCCTCTCTAGCTTCTATAATTACCCATGACCTGTCCAGTACTTCAGCCTCATCTAATATCTCCAGACAGGCCCTATTGCTTTTCATCAGTTACCAAAAGTTCACTCCAGCTCAGTTCACAATTCCACTCTCGTATCTAAATTCCTCAGCATTTTCTCTCCTGTTTGCTCAACAAGCAACTCCAGTGGGAAAAATGAGAAGGGGATGTGGTCTAAATGAGAAGGGGTATGGTTTTAATGAAGGGGTTCAGTCTTAACTAGAAGGGGTGTGGTCTTGTCTTTTTCTTTTCTTAGGTTCAGTTCCTTTCAGGTTGAGGCAGTAAAGGAAATAAGAAGCCAAGTTGCTCACCATACACAAGAGACTGCTTGTGATGGGAGGAAGATCGCTGTTCCCCCTCTGTTTCAATCTCAGCCCTCTCCTGCTGGTGACTTCCATACATAGGTCTCCTATTAGATTATGTGCATTTTGGACACAGATGCTTATCTTTATGTTATCTCCCTCTGTAGTTGAAGACTCCATGGGACAAGCAACCATGTCTTTGTCTGTTTGTCCCATCAGAGTGAATATTATGGGTTTCCTCTCTGGATAGATGTCACCTTATATGAAACAGACTGATCCAGGCATCCACATGCTTCTTTGAGTTCTGCTCTTGCACAATGGAGCCTTGACACTCATTAACATTTTCTGTTCACCAGGGACTGAAGAGAAGTTGGTAAAGTGGATGCAAATAACAACATTTTCTTCTTTCCTAGAGATCTCCAATGGAGTTCATACTGTCATTTTCACTAATGGGTTGCTCCACCATCTCCCTAGCTGCACAAATGTGTGCAAATAAGTGACATTAGGACATTTTTACACTTTCATCTGAAATGAAATTTCCAAGGTCAAGTTTACCTTTCTACCAGAAACAAGCAACAAACAGACAAAGTATCAGACACAGTGGTTTTCCAGATAGTTGCCATCAGAAAACAAAAATTAGTGATCCTGCAGAGAGTATCCACAAATCAGGTAAGCACTAGGATGACCGTCCTGCATGCATCCTGCATCCAAGAAGATTTCAGGCCAGTGGCAGCATAATAATAATAGCTGAGGGGAGCCAAGAGACCCTTAAATTGGGAAGAGTTTGCTAAAAGCCAAGAGTTAGGGGAGTCAAATAGGTTCAAATAGGTTAGAGGCAGCAGCACAAAGTATTGAAGAGCTACATTTAGGAAGGTCTACAGGGAACCCCTGTATTGAAGTACTAAAAAGAGTATACGTGTGAGGGCACACTCCAGGAAAGAAAAATCTGAGATTAAGGAATATTGATGTTCACATAGGATTGGAATATTGGATCTCTCCTTCCCCCCCCCCAGTTAATGCAAACGACTCATAATTCATTGGTACTATCCTGAAAAGTCTTGTTCAGTAGTGGGGAATAATTCCCCATAGACTGCTCAGACATGCCAAACAAATCATAAAAGCAAGACACAAAAAGATCAAACTCTTCCTAAGTAGTTTAATATATCCCAGAACAAAGCTAAAAGAGATTTATAAGAATAAAAAAATCTACCACCCAACAAGGTAAAAGTATAAGTTTCTGGCATCTAATCAAAGATTACCAGGCATGCAAAGAAGTAAAAAAGGGGAGAGAACAATGAAATAGACCACTTCAAGGAATGGGGTAGATTTATAATTAGTAAATTAAGCTGTCAAAATAGTTGACAGTAGTGTATTCTATTTGTTTAAAAGTTAACTACCAAGTGCTACTGAATTTATGAATCTTAAAGATGAACCTACAGCCATTGCTTTCTAAAGTAGCTGTACTGCCTGGTTTTGTGTCTCAACTTGACACAAGCTGGAGTTCTCACAGAGAAAGCAGTTTAAGTTGAGGAAATGCCTCCATGAGATCCAGCTGTAAGGCATTTTCTCAATTAGTGATCAAGGGGGAAGGGCCCATTTTGGGTGGTGCCATCTCTGGGCTGGTAATCTTGGGTTCTATAAGAGAACAAGGCAGGGGAAGCAAGCCAATAAGCAACATCCCTCTGTGACCTCTTCATCAGCTCTTGATTTCTGACCTACTTGAGTTCCAGTTCTGACTTCCTTTGGTGATGAACAGCAGTGTGCAAGTGTAAGCTGAATAAACCCTTCCCTCCCCGACTTTCTTCTTGGTTATAATGTTTTGTGCAGGAATAGAAACACTGACTAAGACAGGAGCATAATCCCTAACTATACTATACATATTTGTCCTTATGCTCACAGATAAGTGTATTCTTCACCCCTCATCAAGGAAGTCTTTCTATACAATAGGCTGAAACCATTACAGAAAACCACAACCAATCAAAACGCAGAGTTGTGGAGCTAAGTCTTAATGCACACACCTACAAAACACTCCCACATGGAAGGTTCGAAGAACACTGATTCTTACAACAGAAAGGTTGTAAAAATCAGATCAGGGAGTTTGCTGTGAGATCGTGTCTCTTAGTAATATTAGATGCTTCACAATTAAAGAATCACTGCCCAAATGTAAGCTAAACAGGGATGACACCAAAGGACATGGCAAGATGGATCAGAAAAATTCCAAGAGGCCTCAACCCTGCACAAAGAATTAAATGCAACTGAAGAAATCTTGGAACAGGAGATGTGGTCATTCCCAAAGAAGATAATACCAATTTGTTGCCCAGTACCAAAAGGTCAGCTCTGAAACATACATACAAGTAACATATGAAATGAACAGGTTATATTTAAGAATGTGTGTGTGTGTGTGTGTGTGTGTGTGTGTGTGTGTGTGTGTGATTTAAGGATCTGGCCCATTTTAGTTATTCAACTAGTAGAATATTTTATAATATTTGAACAATATTACTTGTCTCACTCCAAGATAAACATATTAAGATAATGATAACTTTAATATCTCTGTATTTATTTAGTGACCTGGTACTTATAGCTTAAAATTTTTCCACAGAGAAAACTCAACTGTCTTCACTGCTGAATTTTATCATAATTAAAGAAAGGAGCAATACTACTCCTACACAGGAGACTGAAGGAGAAATGCTTCCCAACGTATTGTCTAATGGCAACATTTCCCTGATGCTGAAACCAGATAATGATATTACCAGAAAACTACAAACCAAGGTCTTACAGAGACAGATGCAAATCAGAAAAATAGAAAATCAAATCCATATTAAAATTTAACAAATCAAATCCAATATATTGAGAGTATACTTTATCAGGGGCCAAGTGGAGTTTCTCCAAAGAATGCAGAATAAGTATCACATTCAAATCTCAGTGCGTGTTGGAGAGATCTGCTGCTTAGCAAAGTGAATACACTTTAAACTATTGAGCTGTATACTTAAAAGTGGTTCAAACTGCAAATGATATTTTGATATTTTTACCCCTTTAATTTCTTACCTATTGCCTTGGTTACCCTTCAGAACTTGTTGGAAGAACCTATTACTGCAAATACGACACACTTGAGTAGTAGGATATGGTGAAATCAAACTGTTCAAACCTGGAGCTAAATCCCTCTAGCTAAGTTTCACGATGCTGGAAGATTTTATGCATTATTGTCAGAGAAGAAAAGTTATTAACAGCTTTACCGAGTGGTGATCCCTTTGAACTACAATAACTACAATAACAATATGTCTGACAAGATATGCCTCCTGGTATCATATTGGCATGAATGGTATGAAAATAACCAATTGATGATTGTATTTGGAACTCATGTCTCATGCTATCAACTAGGCCAAAAACCTGTGGCTGGTTAGGTAATATGTTCTAAGAAATACCCTTATTCTCTTGTTATTTACATTTATACTATGTTAACTGACATAGTACTAAACTCCCTAAATTATTATCTCTATAGTCATAAATTATTGCATCTCTCAATCTTCATTAAAGAATCTTTTTGTTGTAGTAGTAGTAATAGATGATGACTAATAGAGAGACTCACTGGTCAATATACAGAGAGTAAGAGCTTGTGGAGTGCCCAGCTCTAAATGGGGTATCTATATCCCACCCCTGTTCCTAATGCACATGGATCATTTTGGAAGAGGAGATAAAATGATTGTGAGAACCAGAGGTAGTGGACAACTACAGGAAACAGTATTTGTCAGATATAACAAAATCATGATAAACATGAGCTATAGTATTGATGACTACATGTATAATATTTTCACAAGATCAGGCCAGGAAAATTCACATCATGAGTTGAGGACAGACTCATGAAGTCCCATTCCCTAGCTTAGGAGATATAGGCAATCATTGGATACTAGTAGAGAGTCAGTTTTCTTCAGTGGCATGGCTCCTGATAGGCTACCCATGCTCTAGTAGGTGGACAGACACCTATGTCCATACAGTCAGCACTAAGTGAATTCAATGGGTTTAGAAAAGTATCACATAAAGCTTGAAGGGAAAGCTTCCTTCCCCTTATAGGAATAGGGGAGGAATTAGATAGAAGACTGTGTTGGATAAATTTGGTCAGAATGCATTATATTCCTGTATGAAATTCTCAAACAATAAAAAACGGGGAACACATTTGAATAGATATTTTATGAAAAGTATGTATGCATAGTCTCTCTCTATCTATCTATATATATATATGCATGTTTGTCATTAGTGATTTTAAAAATATGATGGGAAAACATTAAACATATACTAAAATGACTATATCTAAAATATTAATTATTACCGAGAATGTGGAGAACTTGAATTCCTATACACTACTGAAGGGAACATGAAATAGTACAATCACTTCAAAGAACAGTTTGGTAACTAGTCCACTGAGGATATAAGAATGACTCTACAGTAGCTTTTGTATGAGAAGTCATACCAAACTTCATTATGTAATAATTTTATTCCATATATAACACAAAGGACCAGCAATGAGTAAGCAGATAAATTGTTGTATAAATATACTGTAGAGCCCTATTGCAGACAAATTGAATTAGTAGTACAGCAGCAGCATGACTGAATCTCTGAATATTCCTACTGGATCAAAGAAGCTAGACAAACATAGTTTTGATAATGGATGCATAGGGATGAGATATAGTCAACTTTTACAAAAGAAGGGAATGTAGGAAGAGTTGAGGGGAAAATGGGGAGCTCAAGATAACAAATACAGTTCTCATGTATGAAAGTCTCACTAAAATGGAAAAAAAGTTTAATTAAATCAATCTCATAAAAGAATCACAGAGGTAGTGGATCTATTCACTATCTCCATAGAAGCAACAGCTTCATGACAGAAGACAATGTTAGCACTTGTAAAACTGGACACTATAAATATGTCTAATAAATCAATTCTATTCCATAAGGTTGATTTCTTTTTAAACATGCTACAGTAACTACCACTCTCAAGCAAACCCTCTAATCCCAGTGAACAGAAGGTGAACACGTTCTAGGAGTCCTGTGAATTTCACTAGACTGCAAGCTAGGACTAGGATAGCCATGCAGGCTCGGCATATCAGAAACTTCTGATCTTAGAGTGAACATCTCTTTGACCCCCTTTTACTAGGTTCCCCCCTCTTTTAGGTGTTTTCTAGTCTCTTTCCCTGTACATTTTTCTCTCCCCTTCCCCCCTTTCTCCTCTCTCACAAAGATCAAGGTAGGGAAGATCAGGAGAGAAGAGTGACTCTCTCCTGAAAAGTCTTTATTTCCGGCAAAGACTATGACAAATGTTCCTACTCTCCTGACTGTCTACTAGCACAGATTTTGAGGTGGGGTACTTGAATGCTGTGAAGAAGGTTATATGTGGCTGCAATTTTTACTTCCCTTCTCAGGAAGTATCAGGTCCCACTTGTTGACAGTTGCAGGGCAACCTCAAGCTCAGCTAGACAAAAGACCTGCAGAAGAGAGGGAACTGACTGATGGACTAGTGCTTTGAGGCAGCTTCACAAGTGGAGAGTGGGTAGAAGTGGCCACGGGCCCAAAAAGCTTCAAGCTGTATCTTGGGCTAAGTTAACAAATCTTTAAAGACTTCTCCCTTGAGGGAATTAAGAGTTGGGTCAGCCAGATCTTGAAGTCAGCAGTTTTGTCTTGGGATCTTCCCCCACGTCCTTCCTCCCTTTTCTTCTTCCTTTCAAAATCCACTGTTGCTAACCAGAGAGATACAGACAGTTCTCTCATGTGTAATGTTTTTCCAGGGTGAACATAATTTTTAACACACAATTATTTAGCTTTGACCAACAAGTTAAATATTCAACTCCTATGTGGTTCATGCCATTTCAAGCAGATTTTCACAATGCCTTGAGTAGGCTGAGTCCACTCTTAGATGTTCTGACCAAAAAAAAAAAAAAAAATAGGAAAGAGAAAGTGAGTCTTGTAACAATTCCACAAAAAGTTCTGGTAGTTTCTCTCTCTACCATTATCCAGAACCTATTCTCCACTGTGCATCGTCACAAACCAGCTTCTCACTTCTCATCTGGAAAAAAAATTCTCTCTCCTCTTAGAGACTCCAGAGCAAGCCTTGCAAGGATGACCAGGATGCTGGCTTCCAGCCAGGCTGGAGTTTATGTGAATCTTTACAAGCACATCTGCCAGTGAGCATTCTTCTGGGCTGCCATTGCTGCCCAAATGGGCCACATCAATCACAGCCCAGGCTTCTTCCTGACAGAGTGAGAACAAGGACCTACTTATTTATGACAAACTCCTGAGTGCTTCTCTCTGCCAACTGGGCTCCCCGGGAGAGAAGATGGTCATTAAACCAACCTCCACCACTGTACCCCCTTGCAAAAAAGACCCCATTCTTTAAAGAGATGCTGATGCCAAGAAAGGGGGGGTTAACTCGTAGGTGGGAAGGAATGGAGAAAGAGAAGTAAGCAGCATGTAAGCCTCTGTCAACTCAGGGTTAACAAGAAAGTCATCTTGCCCACTTTATAACAAGGACCCTATGATCCTGAGAGGGATTGCATTCAAGGTGCACATAGCCACTGAAAAGCAGGTCTAAGAGTTGAGGTTGAGTGTCTTTCGTCTTAATCAAAGGTTCTTTTCTGCAGCCATTTTTATGGGCTGGAGAGGGGGTCAGGGGAGGAAGGATTTCTGAGAAACCAAGAAGTTCTCAAAATTCTACTGTGCCAACCTAGGAGTTAAAACTCCTTGCAAATACATTCTTTTCCTCTCTTGGAGAACTGAGTTTCATAATGACTATGAAATTTCCTTTTCTGGAACTGGGTACTGGAGAACCTATTCTAGTTTAAAAGGGTTCAGATTGTAGATTCAAAGAAGAACAGACCCTTGTAATTAGCCTCATGAGGTCAAGTTTAACTCTTTTATAGGATAGCACAGGGAGAAACAAATTGCTAAATCAGTTTGGGTTATCCAGTGCTAGAGTCCATGGCTAATCTAATCTGAGTTGTCTGAGAAATGAAAGAGACTGAGTTGTCTGAGAAATGAAAGACCTGTAGCCTTATGGCAGAGCCTGGATAGATTTTCAGCAAGCCCACTTTCTCTTATCACCAGCCACAATGCTTTGCCCTGCCTGACTTACTCCAATGGAAGGGCTGTACTCTGCTTTTTGTGAAGACCCATAAAAATCCTCTATCTTAGTAAGGCTTTCTATCACTGTGATAAAACACCATGACTAAAAGCAATTTGTAGAGGAAATGGTTTATTTCATTTTATATGATTATAAGTCTTATCATTCAAGGACATTGGGGCAGAAAGTCAACGTAGATTCAGGAACTAATGCAGAGGTCATGGAGGAGGACTATTTACTAGATTGCTTCTCATTGCTTCCTCAGCCTGCTTTCTTATAGCACCTAGAACCACCAGTCCAAGGAGATCCTCACTATAAAGATTTGGGTCCTGCAAACCAATTATTAATCAAGAAAATATATCATAGGCTCACTCACAGTCTAGTGGGGGCTTAACTCGGGTTCTTTCTTCATAAATTATTCTAGCTTGTGTTAAGTTGATATAAAACTAGGCAGCATATCCTGCCAGATAAAGTTCTCTAATCTTCTCTTTTCTTCATCTTTTTATTTAATGATCCAGGAGATCATACCTCAGGACTTTTCAACCAGAGCACCACTGACCTTTGGAATCTTGGAGGATGTCCAGTGTACTACAGGATGTCAGGCAGCATCTATATGTGGTCTCTACAAACTAGACGCCAATAGTGTCTCCACTTTGGGTAAAAGTAACACAAAAATGCCTCTCAACATTTCTAGATGACCCCTGGTTAGGGCAGGAAGTGAATAATCATCCTGGTGAAAAGGCATTACTGTAGAAGATCTCAGGGCCACATAATGGAAGGAGCTTGGGTTCTGAAGGATCTTGCAGAAGAGAGTACATCCTGGGTTTGTCAGTGGCAGACGGAAGAAATTAACTTTACTGCAATTTGTGAGCTGTTTGTTCAAAAGTTAGTTTATATCGACGGATATAGTGTGCCTACTATCCCCATAAGTAAACATTTATCCAACCAGGGAGAAAGGATTTGGATCAGAGACCTAATTTGCCAACGAAGAGTCACAGAAGAAAGTGGGTTTGGTGTTTCCTGTGAGAAGATAGTCCTTAAGATAAAGAAAACAGAAGAATGTGTTCTATATACCCTAAAAATATACCTGAAAGTTATCAGTTACCTAAGTCACTTCTCATCTACCATGGCAGAGAAATCTTAAATGCAGTTTTTTCTTGTAGACTCTCTCCTCCTGAAACCGGGATTCTCTGTTGTGGGGGACACCAGTGCTTACTGTCCTTTTCTCACACTACAAGGTCTGGCTCAGTACAAAAAAAAATGGCCTATAGACTACATGGTACCAAATAAGTCCAATGTTGCCCTCAATATTTTAGCTTATTTTGTTATTGAAGCTGAGGCCCAGTCTTTGGACAAGATTGAGGGTTAGTCTGTGATTCTATGGAAGTCTTGCTTTGTGCAAAGGGTCTTTGTACCAGTCCTATGAAGAATATGTTAAATATGTCTTGTGACAGAAAAACAGATCTGGGTTAGAGAAAAATACACACACACCCTGGCCTCACCATGTATTCTGTACAAAGTTTTCTGTAAAAAGTTCTCTTCACATAATCTATTTCCTGTCTTCATTGTCCTTTGCAGCTACATTTAAGTGATACATTGGCTATTTCCTGTCAAGTCAATGAAAGGAGAGTCCTCAGTCCAAGAATGACATTGGGGATGGGAAATAACTGGATGGAAGCTGAGCGATATGGATAGATCCAGGTTTGATCTGTCATGCATTGGTTGCTTCAAACTGAGAAAATCTTTTCCCTTTTCCAGATCTATGATTCCTCAACATAACATTACGTTACAGCTTCAATGTGTCTCTCAAAGTTTATGTGCTGAAAACTTAATCCCCAATAGTTTGGACATAAAGCCCAATAAGAGGTAGCCAGATCATAAGGGTTTTGCCTTCCTAGATGGATTGACATCATTATTACAGGAGTAGGCTACTTACTCTGACAGTGAATTTGTTATGTGAGTGAACCTGACTACCTTGATTTCCTACTCTCTCCTTCTCTCTTCCTCTCTCACCCTTCTGCTCTCCCCCATGAAATGATGCAATATAAAGCCCTTATCAGATATCATTGCTAAGCTCTTAAACTTTTCAGCTACCAGAACCATAAAGTTTATGTTCATTATAAGTTATCCAGATACTCTGTTAGAGACAAAAAATTGGTTATGACAAATAGGAACACCAAGTTGGACTTAATATTATGGTAATTTCACTGAGTTGTATTTGGTTGAGATGCTTTTGGTATGCCCAATGGTAGCCATGTGCTGTGGCTTATTCTTTCCTGCCTCTTGCCACATCCAGCTAGAACTTCAGATATTGCAATGCTCTATAAAAGTTGCAGTGGCCTCCAGCAAGCTTTCTGGAACCTAGACATTCCCAAAACCTTAAACTAGTCCACTATGGGAAAACTCAGCTAGGTATATAGTCAGAGGTCCCTTTATTTATTATAGCTTGCAATTTTCAAAATTTATCACTCTGCTAACCTATAACACTCTAAGTTCTTGTCTAAAAAACCCTGGTAGCCTAAAATTCTAAATCCATTGAAGGTCCAGATTTGTAATTACAAGTGTCTGTATAATAGCACTAACTCAATTTTTCTTTGCCCCCTGTGCCCAGGAGACTCAAAAACATGACAGGAGAACTTGTGAGTATGTGTGGCCAACTAAAACACATCTCTTCCCTTTCTCTACCCTTCTGCTGATGGTTGAAACTGCCACTACTGTTAATCATCATCAGTTAGCAGAATATGCCTGGCCTGGTCTGATTCTCACTGCAGAGGCCTCATGCATGCTGAATTCCTCACTGTTTCATATTCTATCATTCAATATCTTGATTATCCTTATTGCCAACTTTCAGAAAGTGGATAATTATGACTTTCTTACAATTTATGATTTTAGACATTAATAGTCCAGACAGATTAAGTTTTAGATTCTGAAACACTGTGATTCCAAGACAATAAGAAATGCCAGAAAACTGTTATCAGATGCTCTGGATGAAGAAGCATCCAGGGAAGTTGGATGTGAACAAGCTTCAGGAGGGAGTGATGGGTCTCAGGTGGGAACATGGCTGTATGGCAAGAATGTTACACTCCTAGAGTGAAGGAGAGAGAAATCAACCTCTTTTTTAAAAATAGAACACCAAGAAAAGCCACACCCTATAGGCTTCCGGAGCCCCTGCCAAGCAGTGAGGACAAGTTTAATATCTTCCAATCAAGTATGTTAGTTGCTTCACAAGTGATTGTAAATAAAAAAAATAGAAATGAGACTTAATGTCCAGAGTTATTAAAACTGTTTACAGCTATACATTTGAGTAGTTCTCCTCCCAGGGTTAAGGGTGAGCTCTCTCACCTCTTGCAGGCAAACCCTATATCTATCAGGGTTGCCATTTGGGTTGTTTGATTCTTCCCAGCTTAGCTACAAAGTACTCTGGATGTGGTGAGAGGTGGGAAGGTGTAATAGGCCTTAAAGCCATGGAAGTGATTTAGACAAGTGTTTAGAAACTGGAGCCTGGCCCACACCTCAGATTTTATAAGAAGCTCATGAGGGCTTACAGAAATTCTGAGCTGAACACATCCCAGAGCCAAGATCTCCATCTGTAGCCAGAAGCATCGAAATCTTAGCTTGGAAAAAACTGAAGGTGGAAGAGAGTGTTCTCAGTGCAGCAGGGCTGAGCCCTTGATGGAAAGAGCTGCAGTGTTGTAGAGATAAGTTTGAGCAAGTCCACCATTATCCAACCATCTGGTTTTACTGGGCATTCATGCAAATTCAGAAGCCAATGTGGGGGACAAGCAGGCCTTTTTTTTGAGAAGAGCCTATCCAGTATAAAACCAATTATCAGTTTAGTCTTCTCATATGTTACAACCTCATTGTGACTCTCACAGTCAAACGCTCTCTTTTCTTTGTAAACCCCACTGGATCCTTCACTATCCTATATCTCACAAGCCCTTTCGGTCTCCATATCTGTTCCCTAGCTACAATGCCTTTCCTGCTTCTTCAGTCACTCCCCCTCCATTAGGAGTCCTGCTCCAACTACTCATAAGACAGAGTGTGCTTCTCTTTCACACTTAAAGCACCGTCCTAGAACATTCCATTCCAATGCCGTGGCCCCACTAGGCTACACTCCTCATCTCAGTATCCCCAGTCTCTTCACAAGACCTGGATCAGAGATTCATTTGAGCTATCTGAAGACTTAGAGGAGTGAGACACGGAATAAACAGATGTATCTGTTCAGATCAGTGAAAGCAAGGTGACAACTAAATACCAGGACACAGAATAGAACTGTGTAAGCACTGATGGTGCTGAGCTCTGGCCTAACAAGATGTCCAGGCTTTGCACTGCTTGTTCCTCCCCTCATTTACACATGACTACAGGCAAGCTACCAAACTCCATGATCCTTCTCTGTACAATGAGAGTCACTGTGAGGGATGAGTTCTTAACTGGAATATGTACCAAAGAACAAGACTTCATCCCCCGCCCTGTCATTAATGAACACAAACAAGTCAAGAATAATACTGCTGCTGAGGGTTCAGGGTGAATAAGCCAGTATCTGCTAAATCTCCTGTTAGAAATTGTTATAATAAAGAGAAGGTAACAAATTCTTCAATCATGGGTTATGAAGAGAGGAGGAAACTACATACCAGATGTGTCATAGAAGAGAGAGACACACTGGTCTAGAACACTCTGGTTGAGCCTCACCATGACCTTAGGAGCCTCATTAAGAACAGGAAAATGAAACAAGGTGCCATTAGTGAACCTAGTCACTGGCACCCAGACCAATGTGATAGAAATGAGTCTCATATCACTCCGAATAAGCTCTTCACACTTTCTTCCTTCTTGGTCTTTCTCAGTTCTGGGCACACCAAGATAGCAAGTTCCAGATCCTGTCTTCTGAAGGTAATTCCAAGGTAATTCTTCTAGCCCTGCCTCAGAGCTTCCTGCCTCAGACCACTACAACTCACACCCTCTGTCCCAGGCAGAGAGTGTTTTGTGAGATTTGTAGCTGGATCCTGCCCCTCTGACCTACAGCCCTATAAAATAGCAAGCAGGAAAGAAAGGGGGGACAAAGCTAAGAACTAAGCACTGATGAAGATTGGAAGTGACTGGGGAGTCTAGGGGATTTATGTGTTAGGATCAAGATGGCCAAAGAGGCCAGACAGAGAGCAACAGCCCTGACGCCTCTGCCTGGTTGATAATTTATCCCAGAAATTAGAGACCTCTGTTTGCCACTCACACTGACTGGGTGGCTCTGGGTCCTCCCAGCTTACTGTCTGCAGGGACCCAGGCTGACTCATAAGTTTTGTTTTCCCAGACCAAACCCACATGTTTGATACTTCGTCAATTCTCTCCACATCTAAGATCTTGTCAGAGGTTCATCTTACACTCCCGGTGAGGCTGGCAGGATGGGGACCCTCAACCTCATTGGCCAAAGGAGAAAATTAAAGCTGACAGAGAGTGACTCATGCAGGATCACCCAGGGAATGGAGAGAATAAGCCATTGTTGGCTGATGTTACAGCTCCTATAGGTACACATTTCCCTTCTCATTCTCTCCCTTGGGGCCCAACCTACCCTCAAATTAACTTTTCTCAGCCAATGAGTCAATTCAACTAACCTCTACTGCAAAACAATATTTACTAAGAATCGAGGCAAACACAGAGATGAACAGGGTAAAGGCACATGCCCAAAACAAATACACCAATTTAGAATGCGTATTGTTGGTGATGATAAAGATCTCTATCCAATATAATAATCAGCATGGAAAAACAAAAGCTGAAGATAAATAAATAAAAGCTTTGGAAAGAAAGTGAGAGTAGAGGCAGTGCTGAGGTCAAGCACAAAGGAGCACTTCTAGTTGCTAGGTTCTTCGAAAGCAATTCACAGGTCATGAGGACGGTTCTTGAGCTGGACAGCATGCTAGCAAATGAGTTCTTGAATAGAAACACGTTCTTTTTTTTAAAAATGTATTTATTTTTATTCTTTAATCCTCTTTTACATCCAGACTTCATCCCCCTCCCGGTCTGCCCCCAGACTGCTCCCCACCCCAGCTCCAAGAGGATGTCCTCACCCTCCCTTCCCTACCCCACCAGGCCTCCCCACTCCCTGGGGCCTCAAGTCTCTTGAATTTTAGGTGTGTCTTCTCTCACTGAGGTTAGACCAGCAGAGGCAGTCCTCTGCTGTTTATGTGTCAGGGGCCTCATATCAGCTGTGTATGTTGCCTGGTTGGTGGCTCAGTGCTGACCCTGTGGTCTGGGTCCTTTGAGACTGCTGGTCTTCCCATGGGGCCATCTTCCTCCTCAGCTTCTTCTAGCTTTTCCCCAATTCAACCATAGGAGTCCCCAGCTTCTGTCCATTGGTTGGGTGCTAGTATCTGCATCTGACTCTTTCAGCTGCTTGTTGGGCGTCTCTGACGGGAGCCATGCTAGGCTCCTGTCTGCAAGTATTTCACAGCATCAGTAACCTCATCAGGGCCCTGGGCCTCCACTTGAACTGGATCCCCACTTGGACCTGTCACTGAACCTCCTTTCTCTCATGCTCTTCTCCATTTTTGTCCCTGCAGTTCCTTCAGACAGGAACAATTCTGGGTCAGAGCTTTTGACTGTGGGATGGCAACCCCATCCCTCCACTTGATGTCCTGTCTACTGAAGGTATTCTATAAATTTCCCTCCCTACTGTCACTGTAGAGCACCTCATCCAAGGTCCCTCAATTTGAGTCCTAAGAGTTTTTCACTTCCCAGGTATCCAGTATATTCTAGATATACCTACCACATACACCTACCTCCCAAGTTTGCCCATTTCCATTCTTTCTGCTGGCCCTCAGGGCTTCAGTCCTGTCTCTACTCCCACCCCCCATTACCTGATTATATTCCCCCTTCCTCTTCCTGTCTCCTCTCCCACCCAGATCCCTTCCTCCTCTGCCCCCCATGACTGCTTTCTTCTCCTTCTCACATGGGGTTGAGGCATCCAATAAGCATCCAACACACAGACTGAGTATTGATGTCCACAATCAGCTGTGTGATAAGCCTGTGAATATCATCTACCAATTGCAAGGGCAAATCGTCAGTCTGTATAGTAGGATTTTATAAAGCAAAAACAAAAAGAAACCCTGAAGTTTGAGAATCTGATTAAGCAGGATTTTTAATTCTAACTACAATTATAATTCCTAGAGTTTACTTCTTAGCCTCTCTGAACATGTTTTTTTTTTCACCCATTAAATAGAAACAGTAGTACCAGCCTCAGTGCTTTTTCCTGAAAAAAAAAAAAAAAAAAGCAAAGATAACTTTATAATTTAACCACATTAGTCTAGATTTCATGCAAGGTCCCAAGATAATAGATAACACATCCCAAACACAATGGAAGACCACCATGCAAGAACTGTCAAAGGTGGTGATGAAAACTGCTTTTGTGGTTCTTTGCTGACCACCCACCTCTGGCATATAAAGGAGGCGGAAGAAGCCAAAACTAAGTGGAGAGTTAGACAGGGGTTTTCTGGAAAGAGCTGTAAGTACTTTGCATATCTTTGTCCTCTCCCTCCCTTAACTCAAGCCTGAGGAAAGTGGCTGTAACGGGATCTTTGAAGGGCTTGATGTTTTCTCTATATTCAGGAGATATGGTGGACAGGAATCTTACTCCCACTGGTAAATATGAGAGGTTAGAGAGTAGCTGGCCAGATGTTCTAAATTCAGAGTAAAGGGAGGTTGCTGCATAGGAGACAACCTGCACTCTCAGAGTTCATCAAAGCAGAAAATATAGAAGTGCTTTTCTCAAAACTAGATCTGGACCACACATAGAAGTAAATGGTTTAAAGACCTGCTAGGCCCTGTCAAAGGACCATATGAAGCTAAATCCTTGGCTGAATGGGACTGGTGGTGCTAGAAGATGCCTAGCAGCTGGAAAGGAGTCTACAACACTCAGTAAGTAGAATAATGTTTGCCCACATCAGGAGAACCCCTGCATGGGATAGGGACATAGTACTCCAAAATAACAAAAACTCCCCAGGAGGGAACAAAATACCCATGGAAGGAGTTACAGAGACAAAGTTCAGAGCAGAGACTGAAGGAATGACTATCCAGAGACTGCCCCACCCAGGGGGTCCATCCCATAAACCACCACCAAACCCAAGACATGATTGCAGATGCCAACAAGAGCTTGCTGACAAGAGCCTGATATAGCTGTCTTCTGAGAGGCTCTGCCAGTGCCTAGCAAATACAGAAGTGGATGCTCACAGTCATCCATTGGACGGAGTACAGGGCCCCCAATTAAGGAGCTAGAGAAAGCACCCAAAGAGCTGAAGGGGTTTGCAGCCCCAAGAGAGGAACAACAATATGAACTAACCAGTACCCCCAGAGCTCCCTAGGACTAAACCACCAATCAAAGAAAACACATGGTGGAACTTGTGGCCCTAGCTGCATAGGTAGCAGAGGATGACCTAGTCAGTCATCAATGGCAGGAGAGGCCCTTTGTCCTGTAAAGGTTCTATGCCCCAGTATAGAGGAATGCCAAGGCCTGGAAGCAGGAGTTGGTGAGTTGAGGAGCAGGGGGAGGGAGAAGGGATAGGGAATTTTTGGAGGGGAAACTAAGAAAGGGGATAGCATTTGAAATGTAAATGAAAAAAATATCTAATAAAAAAAATTCCCCAGGAAAGAACAGGTAAGGTCAATGCCTGCCAGGCATAGACAGACCTAGATTCTACAAAGTCTTCACTGATTTATAAGCACTCTCCTGCCCACCTTCCCTTTCCATCTCCCACTACCTCTTCCAATGCAAAGATTGTTGTGTTTTGTTTTAAATACACAGTTTGAAAATATATAAGGAGATGCTCTAAGAGAACATGAATAAACTGACCCCCACTTCTCACCACAGAGACTGACCAGTGGCAGTTCTGACTCCAGGCAAGTGGTAAGGAAAACTACTGCTTTCAAATGAATTCTGGGCTTTACTATTGTTATTGCTGCAGATGGTAATGTTATTTGATTTTATTATGTCTCCCAAATGCACAGGCTAGACACTTCATTTGCACCTCAACATTGTTCCATGATAAAGCCTAATCCCCGCCCCCCCAGAAAAAAAAAAACTTTCTAAGGACAGTTAAGGTGCAGACAATAGATTATATCAAAACTAAAGCAGAGAATTAGAATAGTGGGCATGGAAAGACTTAAGCAGGGGGGAATGTGGTAATACAGGGGAAGGGCTAACCCAAAGGAAGGGTATCTGAAAAGCCATATAAAAGCTTACTATGTCACAACCCAACTCAGAGTACAAGTGTAGGAATACTAGAATACCCGTGATAATAAAGAAGAGGTGGAAATACTGGAGGTTGAAGGATTAAGCAGGGATGGGGATGAGGGTTCCCATAGAGGAGGAGATAGTAGGTGGATTAACAAAACTTTATGTGTGAAAAAATATTGTGAAAACCCACTTGTTAGTAAGCTATGTTCAAAATATACCATTAAAAAAAGATTTTCAATTGAATTATCTTACATGGGTGGACACTTCTGCTCCCAAAAGACAGGGGTTATTAAGTAAAAATCCCAGTGTAAGGCATGGAATACTTCCTGAGTTATTTGTCAAAAAAGGCCCCAAACGTCTCTAAAACAACACAGACTGTTGTCATTGACCTTGGTCACCTATCATAACTATGTGATAAGGCCTTATTGAGTAAGACATCACACATTTTTGGCTGAGGGACATAGAAACATCCCCCCTGCCCCACCTTGGCTGGCTTTCATAGTGCTGAAAGGTGCTATACAAGCTGGTGGGAGAGAAAAGATATCAATAGTCTAATCCAAAGATGGTTCCTGAATGACAAGATTCCTACGCCCCCTAGCAAGATGTGCCCCCAACTGGAATAGTAGCACCATGCCTATTATGGGTTAACTAACCACTTTCTAATAGAATTTGAGACCTGCTCCATAGTATGGAATTTTATGCTTAGTCTAGTAAATCCTGGTCCAAAATCCATCACTGGGGATGTCACAGGTCCTAAAGTAGAACCTGCTATTGCCATTTTGCTAAATGGTCACGTTGTCAAAATCCTTTCTAAATATACCCATAGACAAGCTCTGCTCTCAGCTGTGAACAGAGAATCTTCTTTTTGCATTGGCAAGCATTCATTGCAGATCTGCTCACTGGCCAGAGTACTAAGAGTGAGAGACTGAATGTTCAGCTTACTCCCTTCTAAAACTTAGGGAATATCAATAAAGAGGCATTGAATAGAATTTAAGAGCCAAGGAATGGGGATGAGTACTGTGTCTCAGTGTCTTCTGGACATTGCAGGGTCATTATATTCACGAATTTACAATGGCTGTGGTTACCTACATAAGACCCATGGAAGATCAAACCAGCAAATGTTCTGGCACAGTTAGGAACAGACAATCTCCAGGCCTATCCCTTATGGCAATTGGGGGTGGTTGGGGGAGGGAGAATCTTTTTAAATTTATTGCTTGGGAATTTCATAAGTATATATAATGTGTTTTGATCAAGTCTACCCAACCATCACTTTTCCTTCTTGGTATTATATGCTCTTTTGAAAGCCCACTGAATCTGCTGTGTGCTGCCAATATGTGCATAGGTGTAGAAACTACTTTTTTGAGAATATTCCCACTGGTAGATTTCCCATGCTCAGATGGATAGACACACACTCATACACATATGGGCACCTAGTGGGCTACCAAAAACACACTTATTTTCTTAACTAAAAAGTAAGTTTGAAAAGGAACATATTGAGGAAACAGTAGGTGGAGGAGATAAGGAAATGGATGTTAATATTATTATATTTTATTGTATATATGTATGAAATTCTTAAAACTAAAGGAGAATCATAATAATTAAATGATTAGCGCACAAGGGCTCCCCCTCAAAAATGGATGTACTAATAACAAAAGTGTTTTGTCTGGGGATAGCTCTTTGGAAGATCACTTGCCTAAAATGTATAAGCATTTGTGTTCAATCCCGATGCCACAAAAATAAGCAAATAAAATAGCTCAGAGATACAAATATAATCTCTTGCCCTAGATCGCTCTCTCTCTGACTTCTGCCATAGAGGATACAACATTATAGCCTACACCAGGTCTCATCTACATTCATGAGTTATAAACTGCAAGGAATATTTTTGTTCCTTATAAATTATCCAATATTGGGTATTCTGTTACAGCAGCAGAAAACAAACTAGGACAAACAGTAATCACAACATTCTAAAGAAAATGTACTGAATATTTCATAGAAACAGTATATAATATAAAATGGATAACTTTGTTGCCCAAGAGAAAATGAAAGTGTTGTGAAATAAGTTCCAGTTTTTATTAAAGAAAGCAAGAAGCAATTGAGCAGAAAGCAGGTAGAAAGATGTGTCTTAAATATATTTCTATGCACCTACCTTATTCTGCATGACAGTTACATGAAATACTGTCATCCTTTGCAGACAGCTGGCCTTCAGTACAACAAAATATTCCTGGGCCTGGATGACCATTAGTCAACAAAGCCAAGCAGCTAAAGTGTCTTGAAGTGGCTAATGTGTCTAACCTATGTACCCATCTATTGGCAGAGCTAGTAGTAAATTTTATTTTAAACCTTGATCTACACAATCACCAGAAATGGAAACCCCCTTAAATACATCCAGCTGAGTATCAAATACCTATTGAAGGGCAAGAGCTTCAAAGAAAAAAAAATTAAGTGATGGTTGGGAAATAGAAGGAGCAAGAGGAAAAAGAGTGAGCAAGGTCTTTTCTTTCTCTCTCCGTACTTATCTCATTACTCCACACAGCCTCCACCTCTAAACCAAAGGACACAGTAGAAACGAGTAGTAGGCTGACTGATGTATCTATTATTTATCAATCTTCGACTATGTGTCAGTCCCCTTGTATAGACTAGCTATAGTTCTAATGATAACTGAACTTGCCAAGGTAGAGTGAGATGAAAACACTGAGGCCATGAGGTTAAGTGTCTATAGTCATATGGCAATCTTGAGGAAGAGCTGAGATTCAATGCAGACAGTCTGTTTCCAAAGTAAATGTTCTTGTCATGTGAGTCACTATCTTTGAAACATAGGTAAGGAATGGGTGTCCCAGCTGGGTCCTCCAAATACTAAAGAGATCCCTCAACCTTCTCAAAGCATCATTTTTTGTAGAAAAGAACCAATATCTGGTGATCCACATGCCCACCAGCCACCCTAAGGCCACACGTTACAAGCTCCTTTCAGAACAGCCAAAAGTGAAGCATCTTTGAAAACCATAAAGCAGTGCAAATAATATTTTAATTAGCTGGCAGATGATATGGTCAGAGGGCCCCTACTCTATTCCCTTAAGTAGATATTAACTTCATTAACTCTCCCTCTTTGCTAATTCAGTTGGTTCTTTATGAAAATGGGTCTGTGCACATGTGGTAAGTTCTCATTTCATTTGACAATCAACCTTGCCCAGCTTTACAAGAAAAAGTAACTTTTATATTTTCCTTTTGACAGTGAACTTGGCTTCTCTCACTCCCCGTTGAAACCCTACTCTCTGTAGGTGGAAACAGGATAAGAATAAATAAGGTAAGAAAGAAAGAGAGAGAAAGAGAGAGGGGAGAGAGAGAGAGAGAGAGAGAGAGAGAGAGAGAGAGAGAGAGAGAAAGAAAGGAAGGAAGGAAGGAAGGAAGGAAGGAAGGAAGGAAGGAAGGAAGGAAGAAAGAAAGAAAGAAAGAAAGAAAGAAAGAAAGAAAGAAAGAAAGAAAGAAAGAAAGAAAGAAAGAAAGAAAGAAAGAAAGAAAGGAAGGAAGAAGGGAGAGAAAAAACTAAAGAATAAATCACTCCCTTAAAGTACTCACTTAGAGAGAGTGAGCAGAGTGTGGAAGGGTGAGCTGTGGACTCTGGCTATCTGGCTTTCTGACCTTAGGTAGACAGCCTAAACTATCCAGGTCTTTGTTCTCTGGGCAGGATATAGAGAAAATAACAAGGGATCACAAATCAAATGAGATATCCTCTAGTAAAGTTATTTGACTTTCACGAAGAACTGTCCAGAGTTAAGGCTGTAAAGCTAACTCTGCACCTGGCCCAAGGTCCTTGCTAATCCTTAAAGACTAAACCTGACCACAAGGGAACATTCAAGCCATTCAGAAAAGGACTTCTGTAACTCTCATTTTTTTCAAAATTTTATTTTTAATGATGGTTCTTAAATGCTTTAAACTCCCTTGTAGCCCACCACCCACCAGAGGTAATGGAAAAGAGAGGATACAGGGAAGTGGACCTGTTTAGAAAGGTTCTTTGGAGCAATTTCCATCTGTGTTATCTGGAAATCAGCAGGTCAGTTCACAGTTTAGCAGGCTGCAGCATCTGGATCCACTCACAAAAACTTTACAGATACACCAGCAGTCAGCAATCTAGTTCTGTAAGTCAGGTTAACAACAGCAGTGGCAGACAGGCCTCAGCCTAGGCTCAAGTCAGCAGGGGGGACCTGGAGAGACAGCAAGAGAAGCTCTCAATTGTGTCTCTCTCAGGGAAGTAAAAACCAGCAAAGACACAAGAACCACAAGCATTGCACAACTAGCTGTTCCCTCAAGTCAAGCTGTTTCTGTCACTCCATGGAATCCTATTTATACCCTTCAAACATAACATATCCTTCACATGCATTCAATCAGCTTGAGTCTGTGAAAGCGGCAACAAACTGCAGTACACTATCAGAAATTTTTTGGTGTTTTTCTCTCTATGGAATTCCCAACAAAAGCAGCTCAACCCTGCAAGGTAAAGCATACCAATACATGCATGTTGTTAGCAAAGAATCCTTCATCACACAGCCTTTCATGTGCTTGCTTTAGCAGAACATCTTTTGTGTCTGCTTCAGTGAAATGTTCCTTCACAAGTCTTCCTTAGCCGTTCACACCTCTTTCTACTTTAATGAAACATTACTTCATGTGTTTGCCCCAGCAAAACACCATCCAACCAACTTTCCAAAGAACCCATAAGTTTCCCCTTCAGACTTCCTTTGCTTCAATAAGGGACTCTGAGGACATCTGAATGTAATGGGTATTGATGTTCTGAGTGTGTCTAATGTCTGTCAGTGTGAATCAATATTCTGGAGTGTGTACATCTTAGAGCTGTATAGACAGGTGTGCATTAACAGAAGGGGAAAGAATGCTCATTTATTCCTCACTCTATGGAAGAGTATTGAGGCTTTTCCTTGCTCTAAATATTGAGATTCCAGTGGATTACAAGGCATACTGGAGTTTGCCTATATGCGAGGGTGTTCAATGAAACGCAGGGATCCAGAAGTGTACGTGGGAATGTGCTTGTGAAAATAAATGTGTATCCAGATGTATGAGGAGGTATGTACATGCGTGTGTGAAACTGCATGTGAGTTAGTGTCTGAGAGCTTCTGTGCACATGTGCATATAAAAGAACCCGACTACAATGCAGGCTATTAAATCTATCAAAATGCCTTTGAGCTAAAAGGCTCTGGCTTAGCCATCTGCACTGCTCAAAACAAAAAAAGCACAAACTTGGTAACATATTAAAAGCAGAAATTGTTTTCTTACAGTTCTAGAGGATAGCTCCCATTTCAAAGCACCAACAATGAAGTCTAATGAGAGCCATTCTCTGCTTCCAAGATGATACCACATTGAATCCTCACATAGAGGAAGGCAGAAAGGCAGCTGAGAAGTCCTGTTATAAGGAAACTAATCCCATTCATGAAGACAGACGCTCACTCCTAAAAAACATTCCAAAGGTCACAACTCTTAATACTGAAGCGTTGGAGACTGAGTCCAATGGAAATTTTACAGGGCACATTATCCTTAAAGCCGTAACACTCCCTGGGATATCAGTCTAATTTATTTCCCAATGTCCCAGAGAAGGAATCTGTGTTTCAAGGAAAGGTCCATAAGACAAGCCAACAGACAAACAAAAGTCAGAATAATATATGTACCAGCTACTTCTGAGCTCCAGAATCTTCCCTAATGAAGATAAGTTAAATTTAAATTTCAAATAGAGGACTATAGGGAACCTGGGACACAGAGTGAAGAAACTGCCCTAACCAGTCCAGTGCTGCGTCCAGGAGTATTAGAGCAGGTAAGTAGAATGGCCAGATTTCTGTTTTATGTGAGTCTTTTCTCTGAAAAGAAAATCATCTGTGGCAAGAAACACAATGGGAATCTCTGAGGCAGCAGACGTAACAGCTCATACCTGAGAAAAGATGAGTCTTCACTTAAGAAAGAGTATAGTGAGAACAGAATAGACTGTGTCTAGCCTATCACCTGAGCCTGTTGTATCCATCAGGATCTGGAGACTGACGGATTTTTTTTATTTATTTATTTTAAATATTTTTAAAATATTTTACACAATGATGTAGTTTTCCATAAGCCTAGAAATAAATGCAAGCCAAACATTGTTAGAACCATCTAAAACTAACTCACAACAACCCTGTAAAGTAGGTGTTATTTTCCCCAGATTACTGGTGCGATGACTGAGACTCAGTATAGAGGATAGCTCCTAAAGTACACGCAGCCTGGCTGGTAGAGCTAAGGTTTAGGTGACATTTGCTTCAAACAAAGCATTATGGTAATAACTATTTCTAAAGTATTTGCTTTGGCTCCTTTGACTGCTTAGAACTCTATACACATTCTCCATTTAGCCTTTCAGTGGTCATTGTTCCATTTTTCAGAAGAAGAAAATGAGACTTATAAATGCTGGCAAATTTTGTCAGGGAACCTTGCTGGTTCAAAGCATCTCACTCTAATGTCCATAATCTTGCAACAATGCAGCATTTTTTTTCCAAAATCAGGAAAAATGTGTTGTAATAAAACTCAAAATAAAGGAAATTTAAGAACTCTTGTGCATTGATAGTGCAAAAGGCTTAGATTATAATCTGGTTCAAAAAAGTTTCATCTTCAGGTCTACCCATTTTCTTGGTGAGTAAAATAAGAGTGGGAATCAGAGAGTTAACCTTCACTGTCAATTTGTCTTCTCTTAGAATCACCTAGAAGATATAACATCTCAAGACATGTCTGTGTGAGGATTTCCAAAGAAATCTAATTGAGGAAGAAAGACTTGCTTTCAATATGAGTCACACTATCACATTGGCTGGGGTCCTAGATTGAATAAAAAATGAGGTTGAATTTTGAAAAACAGCAATGAACTAAGTCACTTGATGGAGTATACGGTGAGTTTTAAAGGTGGCAGTTTTTTTCTAACCCAGCTAGCACCCTAATAATTGAGATGAGACCTATTGATTTATTCAACAAGATTTATGCACAATAATAGAACAAATATTCCTGTCCCCGTATGATATCTAACTACTTAGCCAAACACATGCTCCAGGTTACCTATATTTTGTCTCTCCTTGACTTGCTCTGCTCCATGTCTGTCCTCATGGAGAACTTCCTTGTTGACTCCTCCTCATGCCCAGCCTCATGGTGACCTCCTCTTCCCTCTCCTCTTCTTCCTTCCTCCACCTTCCTTGTGGCCAATTTCTTCCGCTAGACCATCTTCTGCCTTATTGTGAACTCATTCTCCTGGCTCTTCTCCCTCGGAAGATCCCTGGCTGGGATCAGAATTCCAGCATTTCTATCTTCTCTGCCCAGTCATTAGCTGTTCAGCCTTTTATTAACCTATCAAAGATAATTGAGGAACATTCTTTATACCAAATTAATACAGGAGATTCTCCAATATTCATGACAATGTCCATGTCTGGACTGCAACTTCATCTTAGGCCACAGAAATCAGCTTCTGAATACACAGAACACAAGAACCTCCTACAATAGTGGAGGAAATCTAAAGACAGCATAAAGACCAAGCTTTTCCACAGTTGTTTCTTATAATGCCTTTTATAATGAGAGAGATCAGAAATACACAAGAAGGTGCAATTTGGTAAGAAAAGTTATGTGAGCAAGTTTAAAGGTTACCAAACAAAATTAGTACAGAGAAAGCAGCTCTAATTGTTAAAGACATTTGGCTGGTACAATTAAAGAGAAACCACAAATTCTTCACGGAGACAATAGAAATGATGTTCCAAAGACAAGACATCAAGCAACAAAGGCTCTAGCTTATGAAAATGCAAATTCATTTACAAAGAGAAAGCCTGAACTGATAATGAAACTAAAGGGGTTTCCTGCTTGAAAATAAAAAGCCTAGAAGAGTGTTCTAGTGTTCTCAAAGATTCCACACAGAGTCCACTATTGCTATGCCAGGAGAAAGTTCTGTGACACCTTCATTTGGCAGAAGACCTTAGCAACACTCTCCACATGGTTTTTCAGGCATGCAAAATGCAACATTATGGAATCATAGAGGATTACATCAAGCTTCTAGAAAACTGCTGAGGCCAGAAAAACTGTGGAAGCGTCAAGTTTCCTGCAGGACCTTTATTTAAAGTCACAAAGGAGAAGCCAAAGTTGCAATGCTGCAAGTTGTTGGCAATCCCGGGACATTCCCTGAGGAAAACTGAAGGTACCAAGTAGAGCTATTCCAGGAAAGAAACTCCAGTAGGGCTGAAAAGGCAGAACTACTGAAACCCACTGAAGCCCAGGTGATGCAACAAGTCCCGGATGCCAGACCAGAAACTTTATGATTTACTGTTTGGCTTGATTTTGGTCTTGTGTTGAATTTTCTTTCCCATTCTCTTTTAGAATAGGAGTGTTTACTTTTTGCCATTATACATTGTAAGTACATGACTTACAGGGTCTCATAGTTAGAAAATCACCTTTAGTGTCAGAAAAGACTTAGGACATTTGAATAAGGTTGGAACTGTTAAGATTCTTGGGACAAATGAAATAAGAGCATTTCATGTTATAAGTTATCCATGGCCTTTGAGGTGAAATGTCATAGTTTAAAACTGGATTTTGAATATCAACTTTCTTGAAGGACTTCTGTGCTCCATGGATCCCCATTCCCTGTGAACAACTTTGCCTCACAGATTCCTTCAAAGGTAAATCACCTGAAGTTCTACCAATGGTGGCTTACAGACACAGGAAAAGATTCAAAAACCTGAGTTCTTACAAATACTACTGACACCTTCTCAGAGATGCTTCATGCCACTTAGCTCTGCCTGCATTGGTTTTTCTGAGCAGGAAGCATTCCCAACCTTCCACCCCCTCAGACCTGTAGTCCTCTGGGAAACTTTCATTTGAAGGTGTGATTTGGTAGCCATTAACAAGTGAAAATCTAGTAATCTTGGCTCTTACATTTGAATATCAACATGGCAAGGAGTGAAGTTGGTATGGTTAATCTTTGTTGTGAACTTTACTGGAGATATAATCACCTTCAAGACACAGCTCTGGGTATGTCTGTGAGGGTGTTTCTGAGAAGTGTAACTGAGAAGGAAGACCCACCCTAAATGCAGACAACAGCATACAATGAGCTGGGATCCTCAACTGAATAAACAAGTGAAAATAAGGAAGCCAGTTAAATAATCTCTACTTCCTCATTATGGACACAGTGTGAACCACTCTCTCAATCTCCTTTCGCCATATTATCCCCTCAAACTGAAACACAAAATAAATCCTAAAAGTACTCTTATCGTATGTTTTGTCACAGCAATATAAAATAATTAATGCAAATATCATCTGTCTACTTTCATATGTTAAATGAGAGGGTAAAACACGACAGTAACAAGAATATTAGGAAATAAGTAGACCGGTGAGAAGGAAGTACAATTGTGGGTAATTGGGGAATAAATCATCCTATGGAAGAACTTTATGTACATGTATCAAAATGTCACAATGAAGACCACTATATTGTATAACTAATATACACTATTTTTTGAGTAATGCCTGAGTGACAAATCCTTGCTGGAGATTAAAGGGCCCCAATCCTGTAGTCAATAATTGTTTTATATTAAAAAGTCATATCTTACCTCATAAGTTCATTCCCCACCTCCTCCAGGGATAGAACAACTGTATTCTCTACTGAGCAACCATGTGGGGCTGGAGTCAAGACAAATAAGACACATGGCCCAAATATCCCCATTGTAAGATAAGAGCCAACTGATGAGTACAGGTTCTCTCAGTTCCAACCATCTAGAATTCTGTGTCCTTAAACCTACCAGGGACCTGTGCTTTTTCTTCTAGGTCAGTCTAATACAGGTTCTAAAGCATTCCCACTACATAGTCAGACCTCTAAAGGATCTTGAAACTACAATGCTTGAGACATAGAATTAAGAGTCTCTCCACCAGAAAATAAGACCTAGAATTTTATTAATATCCCCCCAACATTGCCAGGTTCACTTGCACTACCACTCTAGCCCTGGCACTTTTTCTAGACATTGCCTGGCCTCCCCTCCATTTTCATTCCTTTCCACTATCAATTGAAGTCCTACTATAAACCAGGCAAGACATCCAGAGCCTGACTTCCAGAACTACCATGTATATTCCTAAATGTCCCAATGCCATCTCCTCAGAAGCCTTGGGTAATTCACATGAATAGATATGGCTTATTGCACCCACTCTCTCATGAACTTACAACTCCAAAACTGGTCACTGTAATAATCTAAGACCATACTGGCTCCAGTACTATCTCTCCCTTCCACACTGGCTTATCTGCCAAAACCCCAGCATGCCTTTGGTCAAGCTTACCCAATTTACCACTTGAGCTGAATTCTGACTTTTTGGTCCCAGAAACTCTAACCTCACCCCACCCTAGTGCCTGAAATTCATTCTTGACCCCACTTGAAAGATCTTTAGGACTGAGTAAAAAGCCATCTTCTGCCTCCAAGTGCACAGACATCAAGACCCACGGATACTTCTTTCCTGACCACAATGTGCCATCATCAGAATCCAGTAAGAGCTTGGCTCACTGCCCTTATCAAGGTCTCCCCAGAGTCCGTTCCAAAAGACACAGTCGTCAGAAAACACACCCAAGAAAGTGGTCAGGAAGCAACCAATCTGAATTATTTACTGTCTCATGGAAGCCAGCCAGCAGATTCTGGCCATGCAGACACTGAGAAAATATTTATGTGGGTCCTGATGGCTGCTTGGCCAGGAAGACTGCCCGCTGTCATCCTTTCTTCCTGCTGATAAGGCAAAATTACATGTCAGACAGCTCCTAAGAAACCCATGCAGAAACCTCTGGCATCTGATCAGAATGGGGCATGTTTCTACAGCATTTGGTTCCAAAGCCTGTCTTTGCTACTGACTGGGGCTTCCCTCCAGTGTCTGAGGTCCTGGGTCTGTGCCATCATGGCATATACCAGACAACCTCAAGGACTTTGTGATACTATAAGATGGTGACTCAGACAGAATCAAATGTATTCTCCAGATCTGCCACCATGGTGCCATTGGTTCATCACAGAACTATTTTTCTTGGCATTCTGGAAACGTTCCTGGAATTCCAGCATCCTAGGATTTTTCTTTCCACTTATCCAGTTTCTGTGACCAGATGGGAGAACTCCATTGGGAGAGAAAGATCTTAGCTTAAAATAAAAAAGGTTAAAATAGAAGGGGTGAGTTCAAGCAGTGTTAACCGTGTATCCCATAATAAAGCTTGGTATGGAGCCACAGTGAAGTGTCCTGTGTCCTCAAAGCCACCCTGAAGCCCACCCTATCCTTTGAGAAGTCAGACCAGGCAGCTCCAGGTAGCTTACAAGGCTCCTTTTATTTCTGAGCTGCTTCCTCTGTTTCCTACCAGTCTCTGGCTACCACTTTCCTCAGCCATAGAGTTCTGTCCTTGTCCATAATCATTTTATGCCCTTTCTTGAAGGAGTTCTATGCTCCACAAATCCCCATTCCCTGTGAACAACCTTGCCTCACAGATTCCTTCAAAGGCTGAATCACCTGAAGTTCTACCAATGGTGGCTTACAGACACAGGAAAAGATTCAAAAACCTGAGTTCTTACAAATACTACTGACACCTTCTCAGAGATGCTTCATGCCATCTAGCTCTGCCTGCATTGGTTTTTCTGAGCAGGAAGCATTCCCAACCTTCTACCCCCTCAGACCTATAGTCCTCTGGAAAACTTTCATTTGAAGGTGTGATTTGGTAGCCATTAACAAGTGAAAAATCTAGTAATGTTCTATACTGGATACGTGCATTAAATTAGTGTTTCTTCAAGAAATTAAGAACAAACCTAACCAGTATGTATTCTCAACATATCATATCTGAAGAACTATTCTATACACATTCCTTTGATCCACTCAATGGATGAACAGCTAACATCTATTCTATGCTAAATGTTGTGCAAAAAATCAGTAAGACAGTACGTAAAGGAGACAAACTCCACCTCTCCCAGTTACCTAAGGTCCTCAAATCATAGCTCAGATCATGGCCTGTCAGGCTCCTACCCTCTTTGACCCTGTACCTTTCTCATGCTTTCTCCTAGTTTTAATTCATAGAACTGTGATGTGTCATTGAAGGATATCAGAGGCCAAAGAACCCTTAAAAGTAGACAAGGTATAAACTTTTAAAAACAATTGAGTTTTATACTATAGGCTCCTACCTGGGGTATCATGCTTTGTGGTATAAACCCATATAGCCCAAGATCACTTCCTGAAACTTTCTGATTCAGAAATCTGTTCTATTTCAGCCTAAGATACAGAGAACCAGAGGCAGGCAGAACTGGTCCCAAACAGGAAGAATAGTTCTGAGCCACAAGACAAGGCATTCTACTAGCTAATATAGTTGTCTCTAGATTCCTGTTCAAAATACTAAGAGGTCAGTTATATTAATTTTACAGTTGTTCTTACAACAAATAGTTGGAAAAATACAAAATAACCTCTAAGGTTACAGCCCTGAATTAGTAGAGTATAGAATCATTGTCTTAGTCAGGGTTTCTATTCTTGCAAAAACATCATGACCAAGAAGCAAGTTGGGGAGGAAAGGGTTTATTCAGCTTACATTTCCACATTGCTGTTCATCACTGAAAGAAGTCAGGACTGGAGCTCAAGCAGGTCAGGGAGTAGGAGCTGATGCAGAGGCTATGGAGGGATATTCTTTACTGGCTTGCTTCCCCTGGCTTGCTCAGCCTGCTCTCTTATAGAACCAAGACTACCAGCCCAGAGATGGTTCCACCCACAAGGGGCCTTTCCCCCTTGATCACTAATTAAGAAAATGCCTTACAGTTGGATCTCATGGAGACTTTTCCTCAACTGAAGCTCCTTTCTCTGTGATAACTCCAGCTGTGTCAAGGTGACACAAAACTAGCCAGTACAATCATATTCAGATTATTTTAATTCTATAGTCTCTTTTGAGGTACTCAGCTGTTTAAAAGGGAAAAAGAAAACATCCAAGAAGCCAATGACTACTAGTGGCTGTCATTGTGATTAGCCATGATTAGACTATCAGTCATCCCAAGGAAGTTGCATGTTGATATTCTAAATTTATTCATGAAGAAAAATAACTAAAACCTAAACAATGTGCTGTGGTGGTCTATGTAGAACTCAAGAAGTAAAATCAACATCAACAGAGGTTTCTAGTGGGTAAGCGCAGGCACTTCTTCGAGAGAAGACACAGGAACAGGCCCTTGAAAGCTGGGAATAAATTCACTCAGAGGAAGGAGTCTCAAGCTAAAGATCTATGAAAGATTATTTTGCTGTCTGGAAAGCAGCTTGTAGGTAGGGAAAACTGATAAGATACAGGAAGAAATCTAAAGGGTGTTAGGGAAAAGGAAGGATGCCCTTTCTTTATATTTAGTATGCAGGCAACATAAAAATTTTCAACTAGAAAAACAACATTTTATAAGTCAAAGTCTCTAAGCATGGAGAAATTAATATGATATAGAGACTATTTTGTGTATTGTATTAATGTATCACCTGTCAATAATAAATCTGATGGACTGAGAGTTAGGCAGGAAATAGAAGGTGGAACACCTGGGAAGTAGAAAGAATTCTGGGATAGAGGCATGTAGGAGATTCACCCAAAAATATGTGGGAAGATGGACTCATGGTACCTGAGCCTAGCTATATAGCCAAAGTATTTGTAAATCTATTTTAAGACTGATTCTTATTTCTGATAACATGGAGCTGGAAGGAAGAACTGGACCCAGCTTGTACAATATTCACCCTTTATAACCTACAGTATTATTCTTAATAATAGTAACTGGCCGTATGTATCAGGTGTAAATCTCAAATTGATTTTAACCCTAAACATCAGTCTTGTGAGTGGGATAACCGTATCTCCTTTTACAGAAGAGGAAAGTTGGGTTTAGCATCTTGTGACTGTCCCCTCTGGGCCCAGGGTTGTTCTTCAGGAACACCCATCCAGATCCTGAACTCTGGGCCAGCATGGGCTGCAGAAGCTGAGTTTGGATTTCTGGCCTGTTTGGGAGTCTGGAGCAGCTGCTCAGTCTCATCTCACTTCAGATTGTAAAATCCTGCAACTCAGCGGTGAGGCTGGCTGCCTGCTGGGACTGATGAGCTGAGCCGTGGGTGGTCAGGAATGTTTCAGGACTTCCTGGGCCCAGTGTTCCAGGTCTAAGTGTCTAGATTAATGATCCATTCCCAGGAGAGGGAGCCGAAGCCCTGACTGACGCCAGGCAAGAGGCATCGATTAGACTTTATACTCTGTTTCCTTTTATCAGAGGCACCCCCAGGTGGGCTGGATTCTAATAATTAACAACCCCTGAGCCCTACAATATGAGTGACCTGGGAGAGGAGAACAGTTCTAGCAATGGGAGATGGTTGTGGAAACCCAAAAGCATAAGCATGGCCTCCTAGCAGACCACTATGAAAGTGGAGTGTAGCAGGGGAGACGGACATGCAAAGTCTGCTCATTGATAATAATAAAGACAAGTTAGCATATCTGTTCATTACTGAATCAATAAAGTTGGAGTACTGAACACACCAGAGCATGGTAGGCACAAATTATCAAAGCAGGAATGAGCGATTTCACTCAAAACCAAGGATGCAGGTAATAGAAAAATAAAAGCTTCAGGTAAAAGCTAACCTAGGATGGAAACTTAAAGGAGGAATGGATGTTGGTTGAACCAATGCAAAATGGAGATCACAGGGATGGGATGGTCCAGAGGTTTGCGAGTGTGGCATCTGGGTAAAGGCATAATGGTTGGGGCCATTGAGTTGTCTGCAGGCAGGATTCACATATGAGGTATACTGGCTCACATTATAGGTGTTCAGGATCGGGAGTCTAATACACTTACCATGGTGGATGGGTCGAGAGAAGTTCTCTGTTGGGACAAGGGGATTGAGATTTACCCTAAGGACATCAAATGAGGAAGCAACCTGATTAGAATTGCACTTGAGGGAACTCTCTTCCCCTGTAGGCTGAGGATTCTTGGAAGAGGAAAGAGAATGAAGCAGACAGCATTTGGGTGACAAGAGATAGTGGTGACCTGCTTTTGTCATGTTTACCACAAAAGACATCAACATTTTGTCTGGTGTGGAAAACTCTGTCTTAGGATTGTTTTTTTTTAATTTAATTTTCTTTGTAATTCATTTTTCATATTCCCCATTCCATTGCCTGCCCCCTCCCATCTACCCTCCAACTGCTCCACATCCAACACCTCCTCTCCACCCAGTCTCCACATGGATGTCCCCACACCCCATCCCACCTGACTTCTAAACTCCCTGGGGCCTCCAGTCTCTTGAGAGTTAGGTGCATCATCTCTGAATGAGCACAGACGAAGAAGTCCTCTACTGTATGTGTGTTGGGGGCCTCATATCAGCTGCCTAGTTGGTAGTACAGTGTCTGAGAGATCTCAGGGGTCCAGGTTAATTGAGACTGCTAGTCCTACTACAGGGCTGCCATCCTCCTCAGCTTCTTTCAGCTTTTCCCTAATTCAATCTCAGAGGTCAGCATCTTCTGTCCATTGGTTGAATGTAAATATATGCATCTGACTCTTTCAGCTTCTTGTTGGGTCTTTTGGAGAGCAGTCATGCTAGATCCCTTTTTGTGAGCGCTCCATAGCCTCAGTAATAGTGTCAGGCCTTGGGACCTCCCCTTGAACTGGATCCCACTTTGGGCCTGTCACTGGGCCTCCTTTTCCTCAGGCTCTTCTCCATTCCCATCCCCGTAATTCTTTCAGACAGAAACAATTATGGGTCAGAGGTGTGACTGTGGGATAGCAATCCCATCCCTCACTTGATGTCCTGTCTTCCTGCTGGAGGTGGGCTCTATAAGTTCCCTCTCTCTACTGTCTGCATTTCATCTAAGGTGAAATGTGAGTCCAGGGAGTCTCTCACCTCCCAGGTCTCTGGTGCATTCTGACGGTTTCTCCCCCAACCTCCTATTTCCTGAGGTTACCTGTTTACATTCTTTCTGCAGGCCCTCAGGGCTTCAGTCAGACTCTTGAGAATATACCGAAAAAATGCCTCATCATGCCACAGGGGAACGTGTTCCACTATGTTCATAGTGGCCTTATTTGTGATAGCCAGAAGCTGGAAACAACCCAGATGTTCCACAACAGAAGAATGGATTCAGAAAATGTGGTACATTTACACAATGGAATACTACTTAGCAATTAAGAACAAGGACATCCTGAGTTTTGCAGGCAAATGGATGAAACTAGAAAGTATCATCCTGAGTGAGATAACTCAGACCCAAAAGGACATGCATGGTATGTACCCACTAATAAGTGGATATTAGCCATATATATATACATATATATATATCACAAAATACAGTCCACAGAATTCAAAAGGCTCAACAAGCTGAAGTGTCCAAGTGAGGACACCTCAGTCCCCCACTTGGGAGAAAGAAGAAAGCAGTCACAAGTGGGAAGTGAGGGAGGGACTTGGGAGGGAAAGTAGACAGGGTAGGGGGCAGTGGAGGGGGACAGGGGAACCTGATCTGGTATTGGGTGAGGATTATTTTTTTTACTAGAAAAACAGTGCACCCTGTGGTTGTCAACTGATGTTAAGTCTCCTGAATGTGTTAGTTCCACCCTCCTCTGATCTGAGAATAAAACATAATATTCTGGCCTTTCTTGTTTTATAGACTTCCCCAAATCACTTCATCAACTCTGTAGAACATTTTTTTTTTCTGCAGTGGAAAACCCTTCTATCATCAGTACACATGGAGAAAGTCCTTCTGTTTCTAACCTTAGATAACTCCAGAAGACATGACTTCCCTTTCTGTTCGTAACTGAGTACCGGGCAGCTGAGCATCCATGATGGGCTGGCATTGCTAGGCACTGTGGATGCAGCCTTTGCTTCATCTCAATGACTTGGAGGACAAACTCTCAGCCCAACACTTCAAAACCTTAGATGGTTCCTCAATGCCCTCCACAGCCTCATAATCTCCTCTCTATTACTTCTACCTTGAGGCACTTATCCCACAAATACCCTGTAACATTTGTTTCCTAAATGGAAATGTCTTTTTATCAAGATGCTAATACTCACACTCTAATTCAAGGAGTAGCAAACTTAGAAAGCAAAAGTAAAATTTCTCTTCCCTGTTTTCTTCTATCTTATAAACTCTGCTCAACAGTGCACTTTTGGCAAATATCTTTCTAGATTCTTTTAAACATTTTCTCTGCCTTCTGTCAATTCTTACCTGTTCTTCAAGACTCATTACAGTAGTGGTTCTCATTCTTTGGGTTGCAATCCTTTTGAGGACCAAGTATCAGATATGCTGTCTATCAGATATTTATATTTTGATTCATATCAGTAACAAAATTACAGTTATGAAGTAGCAGTGAAGATAATTTTATGGTTGGGGTCACCACTAGATGAGGGTCACTGCATTTTGAAGTTTCGGTACCACTGCATTATAGAGCTAGTAAGATGACCATGGGTCAGGTACTTGCCATTATACCTAATAACCTGAGTTTGATCCCATGTGAGGACAGAGCTGGAACAGTCCTTATCTGCTCACTGTCATAGTCACAGTGCCTTGTATGTAGTAAACCCTCAATAAATATCTATAAGATATGTGGATGCATGGGTAGACAGATGGAAGGCTGTGTTGATGAATGGATGGATGCAAGGATAGATGCAAGGACTGATGGCATTCCTGTGAGATGTTCAACAGAATACCCATAAGGAGATGAAGTTGACATCAAGCAGTGAAAAGGATCTCCGCTGGGAATTAGGAGCCTGGACTGGTGTCTGGCTCTGCCTTCTGCTTGTATTCCTTTTGTGAGTTTCTCAGCCTTTCTAACATTCCATTTCCCCACTGGAACTGAATAGTAGGGCTGGGTAATTCTCCAAAAGCCTCTCCAACGGATGCTCCAGAATGCTCAGTTGGCGGTGACCCAGCACCCCTATTTCACACCTCTATAATTACCCACCTGCATGCCTTTTATTATAGAGATGGGGGTGGGGTGGGGCTCATTAAATAAAGGGCAAAAGGAAATTGCTGGCTTGCCAAAATGACATTGCTGGCATTAACTAGATTAATGTCTGAAATGAAAAGCCCACAAAAGCAAACACAAAGAAGCAAAACCAAAACAGAGAAGCAACCATAGCTTCCGCTGGGGGGCTTCATGGTCACCTGCTCCAGCCTGTCTGACCCTGCAAATCAATCTTTCCTTACAGGATAGGTCAGTAGAGTCACTCCTGTCTTCCCAAAGCTTAGTGACCTCAAAAGTCATTATCCTCCAAGAGTGACCTCAAGGTTCATTATCCTGGGCACTAAGTCCCAGGCTAGAGTTGAAGAGGTGAACAGACAATATGCACAGCATGAAAGCTGGGACAGGAAAGACAAGGCTGAGGATTCTCCAGTTCCTGAGATTTAGAGCAGTAGTCTCTAAGCTGAGTGATGAGTTGTTCCATAGACGGTTTCTGCACAGGGCCTTCTGGGTAGAGGGAAGAAGATGAAGACAGAAGCATGAAGGGGCACACTTCTGCAAGGCTGAAGCATTGAGGGAGGGGATAACACTATTCCACTGTAGCTTCTTCTGGCCATACACCTACCCCAAAATATCAAACTGCAATGCCAATCCCCATGCTGAGTCACAGTGCCAACACCCACAAACATCTATTAAGTAGTCATGGGAGGAAACTGCTGCCAGATGGATTGCTGGTGCCTACCAGTTCTGAGACACAAAGCAGACCATGGGCAACAAGATCAAGACATTAGCCAGTTTGCAGTATTGACACTCCGAAGAGATGCCATGATCCTAAGGTAGAGGACCAGCCCCGCCCACGGCTCCCCGCTGCTCCAGTGGTGGCCATCATGCAGTTGTGGGACCTATTCTACCTTGCCTCAAAGGGTATGCTATGGCCAGATTGAGAATGGAGACTATGGGGAAGCATAAGCATATAGGAAAGCTTCCTCTAGTTGACTCAGCATCCCCAGGTCCTTATAGTAGATAACTACTTGCTAGCCTCTGCACTCAGATCTAAATCCTTGCTCCCAAGCACCACAACAGGCCTGCCATTGGGACTTTGTTTTGTCCCTGTAGACACATACTCTTGGGTTGTGCTATGAATCCAGCCATTAGAGGATGGTCTTTAATTAAAAGCCACAACTTCTGTAATGCCTTGAACCCTTAGACACCAGAGCTGTCACATCAACAGCTCAAGGGACATTCTTAACATGACTTACATTACCAGCTGCTTATGCCAGAGTCACTTAGGATGCTTCCTTCTGAAGAGTAACAATCTAATAGCATAGCCACAGACATACTACTGAGTATATGCCGTGGTAGAGGGCCATCCTGCACCCTCTCAAACCTCAACAAATTACAAGTAAGTCCAGGCTACCAGCACATGCATAGGTCAGTCCTGGTCAGGATCACCCATGCCAGACTAGGTCACTGGGTATTAATCATTGCCAAAAGAGCAGTTAAACTAAAAACCAATTCATTAAAGATTAAGCTTCACCTCCAAACCCCTCAGGGAAGGGGAGCTGTGGCTGGGTAGCCATGGCCTGCTCTGGGAGGTCACCAACTGTGAAAGTTTTCTCAGAGAGCCTATAATGAGGAGTTGGGTAGCCTGGGCTCCAGTCCTGACTCCAGTTTGAACTTGCTGAGGAACACTGGGTGTGCCCATTCTGCATTCAGAGTTCTAATTTCTTCCCTAGGAAAATGGAGAAAACTTCACTGGGTTTGCCATCCTGAGGGTAATATACATGCTTGCCCTTCTCTCTCTCTCTCTGAAAACCCAGGTTGTCTAATTGCAATTGCAATATTGAGACCGTGGAGACTTAGCAATGAGTTACCACTCCACCCTGAGGTATAGAGGGCAGGATCTCAGACCTACCCTTCTTGCTCCCCATACTAAACAGACTGCATTGCTCACTCTAAAAGCATGCCTGCTTCTTTCTCTGGGACAAGTTTTTAGCTAAGTCCTCTGAGTTCATTCATCCACAAGAAAAAAGTCCTTATTTAATATATTCTTGGAACTGCCATTTGGATTATCCTAGTGGGGTCAGTGAAGACACAGGACCTTCACGAATCAAGATCTAATGTTGAAGTGATGATCTAATATAGAATGAAGCAAGCAATGACTGATACTGAATATCATGGGCTGTGTATGCAGCTGGTAGTGTGATAGCCCCAGAGATCTCCTGGTGGCCCTCCATGGAAATGGCACCATTAGCATTCTGGATTGCAACAAACAGATTCTGTTCCAATGGGATGTGTGAAGCAAGGTAAGAGAGATATTGAACTTGGTAACTGAACCTCACTTCTTCCCTTGCTCTTTGACCATTTTATAAAATGAGTCTACTCACTTCTTCGCCTGTAGATGGCAGCACGGCCCCCTTTCTCCAAGAGGAACCTTGATTTCCCTTGAGAACAAGTGCCTCAAGAGGGTAAAGTGCAGAGATAAAAATGAGATAAATTTGCCCCACAGCAAACATTCTCACATGTGTAAAATGTAACAAATGTGAATTTGCCAAACTTCTGAAGCCTCACTCCAATTGTGAAATAGCCTTTCCAAGACTCTAGCAAGATTCCACAAATCACCAAACATTTTCTAAGGGAACATTATATGGAATCTATGGCACAGTCAGCACCCACAGAGCCCAGCTTGGAAACTCCAGAGCAAGAGAGATACTACTCATGATCCTAGAACAGCTACCTTCTTCCCAGCCTGTTCTGCACCAGCATCTCATCCTGGAACTTTCACAGACATTGCCTCCAGTTCTCTAGTGCCAAGTCCTCACCTTGTGCCCTGAGCACTGCTAAGTTGGTTACACCATGTCATGCCTTTGTGACCCATAATCCTGACATCTGACTTTACCATGAGAAAACAATGAACTGAGGAGTTTCTTGGGCTGGAAATGTAGTTTTATGGGTAGAGTACTTGCCTAGCATATAGGAAGCCTTGCTTTTGATCCCAAGAACCATATAAACCAGGTATGGTAGCAGACACTTCCACCTCTAGCACTCAGGAAGATGAAGCAAGGGAACTGAGCGTTGAGGGTCATCCTAGGCTGCATAGAAAGTTCTAGGCCAGCCTAAAATATACGACAGTGTCTCAAACAAGCAATAACAACAACAGAAAGTGTTAACTCTCCAGACTAGCCAGTTGTTACCTTACACAAATGGGAAACTGAAGAAGGTAGAGCATTCCACTCAAGGTCACATGGTAAGAGCCATATAAACAGGGCAAAGAGCCTGGTCTGCTGCTGAAGGAAGAGTTTACAGAAGCTGAAAGCCAATGCAGTATTGGGGAGTCGTGCCAGATTAGGCTCATATCCAAATCGTCCCTCTGAATAGTTTGCCTACTCTCTAAGAAAGCCTTGGAGAAGTACTCAGGCATGTCCTACAGCCATGTACTACCCAGAGAAAGCGAGTTCACTTTATCAAGTTCCTTCATTTTGCTTAGCATCCCCCCCCCCCACCCTGGGGAGGGTGGAGACAGTCTGATAAGATAGTGACAGAAAACATGCCTAAAGTCTAAATGTTCTCCTGCAGGTAATATTATTAATAATTATTTTACTATTATCCTCATCACCTTTCCTGGTTATTAACTACCTGTTACCCATCATGGATCTGTCATTTAGGAATTTCTTTATCCCTTTTGTGGACTTGTTTATACTCCCAGTCAGCAGCACCTCTCTAACTTTTGATCCCTATCCCAGCCCAAGTTTCTACAGGCTAAGTCCTCATATTTTAATGGATTTTTCTTTTTTTATTATTAGGTATTTTCCTCATTTACATTTCCAATGCTATTCCAAAAGTCCCCCCATACCCCCACACCTCCTCCCCACCCACTCCCACTTTTTGGCCCTGGCGTTCCCCTGTACTGGGGCATATAAAGTTTGCAAGTCCAATGGGCCTCTCTTTCCAGTGATGGCCGACTAGGCCATCTTTTGATACACATGCAGCTAGAGTCAAGAGCTCTGGGGTACTGGTTAGTTCATAACGTTGTTCCACCCATAGGGTTGCAGATCCCTTCAGCTCCTTGGGTATTTTCTCTAGCTCCTCCATTGGGGGCCCTGTGATCCATCCAATAGCTGACTGTGAGCATCCACTTCTATGTTTGCCAGGGACTGGCATCGCCTCACAAGAGACAGCTATATCAGGGTCCTTTCAGCAAAATCTTGCTAGTGTATGCAATGGTGTTCTAGTCTCTTTTGTGGGTTCCATCATAATCAGATGAAACTCTCTGCAATATAGATTCATCTCCTCCTCTGGGTGGGAGAGATGTCCCAAGGAACAGAAGAAAGATATAAACTTTCCACTCCCAACCCATGACCTCCAAACCCAGAAGGCCTGTATAAGAAAAGACTAGGTCGGTCTTCTTAACCATCTCAGCTAAGACTAAGACCAGAGCCCAGACCCTACTGCCCTGAAGAGAATCCAAGGTCCAGGATACTATTTATTCTCCAAGCCTACTGTCCTCTTCACATGAGATACAAGAGACCAGGAAACCTTTCTCAAACACATTATACAAAGCCAAAAAACATGGAGAGAACACAGTCTACTCAGAATCTACTTTGGTCTGGGTTCTACAGAGTTCAGGTTCAGTTAGATAATATGCCTGCCACTTTCGGGATATTCACCCTTAAATAAAACCAAAGCATAAACAAACTCTATATACAGTGAGATTGACTAAAATCTTAAATAGAAAATATATGGAAAGCAGAAGTTTAGGGAAGGTCCTGACTATCCTTACTTGGGATAACCTAGGAAGACCTAAAGGCTGGAAAAATGGCTAATATGGTGAAGTGTTTAATTTACAGACATGATTATATATGAGTGTAATATCCAGAACCTGGGAAGGGAAAAACCTTGTGTGCTGAGGGTCTACGGGTAAATTTATGGAGCTTTGTCCAAAGCAGCCAGGCTAGCCAAGTTGGTGAGCTCCAGGTTCAATGAGATGCCTGCTTTAGAAAATAAGGTAGAAAGCAATTCAAGAAGACACATAATATCAAACTTAACACACACACACACATACACACACACACACACACACACACACACAGATGCTAAACAATGGAGAGGAACTTTGTAGGCAGAAAGGTGTTGAGCTTCAGGGAAGGATTTCTGAATCAGAGAGATGAGCAAATACTGAAGTATTCATGAATAAAGACAGACAGGTCAAAAAACAGAGAGGACCACCTCTACATGCCAGGAAGCACTGCTGGTTATAGTCTGTCTATCAAAGGCACTGACAGGCCTCCTCACTTCCTGCTCTTCAGAAAGCATCCTAGTGACATCTTTTGAGGCATCCAGAGAACACTCAGGCTTCCTTAGGCAAGACCGTCAGGTTTCTCCCGAAAGATACACAGAATCTGAGCATCATTTTATTCTCTCGTTAGACCAGTGCAGATTATTCATCAGTGCCATGGGTCTCAGAACAGCCCCCACTGAATAAGTCTCTCAGATACACCCTACCTCTTTCCTTTGACTAGCCTTCCACCATTGAGGGAATCTTATCTTACCTGTCGGAAGCAGGGGTGGGAGTGAACCCCAGCTTACCAGGCTTCTCTCCTACCCTACCCTGCTCATGCAACTGGGTAAATCAGCCCACCCAGTCCATCTGGAGGATGGAGAACTCCAGACAAATTTGGGGTGATTGTAACAGTAGCGTTTGCCCAGCAAATTATACTCCATGAGCTAATTAGGAAGGGATTGTGGCCCTCAGCCTTAATTAATATCTAGTCTCCAACAACTTAATCCTGGGTGAAATCATAGCATGGATCTCACCCGAATACTGGAATTCTTTCCTCCTACAAATCACCTATATAAATACATATATTTTAATAGCAGCAATTATAAAGTTCTCTGCCAACTTCTGGGGCTGTTTAACATTCCTGGATTGAGGCCACAGCTTTTCCTTGGTCTCCTCCCTCGCCACAACCGAGGCCTAATGAATAGTCACTCAGGCAGTTCTGCGTGCCATGTAACCAATATCTCCTACCAGTGGGTCTTCGCAGGGATTTAATAAGCAGTCTGGGAGGACGGCCTGAGGAGGTCCACGAACCTAATCGTTAACTCTGAGGCCTAATCAGCCTCTGCTTCCCACCCAGAGTCCCCCTCAGCTATGGGGCCTGGTCCTCCCAGTAATGGATGGAAAATAGGCGATTTCCTGACAGTTAGCAACCAATTTTCCACCAATTAGCTGAGAGATGGTGGTCTCAGGAGGGAAGGAGATGGTTCCAGCATAAGAAACTGGCCTGGAAGAAAGAAGATGCTAACAATGTAGAAGGCCAAGTCTGAGAATGAAAGGCCTTGGGTCCCCACGCCTTCTTCTCCTTCCCCAGGGCAGCCTCACCTTGTATCCCTGGGAAGGAATTTCTGGGGACAGCGACTGTACTGGAATCCCTTTGGGATTCTTCTCAGTGAGCTGTTAAATGACAGTCTCCCTCTTATCTCTTTTTCAGGGCAGATGGACAAGGGCCAGTTCCCCTAGTTCTCTTCACAGTGCACAAGTGACAGTTATGAAATTCCTCCAAGGCTGTGGTGACTTGATTAATTCCGAAATCAGAATGCTGTACCTTAAAATTCCTGAATTTGGAGCTGAACAGGTGGTTCAGTTGTTAAGAATATTTGTCCCACAATTACAAGGGCCAGAGTTGGGAATCAAGTACCCAAGTGACAAGATGAACATATCTGCAAATGTTTATAATTTCAGCTCAGTTTCCCCATTTGTAAAGTGAAGATAATAGTATTGCCTGTGATAACGATTGCATGGAATAATGTGACATTTTATACCTTGTAACATAATTCTCAATGAATGAGTAGTATTATTAATTCCATGAATTATTAATAATCAATGAGTGGCAAATATATGTCAATGGTAGGACTCACCTGTATGAGAACCACCAGCTCTGACAGTCCTCTAGTTGTTGACATGACCCCTCATTTCCTGCCACCTGAATGACCATTGTCATCATTGACCATCTGGCCTTATACCCCAAAGAGACCTTTCTAAAAGGCAGATGAGCCTCTGCCCATATGTCTGCCCTAGTTGAGCCCCTGCAGGGGTGCAGCCTGGAGTGGGCCCCTCCAGTATTTTAGACTCAGTGAAACTCCTTTCCCATATCTCATAAGCCATTAGTAATATGTTTCCTGCTGTCTTCCTAGGCTCATCTCTCACTAAGCCTGGCCCTATTACTTTGTTTTATAACTTTCATTTGTTGTAATTGAATATGCATACCTGCATATAAAGTATTTTAATCAAATCTATCCCAGCTCCTCTTCCCTCCAGATCCTCCCCTATTCTCCCACACTTTCCCCTCCCAATTCACGTTTTCTTAATACCGACTGATTTATTTAGTGCTGCCTGTAGGCATCTCAGAGCCTTCATCTCTAAAGAAAACTGAAATTCCCCTCCCATACTATGCCACTTTCTTATAATGCCAACTGAGGAACTCATTACTGGCTGTAATCCTGTAGACTTGGACCTGCCTCTCTGAATAGATGTGAGACTCTGTTGCTTAGCTGGCAGGTATAGGAGACACATAGGTCCCCATTTCCTCACCCTTGCTGCAGGGCCACAGGGATGCTTTTCAATGAGTGACTAAAGGCATTGCTGACATGCTCCTGAGTCACAGAAGAGAGGTCACCCTCAGAACCACACTGCATATTTGGATTCGACTGTACTTTCAACTTTCTTACAATTAGCTGTTCTCCTCTGGTAACTGAAGGATACATAGTTCTTTCCATGTTTTAGGGTGTGGGACAAGAGTAACAACAGTGAGTGTTTGATGTACACTTTCTATGCCAGATACCCCATTGAGAAATTTTATATGAATTATCTAATGGGATCACCTAATTTGTCAGAAGGGCTTTAGGTGCACTAAATATATAGTTTACCACACAAACTGGGACTCTTCTAGAGTAAACTTAGCACTAGTAATAACTACACAGGAGCAAGAGGAAAAACCAGGGTCTTTTCAGGGAAAGCAGAACAAATAAATAAAACCCTAAATAAAAGTAGCTGCCCTGTGTCTTAATTAGGGTTACTGTTGTTGGGATGAAACACTATAACTGAATCAACTTAGAGAAGGAAGGTTTATGTGCCTTATGCTACCACATCACTGCTCAGCTTAGAAGGAAGGCGGGGCAGGAACTTAAACAGGACAGGAACAAGAAGGCAGAGAGAGGCTGATGCAGAGGCCATGGACAAATGCTGCTAACAGGCTTGCTCTCCCTGCTTTCTTATAGAACCCAGAAGCAAAATGGGGTGGGCCCTCTCATATAAATTACTAATTAATAAAATGCCTACAGCAAGATCATATGCAGGCATTGTCTCAAGTAAGACTCTCTCCTCTGATGACTCTTGTGTGAAGTTCACATAAAACTACCCAACACAGCCTTATTTTAAAGTGAGTCTTTGAACTGAAGGTGAGGATAGAAAGCCACTGGAAAGTGAAGAACCACACCCTGGTGTTCTCCATTTTTAACATAGGATTTCAAACCTCTGACTCTAATCACATGGGCAAAACTGTTCATGATGTAACATGGAACTGTGTTTCCTGACAGGAGAAATTAGGAGCAGTGCTCCCTGCTAGGGGTAGAAGCAGATGACCTCCCTGCAGAATGCCCTGCAGTCACATGTTCAAGTGTGTGAAAACATTTTACCCTCAGACCTGTGCTGGGTGCTAAGGAGCACTATTCTGCAGCCCCACCATGTTACTTCGGCTGACCCCCCAGATCCTGTACCTCAGGCACTTCACAACACAAAGCTAGAAACCCTAACCCATCCTTCTTCTCCTAGTCTGCACGAACATCCATTGCCTGCCCTTGGGGAAAGAGTTCAGTGTGAATCAGTATTGTGCTTTTAGTCTTGAGGAGGCCTGAGGAGGGCAGCCCTTAGGGGAAGACCATACAATTATTATCCTTCCTGGCTTTCTGCATCCCTAGGCTTCATTTTCTCTGAGTGTTATCCTATCCTTCTGGCCTTGATTGCTGTTAGTCCTTAGGACAACCTTGTGCATTTAGAGCAGGGGCCACCTTCACCTTACCTAGGCAACATAGTAAAGGTGGCCCTGGTGGAGGGGGTTCAGGTGAGCCAGCTCTGGGATCAAGAGGGTACAGCATTTGGAAGAGTGGGCCCTGTACCTTGACTGAGCAGCACAATAGAGTTGGCTCTAGAGGCAAGGGCATGAGAATAAGAGAATTGATCCTACCTACAGCTGATATCAGCATTGAGTGACCTAACCAAGGCAGTGCTGAGAAAATCGAAGAACTGACCAGCTTGCCTACACCCAGATCCAGGGCTCTAAGTTAGTCCATCCCAAAACCCATATCATTTTTCAAACGTTGCAACACATAAAATGGTCAGTCCTGTTGATCCAAAGCTGCAGGATTTCCATGACCCAGAACAACAGGAAAACCCTGCAAAGTCTTGATGAGGATTTAAGTCAGAAATCTCAAACCAAACCAATGACTCATTGCAATGAACATTTGCAAGTGAAGATGTGTGGGCAGAGGGATATACTGAGGGACACACTGTGACATACTAAAAGTTCTATGATGAAATGTTTTCTATGTTTTGCTTCATTGTTGTTGTTTGTGTGTGTGTGTGTGTGTGTGTGTGTGTGTGTGTGTGTGTGTATGTGTGTGTGTGTTTGTTTATTGGGAGGGTCAGATTGTAAGGGTGAAGTGCAGATATGAGGGGATGGATTAGGGTGCAAGATGTCAGATTTACAAAGAATCAATGAAAAGTTGAAAGAAAGAGAGAGAGAGAGAGAGAGAGAGAGAGAGAGAGAGAGAGAGAACCTTAGCAGGGTATATTAGTTCAGGATACACATAGGCAGCTCCATGCATCATAATCTACCGTCTACCCTTGTCAAGATGCCCAGCTAGCTCAATTTTGGGGATATGCCATCATCTTATAGTCACATTTGTATTAAACAATAATAGGAATGCTATTTGCTGCTTCTACCATGAGATGGGATAGGAAAATGAAGAGACAAGACTGGGGAACTCTGAAAGTCCATTTGACTCACTGGGAAATGTGAATGAGACTTGTCACCAGCAGCACCACCACCACCCCTTCATCACACACACACACACACACACACAGAGACAGACACAAATCAGTTTGTAACAAGGGCTAAGTCTATGTCCATTGGGAATATGCCAGCTACTCCCCTTCCTTTCTCATGTTACTTTAGTCTTGGTGTTCTTCTGAAAGTCCTCCCTCTCTAGCCTTCTGCCCACACACAGGCACACACAGGCACACACAGGCACACAGCTCACTTCTTTGTACTCACTACAAGAGAATACAACAATGAAACTCTGGAAAGAACAGGATCCTGGCCACTTCCAAGCTGTGAAATGTGACAGAATCCCCTCTGAGCCAAGCCCTGATAAAGTCCTGTTCTTTACTCTGGAGTATTTTAGACAGAGCTTAGTCATACCAAGAAAGTAATGTACTCTGGTGTCTCAGACAAAAGTAGAGCTATCTTTGGTCAGGACAGAACTGGCCTTAGGATCCAAGAAGATCCCAGGGGAATACTAGATGGCAGTAGACTGAGTGTGTAGGACAGTTTTTGTCATGCTGACACAAAATAGTCATCCGAGAAGAGGCTCAATCGAGAAAATGCCCCTATGATATTGGCCTGTAGGCATTTTCTTGATTGTTGATTGATGATTAAAATGGAAGAGTGGTGATCCTGGAGCATATCAGAAAATAATCTGGGCAAACAGGGGGAGTAAGTCAGTAAACAGTGTTCCTCCATGGGGTTAGCTTCAGTTCCCACAATGGCTTCCCTCAATGGACTTTGACCAGGATTTATAAGCCAAACAAATCCTTTCCTCCTTATGTTGCTTTTGGTCATGGTGTTTTATCGAAATAGAAACCCTAAGACACTGGGGATGAGAGAAAGAGAGAGAGAGAACAGGCACTCAACAACCAGTATGTGTCTGGCCTTTGAAGCCTGAATATGTAGCTTTCATTTTGTTTCATGGTCAATTCTGTAATTTCAAGAACTCAGGATACTAAGTATTATTTGAATTTATTACTCCATGATCCCAAGACTATTTTATGACAGTGACTCAAAAGACTCATGTCTTGGGAACCTGAGATACTTGGAATTGTCATATTTCCTGCGACATGGCCATTCCTGTGCATTTCTTTTAAAGAGGTATTGAGCACATTCTGCATATATTTATCTCTTACACTTCTTTCAGTTATAGATTACGATTATCCCTGTTTTTCAGATGAACTGAGGCATGAAGTAGTGAGGTAGCTTTCTTGAGGTGACACAGTAGTACCTAGTGGCCCATGACCAAAACTTCCAGGTGATAAAGGTACTATACCCAAAAAGTCAAGTTGCCTGGGTGACCCACAGCTACTTAGTTTTACACTCACCTTGAGGTTCCCACTCAACCAGATGTCTCTGTCCTTAACTCAAGCTGTGTATTGTGATAAGAACCTCTCAGTGACTAGTGTTATTGGGATGTACATAGTTTTCACTTTGAATGCCAGCCTTGATTTCTCCTTTCTTTCCAAGGCAGGTTCCCTCCCTAGCCTCCAGTTCTAAATCCCCCAGGCAAAACCAGGCATATTCTTTGGGCTACAGTCCAAGTTTACTTAAGAAGAGGAAAATGTGATTATAGAGATTACAATAGTTTTAAGAAACAGAGCATCTATGTACCCATGCATGACCACAAAAATGCTCATCAGCTTTGGAGCTTCCTGTTGGGACCTTTCAAGCCTTGCCTGAAGCTGGTTGGCATAGGGTAAGAGATAGGGGATCAAAATGAGGCCAAGTAGCCGGTTGATGTTGTTCTTCTCCTCCTTGCTCTCGAAGAAGCCCGGAAAGAAGACCAAAAATACCCTTTCCCTGCATCTGCATGTCCTATGGTCATAATCATGAAACCATAGCTCACTTCACATTCTCAGAAGAGGAGCTGTGGGGGGCTAGCGCTCAGGTGTGTGTGTGTGTGTGTCTGTGTGTCTGTGTGTGTGTGTGTGTCTGTGTGTCTGTGTGTCTGTGTGTCTGTGTGTCTGTGTGTGTGTGTGTGTGTGTGTGTCTGTGTGTGTGTGTGTGTGTGTGTGTGTTATGTGTATGCACAGATGCCCTTATTCATGAATGAGTGGTAGGTGTGGTGAAGAATATAGAGAATCAGGGCTCCTCCTCCTGCTTATTCATTCATCCCCTTAGCCTAAGCATTATATGGAGAAGTGTGCTCTCAGACTCCTCCCAGGCCCAGCATGGAACTCTAGATTTGGATGCCTGATTAGGAGAGAGTAGAAAGGGACTGAATAAAAAGACTCCGAGGAGGCCATAGACTTAACTCTTTCCAAATTTCTTTTGTAAAAATTTTGTGGATTTATTTATTTTCTAGGAAGGGAAAAAAAAAAGAAAACCATTAAAGTAAAATTCCTGGGGCCAGGAGCAGTCAGAAGTCTGACTCATATCTCCTGCTGGGCAATTATCTGGCATTTAGCACCCCTCTTCCCAGCACTTGTAATTAGCAGGGAAATGAAGATGCTGTCATCCTACCTCCCAGCTTCTCTCTGCTACCCAGAGGCTATGGGAGAGGCTCACTGAGGGTGGGGATCAGAGCAGCAAACTGGATGGTGGCTAGATATCAGAAGGGACTTCCAAGCCAGTAAGAACTAATTAATAGGACAGTAACTGAGGATCTTCTGTAAGACTCTCTGCCTCTCCTGCCCACAGTCATCTCTCATCTCTGAATTTCTACAGTGGGTGCAGGTTGGGCTGCACCCCTTCCTAAAGGAAGCTAGCCAGGCTTTGATTAAACAGCTGTGTGCTAGCTGTTTAATCTCACTGCATTCAACCATATTGTCCCAAGTGCCTCTCTCATGCCTGCCTCTGGATAGAGCCACCTGGAAATGCAGTGACCCCAAGAAAGAGTTAAGAATCTAGTCAAAAGTGACAGGAAGTGAGTGAGGCAGTATTATCTGCTTAGTTGGGAGGGGCTTCGTGAAAACAAAAATTGTGTGGAGTAGTGTGGGTTTTAACAATGAAGAAGAATTTCTTACAGGAAGCTTCTGGCAGTTGATACTGTTTAACAAGATCTCTGCCTCTTTGGCTATTCTCATCCTTCATACACCATCCACTCTATATGTCTTCTGAAAAACTTCCCTATCATCTCCAACCTAGTCTGGAGATGATGCAACCAACTCCTAACTGCTTCACCCTTCCTCAATACACTCCAGGGAGCCACCTGGAACATAGAGGATTCAGAAACACAAAACAGTCTTTACTGGAAAGATTTGGAGGTTGGAATTAAATCAGGAAGGTCCATAAATGACAGGATAAGGAAAGACACAACTATTCTGTAGGAGAACATGAGCTTTTCCAGATCAATTCTGGGGCCCGAGAGAGGATGGGTGTCAGAGAATGATTGGAAGAAGTCAGAAAAGATAAGCCAGGCAGAGAGATAGAAAGTATAACCCCAATCCCAACAGAAGGTTAGGGTGGCCTGGGCTAGAAAACATTCATGATAATAGAAACAGAGGCCATGTGCTTTGAAGCCCCAACTACCCTGGTGGCAGCGGTGCTGGGTCACCAGCCAGCTATTCCAATTATTCATAGAAATCAATTTCGTTCCACAGAGACTCAGATAAAACTCATGTTGCCAGCCGACAGTAATGGATGAGAAGCTTAGAGTGAGGAGATAAGAGGGGACCCAGAGAGGGGTGATCAGGTAGGGCTTTGCAGGCACAGGGCAGTGTGGTTAGAGGTTATCAAAACATCCCTTCAAATAGCAAAGATTCAGCGCCAGCCAGTTCAGCTGTGATCTGTGTGTGGAGGGACAAGCCAGCCCCTCCCCAAGCCTGAGCCTTGAGGCCCAGATAAAAAGTCCTTGAGTATTATTCCTACCAACAGAGAGAACTAATTCAGTCTTCACTGAGGTAGAGGCTCAAAAGATAAGACTATGAAACAAGATGCCCTCTAAGGCCCTGGCCCTCTGATTATCAGGAATTGCTCTGTGTGTGTGTGTGTGTGTGTGTGTGTGTGTGTGTGTGTGTGTGTGTGTGTGTGTAGCATTAGGAAGAGAAAGTTTCCTTCAAAGCACTCAGGAGAAGACAGAGAAATGCCTCTCTTGTCTTGGCTAAGAATGGACAGAAAGTCTGGGTCCCATCATTTTCCTGCTGGAAAAAGATTCCAGCCCAGCCCTCTTCCAGAAACATAAGACAAAAAAAGGTATGGAAGAGGAGGTTTTCCAGGGGAAGAGAAAGACAATGAGAGACACTGGGGTTTCCAGAGCAGAGGAACAGAAGGAAGCTGAAGATGTCCAGGTGAACAATCAGGGGAGAGTAGAATCTCTAGATTAACCCCAATAATGAATCACTGACTCTTATATCATGTTGTTTGCCCTACTTGGCATCACCTTGTATATCTCATGACCACCCTCACTTTATATCAGAGGAGGCCAAAGCTTTGAAGTGAAGTTAATTTTCCCGCAGTCACAACATGAGAGGATGGAGCAGTATCTTAGTTAGGGTTTTACTGCTATGAACAAACACCATGACCAAGGAAACTCTTACAAGGACAACATTTAATTGGGGCTAGCTTACAGATTCAGAGGTTCAGTCCATTATCATCAAGGCAGGAGTGTGGCAGCATCCAAGCAGTCATGGTGCAGAAGAAACTGAGAGTTCTAGATATTCATCTGATGGCTTCTAGCAGAATACTGATGGATCTTAAAACCCATACCCATGGGGATATACCTATTCCACAGGACCATACCTTCTAACAGTGCCACACCTGGGCCATGCATATACAAACCATCACAGGCAGCCTGATCCATCACATCACTACAAGGTCCACTTGCAAAGGGATTGCTCTATGCAAGACTAACCCAAGCACCCACAAAAGCATTGCGCAGCTCATGCCTCTAGCAGCTTATACCCACTGTGCAAAAGAAGCTGAGCCTCAACGAAGTGGTTTGCCCACAATTGCATTTCAGAGAATTGGCAGGGCTGGCAGGTGGACCCATCCATCCATCTCCCAGGTTACCTCTAGATATTCCCTGCTAAAAAAGATGAACAGCTGTATTGGGGGATCCCCCAGAGAAAGACAGGGCTGAGGGCCAACCTCATCCTGCTCTGCTCAGACAGATTTTCCTCACAGCTCCAGGCTGGCCTGAGAGGCCACATCTACCAACACTCAAAGCTGGGAGGAGATAACACTTTTTATCTCTGCAGAGGGTTCAACAGTTTATTCCCATCCAGGGCAGTGGGGTGCCTGGTGCCCATTCTTGGAAGGTGTTCATCGACAGGACAAATGTGAGGTACTTCCTACCCTTCTCTCCAGCACGTGCTTCTCTCCACACCCCACTATCACCAGCAGGAAACATCTTGGATGCAGCACATCTACACAGGCACCAGGTCTTGTGGAAAATAACCACCTGAATCTCAGAGCTCTGGCCAGCAAGACAGCAAGCTGGGAGGAATAGCCCAGCTCTGGAGTGGACCTAAACCAATGTGTTTTCCTGGCTCTACTGGCTTCTTACTGTGTCTAGTTAAGCTATTATTAAATCACATTTTACTATAACTCCATTGGGAAGTTGCTGCCAGAGCTAAGACAAGAAAGATCAAGTAGGAACTAGAGAGATAGCTCAGCAATTGAGAGCATTGGCTTCTCTTTCAGAAAACCTGGGTTCAATTCCCAGCACCTACATGAATCTGTAACTACAGTTGCAAGATATCTCAGACCCTCTTTTGGCCTCCTGAGGTATCATGTATACAAGTGATACACAGAGAGATATACAGAGAAAACACTCATACACATGAAATAAATTAATAATTAATAAATAAATAATTCAGTAAACCAGCCCTGGGTCAGGCCTATATCTGGGGCTGGAAAATTATCCCTTCTTTCCTGCTTGCACCACATGAATTTGATTACCATGAGTGAAACAAACTCTACTGAAGCTCCCAAAGATAGAGCAAGTAAGCCCTTAGCACTCCTAGCACTCTCTAATGTTCCCCTCAATATAGAGAGGATGGAGATCCCACCCCTACCCCTTGACCTGTATTCAAGGGCCTCTTGGGCCTCTAGTCTCCAGGCCCCAGGTGACTCACTACCTCTGAACAAAGCAGGCCCTATCCTTATCCTCCAGTACATCCTTCAAGGCCTAGATCATCTGCCGCCTCCAGATCCCTGAGGGAGAATGAATCACTTGCTCCACTATGCTCCCACAGTTATGAGCTCATTCTTCTCTGTGTTGTGAACACAGATTTATGAATCTATCTACCAGAGTAAGAAAGCACTTGGTAGGTCAGCAAGAGGCATACCCATCATTTCATCAAATGCCCAGCACAGATTTGTAAATGATTCCGATAGAATATCCTAGAATGTAAGTAGTTCCTTTAAATGCTTACCTAGTGCAGAGACCTAGGGCCAGAGGCTAGAGAGGGGCTACATAGGAGTTGAGATATATAGGAACAATACACAGGTCCAAGGTAGTAAGATGAGCTAGCAGAGGAGGCTCTGAACTCTAATCCTCCAGTGGAAGATGAGAACAGGGATGGTCATGTTTGCTCTCTACTTGTGTAGGCCAAGATGCCCCCCCATGCCTCTCCACTGCCCACTGGATGAATGTCAAGGTACAAGTCAGGAGTTCCGAATCCTCTTGTAATGTGGTCCCTACCAGCCTGTAAACCTGATGTTTTGTTAACTATACACTCAGGTCTCTAACACTCTCAATTCCAGAAAAGGCCCTTCTTAGCTTCAGGGTCTCATTTGCTTGTTCTCCCCCTGGGTACCCTTCCCTTTCTCCATCCTAGCTCAATCTAAGGATCCTTAGGTGTAATATGAGGTGTCATTTCCACTAAAATGTATCCCTTGCCACCTCTTCTTTTTTCTTTTTCTGTCAACCTAGGGTGTGGCTACCTCTCTATGTACAGTGAGGAGGGGCATCAACCACATCAAAGTGTGTTTAGATTGTGCCATCAACAACCAACAAAGCCTGGAAAGAAATGAGAATAAGATGTTGCATAAATGAAAGGCAAATGAATGAATGAATGAATGAATGAATGAAGTATTAGGACAGGAACTTCAGACCACAGGTAGAAATACTGTTGATCATAGCTCTTGGGAGAAGGCTCAGTGATTAAAAGCACATACTGCTCTTGCAAAGAGCCTGAGTTTAGTTTCTAAGTGCTGAGGTTGTAATGATTGGTAATTCCAGCTCTCAGACATTTGATATCCTCTTCTGGCCTTCATTGGTGCCTGGCATTCATAAGCAAGCACATAACCATGCATAGACACACATGCATACATATAATTAAAAATAAAATAAGTCTTTTTATAAAAGAAATACTGTTGACTCCAAATCAAATTCAAATCCTATGTGGAAAGGAAATGTTGAGTGAAGAGAAGGTGCATCAAAGACTTTCAGGACAAACAAGAATAGAGCTGAGAAAGTGTAAGGAAGGAGAGGTGTTCCATGGGACACAGAGAAATGAAGCCCCATTCTTTTTGCCTGAGCTTTGTTTCATCCACTGATCTCCCTTATTTCTGAAGAACCTTTGAATCATCAAGTCAGCACTGAAAAGGAGGAAAATCCTTGGACAAGGTCAGCCTGAGTCAGCCATCCTGAGAGCCTCAGAGTCATCACACACCACACTCACTCCTCCTTCCCTCCCATTACGCATCACCAGCCATTCACACTCCAGACAGAGTGCTTTGGGCCTCTGGGTGACTTGTTCCCTGCTATAGGCTTCAGCCCTTTCCCTTGAAACTGCCAGCTCTGCTCTACATTCCCTGGCTTTAAGCAAATCCCTATTTAGACACTGGAATCCTTGTCTGGCACAACTACATCCAGGTATCATATAACTTCCTGTTACGGAAGATACCATTCAGTACTATCATTCTCTCTGAATCTCTGCTATGGCTTAGCGCCAAACACACAACCTGCAATAATGGTAGGCACTCAAATTACTAATTTTGAAAGGAGTTTTGGAGACTGCTATGCTTTGTATACAGTTTGAGTGTTAAGTCACATCCCCAAAATTTATGGATTTGAAACTTAGTCCCCAGTGAAATAACATTGAGGTGAAAGAATCTTTAAGAGCTGGGGCCTAGGGCAAAGTAATTAGTTCATGAGAACACTGTCCTCAGAAAAAACTGAGTTCTTTGTGGACCCCAGTTAGTTCTCACCAGTGCAAGCTGTTATAAAGTCATGACCCATATATGTGGCTGTTTCCTTCCCATTTTTCCACCATGTTTCTGGTGCAGCCAAAGAGATTTTATTGGGATGTTGGCACTATTGTATTTAAAAAAGAAGAAGAAGAAGCCAGAGATATGTTTGGTGGAGACACAGTATGGTGTGGGGGAAGGAGATAACTCTGCCAGGCCCATACTGAGGCATCCCCTCCCCCTGAAGTACCAGCCATAGAACAGTATAGTATAGTATAGTATAGTATAGTATAGTATAGTATAGTATAGTATAGAGTTTATTTGGGACATGGGGAGGGGAGTTGAGGGGGTAGTAAAGACAGAGAGAGAGAGAGAGAGAGAGAGAGAGAGAGAGAGAAGAAGAGTAGAGGCCAGCCATGAGCATGTGTAGAGAGGGTGGAGAGGAATGGGGAGAGAGGGGGGCGAGGGTAAGGGACCAAAAGCAAGAGGAAAAAGGAAGAGAGCGAGGAGGGGGCAAGCAGCCCTGTCAGGTAACTGTGGGGTGGAGCCTAGATGAAATGGCAACATTCCCCTGTTTTGGTTTAATTAAAAAAGGAAAAATTAGAAAGAGGTGATGGTACAGTAGGAATAGGGTTATTGTGATCTTTAGCTACTTCCTGCTGACTTTGGGGTGATGTGCCTCTGAAAAACCTAACCACAATCATGAGCCAAATCAACCTCCTTACTTTAAAAAGTAAATACCAAAACTCGCACATATTCGTATAGCCACTCTAAGGTCTTGAGACCTTAAGAGGGGAAGTTTTGGAACTTTTATACCATTCCCAGTGTCAGCATGTTGGGTTTCCATCTTTTTTTCTACAAAGTCTGCTTTGTTGGAGGAAGGTCCGTTCACACCTCAGACTCATCTCAACAGCAGCTTTTTTCTTCTTCCAGCCCTCAAACAGTATAGGGGTGGTAGAGATGCTCTCTCATTCCACCCTTCAGCCTCCAATTACAAGGCACACCACTTTCTGCTGCACTATCTACAAGGCTAGGAAGGATTGCCCCCTCCACAGAGGACACATAGCCCCGGCTTCACCTACTTAGAGAAGTACCCGGGGCAAGCTCTTCTCACTCCAAAGCTCCATCTCTTGTTTGCTACAGCTGAACAGAGCCCCAGCTGAATAAAGCCCCTGCCCAACCTGGAGCCAGAGAAATAAAAGGATCCAGTAACTCATTTGCAATTCTCCACAAACTTAACACCCAGATCCTATGATATTTGAGAAATACATCCATTCTTGAGACATCAAAAATTACAGGATCTCAAAGTTTCAGAGACCTTAAGAGGGCACTTAGTCAGTCTTCCCTAGCTACTTTCCCCAGCCGCTGACATAAATGGAAAATTTGAGGCACAAAGATGAATGAGAATTTTGTCAAGCACACAACGCTCCAGTCCTCAAAGAACTTATATGCTCTCTGGAAATGGGAGATACCCACTGGATGGATGGATGGATGGATGGATGGATGGATGGATGGATGGAGAGATGTGAGTCCACTCAATGCACTGAAGGCTTCTTCTCAGCCTCTTGCTATCAGCATATCTCCTAGGACAGAGAAAGCACGAGGCAATCTGGCTAGGCCTCGGTGTTGAATAGAATGTCTCCATCCTGAGTCAGAACAAGCCTCTCTGCCCTTTTTGCACTCATCTGGGAACCTCTGGGGCCAGAACTCTTGTGAGGATATTAATGTCTGTTGTGAGGCATGGAATGAAGAATCCTGTTTTCTTCCAATTCTCTTCAATGACAGAAAGTAAACCAGCAGTCCTTCTTTGAGAAAAGCTATGGTTTGGAGTGGAGCAAGAGCTGATGGGAAATCCATGAACTGGACTTCTCTGGAGTCTATAGACAGTGTCACAGATCACAAAGGGTTAAGGAAGTGGGGAGTCTTCCCTAGGTCCAACTTATGCAGTTGGCAGGGCCTCCTCGATGATACCATCAAATCTTCAGTAAAGTGACAAAACACACAAAAAAATTCCCAGTGTAATTAGATTTACATGGGAAATGGAGAAAAGTTTTAAGTCTGAGTCTGATGGTTTGACACAAAGGAGAGGGGCTGCAGACCCTCATCGTCAGGGCCAGTAGACATACATGACAACCAACTGCAGAGCAGCTGCGTGGTCTGTGACTCAGAAGGGGTCTTTCCAGAGCTATGAAGGGTGCGGAAATCCCAAAGGCCACAGAGGTAGTACAGAAAGATTTGTAAATAGTTCATCTTTTTATTCCTTTGTGAGTCAGAAATATATTAAATGTTGACTGCATAAATGAGGCACTGGGGGTTCTATTGTGAACTGACTAGACTTGGAATCTTGGATATTCTTGTGTATGTGTTTGGCTAAGTTATCTTCAAAGGGAATCTCCTATCTCCCAATATCATATAAGTTCACTGAGGATTGGAGCTTAGTTGTTTCTTTCTTGATCCCCCACACCTGTTCCCTTCTGTTCCATGGTAAACAACACACCTTTCACACTAGTGAGTCTCTAGTGATCTTTGTAACTGTGCACTGTTTTGCTGTCAGCCACATTCATGGCCCAGTTATTTAAGCAGTTAGAATAGCTATGGACTAATTTGAATATGTTTTCAACCCCTGCAGCTGTATCATTCAACCCAGAGGAGTCAATCTAAGCTCATCAAGTGTATCCCTCTACCTCCAGAGCAGGCTATAAGCTAGGGATAGTCAGTCTGAGTTGATTGCCTAGATATACCAAAAGTGTACAAGTTAGGGAACCTAGATTTAACTGGACTTGGCAACTAACCCACTAGTATACAGTCATGGTCATGTCCACTTCCTGGTCTCTCTCTCTCTCTCTGACTCTGTCTGTCTCTGTCTCTGTCTCTGTCTCTGTCTCTCTCTCTCTCTCCCTCTCCCTCTCCTCACTCATTTGATCTTCTCAGTAACCTACAAGTTAAGCAAAGTTGTTTCTGCTGCTGTCCCTGTTTGACAGTGGAGCACTGAAGCATGGAGAGGGCAAGTAGTGTATTCAAGGTCAGGAACTGGTGGAAGGTGGTGCAGGGATCTAAGCTCAGGTCTGTCGGGGCCAGGATCCTCTTTCTCTGTCAGTGTCCCTGGGGTACATATTCCAGATGCCTCTGTTCTGTATCTGACAGAGCAGCAGAGCTGAGCTGATTCATGAACTGATGGCCCCAGCTTCCTTGCATCCCCTGCCTGATGGATTAGCTGGCTCTACTTCCCGCAGCATCACTGGCCAGAGACCAAAGAGAGAACAAGAAAGCTGAGTGGAGGATAGGATGAGTGGGAAAGAGCAGAAAGGTGAATGAGAACGTCTCAGCATCCATCACCAGGGCAACTCACTCTGGGATCGCACTCCTGGACCAAGTTTTCATCTGAAAATACGGCTTGCCGAAAACTTGTCAGTCATTCTCCGGAGTGGTCTATTTCCCAGGGTACTCTGGTCTTAGGGCTTCCTAGACTCCAGGTAAATGGGCACCACATAGCCTGTTCTGACAGGGAGAAGAAGCAGAAACTTAGAGACAGATGTCAGACAGACCAACATGTTGGCATTGAAGGAATTATCCATGTCTGCTTTACTTTTTAAGCCACTCCCCTTCTGTGACTCTGAATCACCACCCTAAATTCCCAAAACTCTTTCTAAAGCCTTGCTGGTGTTATGGTGTTGCTGATGTTGTTGGTGTTGCTGGGTGCCTGGGATATGATGGCTGGCCAGTGTTTCTTCTTTGACAGAATCCTCATCTCATGCTGAGTCAGGAGCTTCTGTCCTCTTGGCTAGATATGTGTGATCACCACATATCCTGCCTTGTCACATCCTGTTGGACTCAGAACACAGAGACTTAGCAGAAAGGAGGAGAAGAGGGGTACAGGCCAGCAGGGGTGGGATCATGCTGCAGAGGTCAAATCTAGAAAGAAGGGCCCCTGCTACAAATTAGTCTCTTCCCTCTTGCACTCAGAAAACTATTGTGTGGTGCTGCTGTAGAGAGATGGACATTTGTGGACACTCAGGAGTGGGACTCTGCTGGATTGTGGTCACAGGCATGAATAAAGAGCTTCTGGGTAGTGGGGATAGCTCAACAAATAAATCATCAGGGCCTAGAGTGAAAAGTGCCCCTGAGAGGCTGAAGAAGCCCTGGCAAAGAAGGAGGAAGAAGAGGAAGAGGAGGAAGAAGAGGAGGAGAAAAGGAAGGAAGGAAGGAAGGAAGGAAGGAAGGAAGGAAGGAAGGAAGCAAGGAAGCAAGGAAGCAAGGAAGGAAGGAAGGAAGCAAGGAAGGAAGGGAGGGAGGGAGAAAGAAAAGGAAAGGAAAGGAAAGGAAAGGAAAGGAAAGGAAAGGAAAGGAAAGGAAAGGAAAGGAAAGGAAAGGAAAGGAAAGGAAAGGAAAGGAAAGGAAGAGAGAAACAAAGAAAGAAGCCAAATTAGCCTGGTGAAAAGAGCTGAGACATGGGCCCACCCTAATGTGGTTCAACAGACTTACAAGTCACAATGATAAGATCCCTGTCCTCTGAGCAGAGGTCTGAGGACTGTGGCTTTAGGTGTGACTGGATGCTTAGCGGACCCAGGGGAAGCTCATAGAAGAGGCAACATTATGAGAAGGGTATGTGATCCTAAGCACAGTGGGATGAGCAGGCTTCAGCTCCATTCAGTCATGACCACTCCTGAGAAGCCACACAGTCACTATATGGATTGTTCATGTCTATCCTTCTTCCATGACTATAGGGGCTGAGTTTGTGAGGGTAGGACCTGCATCACTCACTGAAGCATCCTTAACAAATGCTGCATATGGTCCACGTAGATGCACACAGAAATAACTAATGGCTGGCAAAGAGTGGAAGAAATGGCTTAGGCAGAGAAGAAATAGAAAGGAACTAGCAAGTAGAGCCCTATTGTGCCTGCCACTTGCCAGGTTGTTTACATGGATGATCAGGTTAGGTCCCCAGCTCCCCAGAACGGGCTGTATAGTGTTAGAGAGTTATAGTGTTAGAGAGATGTATAATGGTCTTTCCCTTTTACAGATGAGGAAATGGGGCTCATAGAGGATCCACTAGGCAGAAATAAGCATCAGGAAGAAAGCAGCCCTGTGGTTCCCATCCATGATTCCGCATCCCATTTGTGGATATGCAAGGCTCCTTTCATCCTCCTGGGCTATTTCCAACTGGCCTAGGGATATTTGGCTGGAACCCCAGGAGCCAGAGGGCAGCCCCTCCCCACCTACTGGGCTACCCCAGCCCAGCTGTGCAAACAGACTCCAACTGAGCTGTTCCACTGAGGGTTCGGGGGAGGAAGTAAAAGGTCTGACAGGTTAGGGTGAGCTGGGTTTTCTGAGAATAATTCCAACTCCAAGGTAGCATAAAATACATTCTTCCTATGGCCAGGAGAGGAGCTATGGCCCTGACAGCAAGTCAGCCAATGATCTGACAATGATAACTGTTCACCACCTGCCCCTGCTCCAGGTTTCCTGGGACCTTGCTTGATCTGCTATGCACTGACCTGGCAACACAAATCCAAGCCTTGCATATGTGATATCAGAGATTATGATGGCTACCACTGCAGCACAATGTCTATGAGTGTCACTGACAGGAGAGAATGCCTGAGGACCTCACTGGCCTATGCTTCCAACCTGATCACATCTTTTCCCTCCATTTTCTTTGTGCCCAGGAGTCACCCTTCTGCACCACTAGCTTCCTCACCCCTTTCCCTGTTAATAGGCCCAAATGCAAGGCAGATATTGCCGTAGGATCCTAGCAAAGGTGATACAGAAGTCCCCAACACCAGAGTGGGTGCTGGAGGCCAGCCTGCAGAGATCACTTGCAGGGTACCACTGCCTAACACTCACAATCAGTACTTCCCAGCATACATTTCCTTTGCTGAGTGATTTTATTTTCTGAAGGACCACATAATCCCCATGTAGGAACAACTGACCACAAAGGCCAGCAACCAGCCGCAAAGGCCGCTGTGTTCACACTAACACAAACATAAGCTGCTACCCCCCAGCCAGCACCATGAGGAGCACGCGCTCAGCATCCGCACTTGGCTCTCAGACAAGCCGACACAGCCTTGCACATACCACCCAGGAAGTCGGGAATCCACCCTGCCCAAGGGCTGACACCAGCATAAAGGGAAGCATAACCTTGTCAGGGGGAAGCCTTCTCTCCTCAAAGGCTGCTTAAAAGCTTACCACTTGGAGATCAGACCCTGAGAGTCAGGGGAGCAGTGTGTCTTGGCAGGAGGGGACTTCCCAGCTCAGAAAAATCTGCCTTGTTCCTCCTATGAATTAAATGTCAGTCTGAATTAAATGACTTAAATGAATTAAATGACTTAAATGTCAGTCTGTAGCCAGTGTGATCCAGATTCTGGATTTCTCAAAGATTTCATCAACCCCTTTATAGACATGCCCACCTACTATGTGCACGATCCTTTCCACGAGGAAACATGGGGTAGCAAAGTAAGTAATGTCTGGAGTCCTGCTTGTCACCTCAGTATCAAAGCCTGATAAGGATTACACAAACATTTCTTCCCCATGTAAGGCATATTCAGTTTCTGTAATAGATATGAACACTGGGACCCAAATCATATTGATTTCCAATATTTCCAACAAATAGTTTTTGATGTCAGCTCTATCCCAGGAATATGAGAAAGTGGGACTAGGCTTGGATCCAGCAGTCTAAGTCTCCTCTGTACAGACCCCATCTCCTTTCCCAGTTTCTTCTCTCTCTCCTCTCTCAAGCAAACACTTTCCCTACTTACCATAAACAATACCCACTTCATGGTGTCCATCCCAGCCTCTGCATTTTTGTTCAGACTAAAAGCTTTTAATGCTCTCTTAATTCCAGCAGGAGTACCCATGGGTCCTTCCCGAAGACAGATCTGGAGGGCCCTGTGCCCTGTGATATAATAAAGATCAGGTGGCTTTTGCATCAAAGCCATTCTGGCTATGTGACCTTGAACACCTTGAACCTAAGTGTGCATGTATAAAAAGCATGTGAGTTATCTCCCACAGTTTGTGTGGAATAAGAGATGGCCTGGGGTTCACTCCCCTTCAAGCTTTCAATTCACACACACGGATTACATTGAAATCTATTTTCTTTATTTTCTTCTATAAGCTTTTCATGAATTTTTATGCCTCCTATATCTTAACCATACTAAAATCCAATTTAAAAAGCAGCAATTCAACACTCAGCCAACATATCAAGTCATTTTGAATTTCATTTCAAAGTGGTCCGTGAAATGTTCTGAAAAATCTCAGATTCCTAGGGAATAAGCCCATAACCCTCATGAGACCCCAGCTCAATTTTGCCTACAGCCTGTAGCCACACCCTTTCTATCTTTTGAGGCTTGGCTCCAAATTGAATGACAACTGTGGTGTTACCCTGTGTTTACTTTGAGCTCCTTAGGGATACAGGCTAGGGCTGACTCACTATGGAATTTAAAGAAGCATCAATATTCTTTAAATGAACTATGATCTGTTTTTGTGCTCCATCTCTAACCATTTGATCACCTGTGAAATAAGGACTCTGCATTAAGTGAAATTCATTCCCTCCAAAGCGGAGAGCCTTTGCTTCATCTTATCAGGAGACAAAAATGCCTTCTTTCCTCTCCTGAGATCCTTTCCACACAACTCTTCCTCCCTCAGGTGCCTTCCCAGGTTACAAGCATCCCTTTCCATTGCTAGCTAAGTACAGCCTCACACTTCCATGCAGGTAGGAGTTCCTCAGAAGGAACAATGTCCTGTGGTCCACAGCTGGAGGTCTTTAAGGACATTTGAATGGACCATCAGTCCCCCCTTGCGTGCACGCATACACACACACACACACACACACACACACACACACACACACCTTGGCCTTTCAAGCTCCAGGGTGACAAATCTAATCCTAGTCAGATAAGGAAGTTAAATTTTCTTGTGCACATTTGGCAAGGGGAAGACAGGAGGGTGGGGGAAGGCAGGATCTCACCTAGCCACAAAGCCCCTCTTATCTGCAAATTCTTTGAAGTAGGGGAGAGGGGCTCTCAGAGGCTGGGAACCAGGGGGCAGCTTTTTCTTACCACAGTTCCAACATATTTCAGTAGGAGAGACTACCAAGCCCTAGAAAACATTTGTCTCCAAGAGAAAAAAATCAGCCTCCTTCAAACCCCCAGATTGTTCCTGCCCATGAGTACAACATGGAAATAGAGGCTGAACACAATGCTTGCAGACTTCAGACCTGATGTGGAATGTAAGGCCTGTATTTGATGTTAGACTGAGCATAAGGGCCTGATGCACCTGTGAGCTTCCCAAATGTGGGAAATCACAACTTAATTTTCTCTCCCTGCCCAAGCAGCCCATCACAACACTAAACCCTCTGGTAAGTAGACTATGTCATCAACCTCAGAACTAGAACCTCTGCTCCTCCCACTGGCTCTGGTCTTTGTGATGACACAGAACTTCTTCGGCTGTGATTGCTCCAGAACAGCTCTGACAAGAATTAGAGGTGATGTCAAGTGCCCACAAAACTCAGTTCCTAAAGATTAATTTGTTATAGCTATATCATCAACCTGGGCTGCAGGTTGGTGATATGGAGTCCAGGATTATACCAGGTGAGATATGGTGTAGCTTGAACCAATCAGAAGCTAGGGCAGAAGAAATCAAATGGCCACTCAATGCGAGGATGTGGTAGATATTGGAGACCTGATAGAAAGTTGTGCTGGATGCTGGAGATTCAGTGCAAGGTCATGGTAGCTACAGAAGACTGATGGGATGACTGAGGCTGGATGTTGGGAACTGCTTGATGCTCATTCTGCCTGTTGAAATGGGAAAGGCTCACTTGGAGCATATGAGAGCAGGAGCTGCCATGCTAAGCAAGGACTTCTGATCCCTCTCTTGGGCTAAGAGTAGCTAAAAGAACAATGAAAATTCAAAAACAGAAAATAGGAACAGTTTTCCAGCTCCAAGACCTGTGCCTTCTTCTCCCCAGGCAAATGTGTACCTCTTCCCTAGTTCATCTCCAAGGCTGCTCTCAGCCTTGCTAATGAGGTCAGGGGTTGCCCTTGGTTCATTGGAGCCTATCCAACTCTATCCTACATCATCTACAACCTACACTAAATACATAGCTACAAGTGCAGCTGCTTGTCACACCAGTTTATACTGCTTGTGGCTGGTGCAGAGGCTGCATATCTAAATAGTAGGAGCCTGCCAACTATGTATAAATAGTAGAGGTCAGCCTTACTTTAGCCAGGAGACCAGCTTTGCCCTGACTCTGCCAGTGATTTACTTTTTTCTAGGGTAATTTTGAGCCAATCTATTTTTGCCTTCAAGATTTGATTTCACTGTTTAAGAAACACAGAAGAACTCTCAGGCATGATAAGCCCTAAAATCCTTCATGGTGATCAAGAAAGTCCCACTGGGTTTATTTGGTGGGGCTAAATCCCCTTTGGGACCATCAGAACAGACCATTGTCTTATTTCCCCCAGAGCACCTCCATTACTCTCCCTGCCTATCACCAGACTATTTCTGATTTCTGGGAACCAAGTGAAGAATGTGTTCAACTGCTTGGCCAAGTTAAGCCAAAGTCACCTTTGCTATTTAAAACCTCTCCCTACAGAGCAGCCTGTTGATGGAAGAAGTAAATCCCTACTCATTTCTGAGTTCACTTTGCAGTAGCTTAATCCCCCAAGATTAAGGACCCCCACCCCCACCCTTTCCAGCTTCCCCTTTCCTCTAGGTCCTCCCCAGAGGCCACTTTAGGCGGACTTTGGAATGCCTAGTCCCCCACCTCCAATGCCCTGGCTATGTAAGCACCCTCTCTGGGAACACTGGGCTAGCTGTTGTTTCCCAAAACTAATCTCTGTTGATTAGCCCAGTCTTTTCTACAGGGTCTAAGTCCTGCAGTATAGAAAGCTTATGCCATCCAGGTTAAGGACCCTAAGACTCAGGGTAGCCAGAGATGAGCTCAGCCAAGATTTGAGGTGAGAATGGAAGCTAAAACTAGTGGCCACACTTTTGAGTCCTAGGATACCAAGGTGTGAAGGTATGACTAGACCCTTGGAATTGAGTTGACATAAACCACAGTTGCAAAACTAAGAAAATGAGGTTTGGGGGGTTTGTTTGTTTGTTTTGTTTGTTTGTTTTGTTTGTTTTGTTTTTTGTTTGGTTGGTTGGTTGATTTTGTTTTTTTCCAAGACAGGGTTTCCCTGTGTTCCCCTGGCTGTCCTGGAGCTCACTCTGTAGACCAGGCTGGCCTCGAACTCAGAAATCTGCCTGCCTCTGCCTCCCAACTGCTGGGATTAAAGGCATGCACCACCATAGCCTGGCAAAAATGAGGTTTAAAGAAAGCAATATATCTTTCCAACTATCTCATATTTGGGGTAAAGCTTGGACTCAGACCTAGGTTTCAGTTGTTTTTTTACCACCTTCCAGTCCCGAGATTGACCAGTGGCGTATGGAGATAAAATATGCATGCACCGAACAAAACACATAAGACTTACTATGCACTAGGCACTGTTCTAAGAATGTTGTCAATACTGTCTCATTTAAACCTCCCAAAAAAACTAAAGGTAGGTTTTCTTACTCTCAATTTATAAATGAGGTTAAAACTGTGAGAGTTATAAGAAGTCCTTCACTTACCCTGCATTGATTTATTTGACAAAAGAGAAGTGAAGTCAAATTAAATCCAGTGTAGACAGTTGGGGATCTAGGACCCCAGCAGGCAATGGGCAGGCAGTGAGGGAAGCCCGAGAGTATCAAGATCATTCAAAGTTGGGGAGATGGTCCCAAGGACAGCCAACTACACACAGACTCACCCTTCCTGGTCCACATGGTGTGCAGCTCCAGGAAATGCCATCTGCTGTGCCTTCCATGTGAATTGTGCCTGGTGGGATTGGCAGTGCAACAGAGTCCCAGCTTCACCCACACAGGCAACTGCCAGCCAGGTGTGTGTCACAGTCATTTAGTGGGGCTGCTATGTTCCAGAATGAGGAATCCTCAGCCCACAATGGAGGCCTTGCCAGCCCCAGAGGTAATGCTCCCCAGCTGCAGCTGCAGCCCCCACCAGTTCGGCACGACATCACACCAAGGGGAGCCCATGGGTCATATGTCTAGACAGTCAGACTGAGAAGGACGCTCAGCATCTTGGGAGACGTTTCCTGCATTCCTCCCACCTTTGGGAATGGAAACTGAGCTAACAGCGAATTTGTTCTAATTATAAGGAAACAAGGAGAATTGAACAGGAGTTGCTCAAGGCTAATGTCTTCCAAAGCTTTCTCTGGCCCTCTCCCTTTTTTCATCTCCTCAGCAAGAAGTGCCCACTGTGCTAGATCCTGCTGTGCCTTGGGCTGGGGCTCTGCTCCGAAGCACTGCCTGCCTAAAGGAATAATGGACCTACTCTCAGGCCACAATTTTTCAGGTGCCATTCACAAGAATTCTTGGGGAAAGGAGCACAAAGGATCACAGATTCTCCAAAGTCAGGCCTGAATGTTGGCAAGGATTGTGAGCAGAATGCAGGAGGGGTTCTCTGTCCTCTCTTATCTCCATATGGAAGGCCCCTTACTAAGATGTCCTGATCTCTTAAGGACACATCAATGGCCCTTCAACATTTATTCTCTCTACATGTCTCAATAGAGGACTAAACCTGGAGTTAAGGCTGCTCCTTCTCTAAGAAGGTTTTACAAATGGTTCACCCATTATGCTACATCGAGGATGCATGTCTGTCTGTGTATGTGTGGGGGTGGGGAAGTGTACCTGTAAAATGTGCTCATGTATTCTTGCTCTTAATTTTTATTTCAAGAAGTAGTTGGGTATAATGATTGAGAATTAGGACCCTGTAATCAGACATTCACAGTCAAATCCTGACTGAGAACAGGGAGCCTGTAATCAGACATTCCCAGTCCAATCCCCAGCTATCGTTGTATGACCTTAAGCAAACTCCTTAGCCTCAGGCTCACTCATCAGAGCAGTTGACAGTTACAGTAGAAGCTGTGTGGGGTTAATAAAGAGATTCATAAGAATAGCTAAATCTAGTATTTAACCACTAATATCATGAACAGCCACAGTCTGCTGCCAGCCTCAGTGGCTCACAGTTTATAAGATTGAACTCAACTCAGTTGTGTAGATACTTGATTGGGTTTCACTAGGAAAGGAGGATATGAATGTTCGGCTTTTTTATGTATGTATGTATGTATGTATGTATGTATGTATGTATGTATATAAATTTTTAAGTGTATGATTCAGGGGCATTAAGCACTATCCACAATGTTGTTACAGCCATCACTATTATCCATGTTGAGTCCTTTCTCATCCCAAACATAAACCCAACTCCTTAAACAATGGTTCTACATTTACTTTTCTACCCACCCAGTTTCCTGGTAACCACTATTGCATATTCAGGCTCTATAAATGGCATGTTGTAGGTATGTCACAAAACTAGAATCAGTGGGTTTTATTCTTGTGCTTCTGACTTACTTAGCTTGTTGTTTTCAAGCTCCATCCATATGTCTTTCCTCCCTTGTAAGGCTAAGATTCTATTATGTTTACGTCACATTTCTATCTCTTCACTAGTGTGACTCATGCTACCATAAGCATGTGGGTGTATAATCTGTTTTGTGGCTTGTATACTGAAAAATGGAATTTCTGAGTGAAGGTTTGGGGTACCTACAATCCTGCATTTCACAGCACTGCAGTGTGTAGTATTATTGCCATCTTTCAGCACACCATGATTTTTTCTTTTAATTAGGTATTTTCTTCATTTACATTTCCAATGCTACCCCAAAAGTCCCCCCATATGCCCCACCCACTCCCCTACCCACTCACTCCCACTTCTTGGCCCTGGCGTTCCCCTGTACTGAGGCATATAAAGTTTGCAAGACCAGTGGGCCTCTCTTTCCACTGATGGCCGACTAGGCCATCTTCTGATACATATACAGCTAGAGACACGAGCTCCGGGGGTACTGGTTAGTTCATAGTGTTGTTCCACCTATAGGGTTGCAGATCCCTTTGGCTCCTTGGGTACTTCTCTAGCTCCTCCATTGGGGGCCCCATGATCCATCCATTAGCTGACTGTGAGGGCACATGTGATCTTAAAGCAGGGTCAAAGGCTATGAGAAGTATTCTGAGGGCTCTTGGCATGCTACCATGGAGTATCCCTGAAAGCAATGGAGGCAGAAGTACACTGAGACAATCGAGGAGGACGTATACTCAAAGTAGAGACAGTGGATTAGTTCCTTCTTCTGTATTGCTGTAATGAAACATCTTAACCAATCAACTTACAAAAGAAAGTATATAATTAGGCTTATGGTTCCAGAGAATTAGAGTCCATGATTGTGGAGCAAAGGGATGGCAGCAGCAACAGCTCAGAGCTCACTTTTCAAACCTCAAGCAGAAGGCAGAGAGCATACTGGGAATGGCAAACCTCTTAAAACCTAAAAGTTCACCCCCAGTGACTTCCTTCACCCAGGGCCACACTTCCTAATCCTTTTCCAAACAGTTCCACCAACTAGGAAGCACATCAGTCAAACATATGAACCTATGAGGACCATTCTCATTCAAACAACCACAGAGGATCTGGAGGAAACACTGAAGGGGGTATGAAAATTCAGAGTATGCTTCCTAGAAGACGTGGCTACTGCTTTTGTGCATCTTCCAAACAGAACTAAAGTGAAGAGCATGGTGGGGATCTCCTGGAAACCTGGGTCCAACTCCCAATGAGGAAAGGGAAGGCTGTCATTCTAAAAGGCAGAACTGTCTAGAGACAGCTCCCTGTAGCTGGAGGGATGGAAAGAGCGCCGATCTCCTCTTGAAATGGAAAGCCAAAGGGCACGGGAGTGGTGGGGACGTGGTCCTCATGGCCTCCATGAGCCTAAACTCAGTGCAGTCTGCAAGTTTGTGATTTAAAGATTCTGTGCTAGACTGCAGATGAAAGCAAAGATTTCTCTGTACCCTTCCTTCCTTCTTGCCCCCTCCCCCCACCAGTCCAGACAAATTCTGCCCTCACTTCTCTGTATTGGCAAGGACACTGTTCAGCCCCTGCAGGCATGAACTTCATTTCCAAACACTGATTGCAGATATTATGTGACTAAGTTTCTGTGGCTCCCTTCTCCCTTTTCAGTGGGAATAATGCCATGTGATTGCAAAGGAATACTGCAAGGAATAGTGGCTAGGTGTGTCTCCTCGCTGGCCTCTAAAGGCTCCTCCCCAACCCCCAGCTCATGTCCCTATACAACACACTCTTACCCAAGCACAGAGTTGACTTTAGCTTAGGACATCTTCTTATATTTTTGTCCACTTAAGTAAATCCTACCTATCATCTTAGAATTCATTCAGAAAGTCAATGAAATAGTCTTCCACCTCCCCCTTCCTCCTCCCTCTCCTTTTCCTCTTCTAAGATATGGTCGGCTGGGATACTCCTTAATGCCACTATTTATAGATATTTACCAAGTACTCACTCAGCACCAGGACTATCTTAGGCACTGGGGCTACATCAATAATAAGCAGTAGCCATCTTTGCCACTGGTGTGTTTATATTGTAGCCAGAGACAAAGAAAATGAACATAGAAGCAAAAAACATACACAGTTACTTAGGGATGGCTGTAAAATAATCAAACAGGGTCGAGTCTATGCAATGGCAGAACAGGAGCTCTCTGGGGGACACCTGACTGAAGACTTCAGTTATGACAAAAGCCAGCCCAGGAAGACCCTGGGGGAGAAGGTAAGCAAACAAAGAGGTTCAAACCTGAAGAACTTGATTTGTTCAGGGAAAAAAAGTCCTTGTGGCTGGAACAGAGACCAAGGGGAGAATGGATTGTATAACATGAGGAAGGCAGGCGAGGTGATGGAAGCCATGATAGGGACTCCAGTGGGAAGCTGGAAGTGATGTACAACACTGTTTGATGATGTACGACAGATCCCTAGCTCTTGCATAAAAAATAGACTGCAGTGAAAAGGCTGGAAGCAGCGAAAGAAGCAAGAACCTACTGCAGTAGAGTAAGCCCCCAGGATAGTGGGCCAGGCTTCCACTATAGCAATGTGCATAGTGAATCTGACAGCTGAGTAGGAACTGTGACACTTCCTCGAGTTGATGCTTATTTACCCCGAGGGCTTTATCATGGAGGTGTGACAGATCCATTCAAAACATTTCATGGGACCTTTATAGAAATTGTCAGCTATTTGGCCGTTGTAGTTTCTCCTTGTCTATGTCAGAAGCAGGCTGGTTTCTAGCTTGAGGTATGCTGAGGAACGTTCTTCCTATAGGTTCTCTGGATAGTCAGATCTTTGAGGGGCAGAGTCAGGTGTCTAGATACTGGCAAGTAATCATTTTATCTCCCTTTCCAAGCCGAACTCAGCCTCCTCCACCGATGGGACTTACCCAATCTGATCAGTCAATAAGAAGAAACGCCTATCCTATCTCTTAAGCTCCTCTAAGACTTGGCAGAGAGGCTTAAATGCTTAACGTAGCCATTATTAGAGTTGTTGGCCATTTTGTTCTGGACTCAGTTTCCCTCTCTGGTCGGGCAGAAGCTTGAACTTAGTGACTTACAATGTCTTCTAGCTCCCAAGCTCTCTGGCCTGTTTATAGTACTCTGTTTCCACTCAGAAACCCTTGTACATCTGCTCCTCATGGAGAGAACAAAGCCGCAGTGTCTGGATGAAGCCGGTTCTGCACCGGGCCTCAGTCCCACAAGCAGAGAGGCCCATTCGGAATCCTCTGAGGAGGGCAGCAGAACCCGACTATGGTCTGCTCTGCCCTGTATGTTCTGGAAAGCGCCAGCAAAGCCCACATTCCCAGCCCACGCGCTGGAGCAAGCCGTCCTCTCTTTGAAACTTAAGAAAGTAGCAGGAACAGCCATTTACCTGTCACATGGTTTTCATAATTTCCCTGGCACCTTTGCTAATCATTGAAGCGGTTTCAGCAGGCGCTGCAGCAAGCTCCAGGTCTGACGTGAATGTGCTGGACCGCAGCTTTTTTTACAGTGAGATCTTACAGGACCCCTCCGTGTCCAGCCACGGGGGTCTGCTTATGAATATTTGAGGGTCCTGATGAGACCCAGTAAACTGAGTCTCGGGAAGAAAAAAATTCATCAAGCTTTGGGAAGTAAAGTCACTATAAGGCTAACTCTACGCTAGAAAAACCCAGGGTGGCTAAAGGAGAGAGGGACAAAGCATTGCAGACAGCTGAGAAGCTGAGTGACTCAGGGGTGACAGGAGGCAAAGTATTCAGTATAGGCCCATGTGGTCTCAAAATGAGACTCCTGTATTCCCTTTCTCCCCAGGGATTAATGTGTGCAGTGCCCAAGAGTACAGGGGACACCGTGAAAGGATGTTAGCCCCTGTTACTTCCCTGGGCATGTTTCCTCATCTGTGCAGTGGGATCCACAATGCATGTTCTAGCCATGTAGCAAAGGGGAGATGCGTTAAGGACAACCCGTAGCTGGTTTAGAACATTCTAAATTGTTTGCAGAGTATATTTGTGGTGGTGGGAGGGGTGACATCGAATACAGTTTTTTCTAAAACCTGTTTCACTTCGTGCCCACCTCTTAGCCCTGAGTAAGGGTTGGGATAAGCAGCCCCGGATCCCTTTTGGTACCCAGTGGCCTGCTCAGACTCTGGGGGAGGCATTGCTACAGCAGATTTCCTTGGGCAGCCAAAGAGTCTGAGCCCAGTGAATTTCCACAAGCCCGGAGGGCCCCACTCAGAGCCTCACACCTAGGGGAACTTGAGATGTTGGCCAAGTTCAGGCTGTGGGAGGGAAATGCAAGTGCTGTGTCGGCTGGATTTGGTGGGGAAATGGGCCTCCAGGGTGGAAAACGAAAATAAAGACAAGGATTCTTGCTGTAGCTTGCTCACTGAGAGATACAATCCTCAGAGCCTCCTTTCCCCCATCTCGGCCTTTGGTTGGAGAACCGAGCTTCTATATCAGGCCCAGCGGAGACGCACCTCCTCCAGGCAGCCTGCTTGTATAATTCTAACTCTGTTAGTGTTAACAACCCCCAGGCCTTGAAGTATGAGCCCTTACACTTGGAACAGCCTGCTTTCTACAACTTTGGTTTGATGATTTTGATTATATACTTCCACCAGGTAAGGCAAAAAATAAAATCTCCATTTATTGACTAGCTACTGTTCACCTCATCCTGTGCTAAATACTTCTTGTATGGTCTCTCACATAAACCTTGCAGCTGCCCTCCAAGGTTAGGACCATTGTATTGTGTCTATCATATAATGACAGGCTAAGTGGGGTATAAATTCTAGAATTGGATCCCATACCTGCTGCTCTAGGGTTTTCTAGTGTCAAGTGTCCTTTATGTCAATGTGAATTTCCCCATGCAAGAAGAAGAATGGTAGTGCGTTTGGGGAGTGCTGTCTGTTAAGAATCCCTCCTGCGACTCCTGAGCCCCAGGGGTGTGTTCAAGGCTTTGAATGGCCATGCAGAAAAAATACAGAACTTACTTTCCAGAGCTTAGTGTGTTGGAGGGAGTCCAAGCACAAGACAGTTTGTAGCAGTCCTCCAAGTCCATGGCCACACACTTTGAAACATGCCATCTCTAAAGAAAAGGAGCCCAAAATGGCAGTATCCAGGGGCTAGCTCTCTGAGGCACTTCCAATATGGCTGTGTTGGCTGAAAATGAAGTGATGGATGAGGGAAGGAGAGGCGTAGAGACTGAGATGAGCATGAGAAGATTCAGACAAGGAGACAACAGCTACGGCTGCAACCCAACACGAGCTGTTAACATCTTTTGTGACCACAGAAGCTCGTCTTTGTGGCCAAAAGCACAGTATGACTCTGAGTCATGCTGTCCAGAGCTGCAAGCAGGATGCAGTAGCTGAAATAAATATGAGGATGTGTCTCTGTGGTGTGGAAACAGGCAGAGCACAGCAAAAATCTTCAGTTAAAAATTAGATGGGCACCAATGGAACACTAACCAGTGATCTCCTTAATCAGGCAATATCTTACCACCCTGGTGATCCCACATCTACCTTTTCTGTTTTCAGATATTTCTTATTAATGTTAAGTGTGTGTGTGTGTGTGTGTGTGTGTATGGGTGTGTAGGGATATGTACATGAGTGTAGGTACCCAAGGACGCCAAAGATGTTTGATCTCTTGAAGAGGATTGTAAGCCATCTGGTGTAAATTCTCTGTAAAAGCAATATGGATTTCAATTGCTGAGTCATGTCTTCAGTCCTCTGTCTCCATTTTCTCAAGTCTTCTATGTGGACTCATTTGTCAAGACTTATTCTTCTTCTTTTTTTAAGTGGGTAGTTATAGTTTGTTTGTTTAATTATTTATTTATTTTTAAATTTATTTATTCATTCACTTTACATCCCAATAACAGCTTCCTCTTCTCCTAGTCTCCCTCCCAGGTCCTTCCCCACTCTCTTTCCCCTTTTCCTCTGAGAAGAGAAGACCACCCCCTTTGAGTAACATACATACACACACACACACACACACACACACACACACACACACACACACACGCGCGCGCGCGCGCGCGCGCACACACACACACCAGTCACGCAGGTACATCCTTTCTCACTGAGGCCAAACAAGGCTGGCCAGCTAGGGAAATAAAATCCATGGGCAGGCAACAAATTCAGGGACAGTCCCATGCTCCTATTGTTGGGGGAACCATGAAGACCAAGCTGCACATCTACTATTATGTGCAGGGGTCCTAGGTCCAGTCCATGATAGCTCTTTGGTGGTTCAGTCTCTGGGAGCCCCTTAGGGTCCAGGTTAGTTGACTCTGTTGGTCTTCATTGGGGACTCCCTATCCTTCAAGAAGACTTCTTTCTTCTTCCTTTTCATTTTCTTTTTCTAATGTAACCCATGCTGGCCTTGGATGACTTTAACCTTTGATCTTCTTGCTTCTACTTGTCAAGTGCAAGAATTACATGTGCCAACATACTCCGCCCATATGTGCTGGGATCTAATTCAAGACTTTCTACACAATGGAGATAGTGGTTTGAATAAGAAAGTCCCCCATACATTCATTTTTAATGCTTTGTCCAAAGTTGGTGAAATTGTTTGGGAAGGATTAGGAGGTGTGGCCTTATTGGAGTGAGTGTGTCATTGGGGGTGGGCTTTGAGATACCAAAAGCCTACACCATTTCCAGTTAACTGTCTCCTTCTCTGTCTCTATCTCTATCTCTATCTCATTTTTGTGGATCAGATGTGAGCCTTAAGATTCTGCTCCACACCATGCCTACCTGCCCAACACCATGCCCCACCCATGATGATCATGGACTTTAACCCTCTGGAACCTGGAACCATGAACCCCCAAATTAAATGCTTTCTTTTATAGGTTTCCTTGGTTGTGCTATATCTTCAAAACAATAGAAAAGTAAGACACTAAGCAAGCTTTAACCCAAGAGTTTGTGCATATTAGTAAAGCACTCTACCAACTGGGCTATATATCCAGTCCCCTGTCAGAATGATATCTGAAGACTCCATGTTTTCTTCTCTCTTCATTAAAAATCCCCAAATCTGTTTCCTCTCCCAAAGAAGATGCTGGAAACAAGATGCCAACATCTGGACTTGAAATATTGGTACCAACACTAGGCAAAGAAGTGATCCTGCTGAATTCTGCCCAGCATGGAGCACTTGTAAAATATTAGACACTGTCAGGAACTTCTACCAGGAGAAACATGCTGGTGTGTCAACCTGTTGACAAACAGATGAAAAGCTCTTGGAAATTGTCCTGTGAGACATAGGTAAAGGAAAAGATCAGGGCAGGCCAAAATCAACATCTTCAAGCAATGGCACTATGGCCTTTTTATTTTATCTTATCTTATCTTATCTTATTTTATTTTTAATTCATTTTTTACCCTTCATATTTCATTCCCTACACCCCTACCCACCCACCCTCTGACTGTTCCACATCCAACGCCTCTTCCCCACCCCACCCCATATCCATGTGGATGTCCCCACATCCTACCCCACCTGACCTCTAAAATCCCTGGAGCCTCCAGTCTCTTGAGGGTTAGGTGCATCATCTCTGAATAAACACAGACCTGAAGTCCTCTACCTTATGTGTGTTGGGAGCCTCAAATCAGCTGGTGTATGCTGCCTGTTTGGTGGTCCAGTGTTTGGAAGATCTCAGGGGTCCAGATTAATTAAGACTGCTAGCCCTCCTACAGGGAGGGTTGCCCTTCTCTTCAGCTTCTTTCAGCCTTCTTTAATTCAACAACAATATTCAGCTGCTTCTGTCCACTGGTTGGGTGCAAATATCTGCATCTGACTCTTTCAGTTGCTTATTGGATCTTTTGGAGGGCAGTCATAAGAGATCCCTTTTTGTGAGCGCTCCATAGCATCAGTAATAGTGTCAGGCCTGCGGACTTCTCCTTGAGCTGGATCCCACTTTGGGTCTGCCGATGGACCTTTTTGTGGAGTCTGAAGCAATGTTCCTCAGTGTGTGGTCCCTAGGCCAGCAGTATCTGCGTCACCTGAGAAGAGGGTAGAAATATAAATTCTTATATTTTGCCCTGCCAGAGCAACTAAGTCAGAGACTCAAGTGGAGCCCCTCTAAGAATTTTAATAAGGCTTAGGGAGTCTGAAGCCTGTGAAGATTGGTGAGCCACTGGCTTGTATTCCTGTTATAGTGCTTTCAAGAGGCAGCGTTATTATTGTTTGCTACAAAAAAACACCTCAGAAAGGACACTTGCTGGGTCTTAGAACTCACAGCAGATAAGTTCCACAACTGGAGACTACATCAACTGGGGTTCTGCGTGGCAAGTCTTCTGTCCCCAGGGACATTCCATCTGGGCAGGGGGAGGAGCTTCCTAGAGCAGGCAGGTCTGAGGGTTGTGCCCAAGTTACTGAGAGAGCTGCCTGCCTTGGCCTAGAGAAGGCTTTAATTGGCTCATTAATAGCTGTGATTAGTGAGAAAGGAGAAGCCTTTATCTTTGAAGTCCAGAGGCTGAGCTGGAGCTCATGCAGGGGCCATGCTGTGGCTAATTAAAGCTGAGCCATGTTTCCTGTCAAGGCCAGGAGTGTTAATGGCTCCAAGCAAGAAAAAAAAAATGAAGCTTCAATTTCCATTGAGAGGTAATGGATAGGATCAGGAGAGTGAAGATGAGAAGGGGCCACTTAAAGGGGCAGAGCCCCTGGGTGGAAGCAGGGCTCAGGGACTTTCTAAAGTACCCAAGGAGGTATTCCTGGCCTTGGGGTGTCATGGGATAGGAGGGAGGTTCAGATTCCCACAGGAGAAGCCCTAAGACTGTTATCTTCATCCTTCTTGTTACTGTGACCTTGAGTATTTCAGCTTCTAGCCTGATTACACCTGCTCAGGGGAGTGTGAAGTGTAAATGATGAGGGATGCTGGGTAGCAGTCCTGGAAGCAACAGATCTCAGAGCCCTTGAGGGTTCTGGATCCCAAAGCCTAACTACAGCTATTTCATCAGGCTCCTTTCCTTCAAAAATAGCCAAAGAGCCAAACACACGGCCCAGTGTTTTATAGGAAGACTCTCTTACAGTGCTCTTAGTGGGTAGCTTAGCCACTTGACATACACGTGAGCAATGTACCAAACAGCTATAATTTAGCTATTCATGTGGCCAAGTCTCAACCTCATCCTTGAACCTGTTTTCTTGGAGCCAAGATTACTTCAAAATGAGAAAACCAGTTGCTTCTGATGCTCCATCTGGCAAGAAGATCCAAGACATCTGCTCCTTCTTTATCCTTGTCCTCCCTGCCTACACCCCCTGCCCCATGCACCCCTATTAAGAAAGGTGACCACAGAGACACTCTGGTCTAAGAATACACTGTGGGTAGGTGAAGGGGTCAAACTAGACCTACTATGTTGACATAAGCATAAAGATGATATTTCTTCATCTGAAGTCAAGGTAACTTCCCTGCAAATGGCCTTTTTTATTTCATCAATTTCTTGCTCTGAAAAGTTTAACTAAACACATATCACCTTCCATTAAAATGGTATCAGAAAAAAAAATACAAATTTCAGCCAATAATTGGTATACTAGTTGAAATAAGACCTGGGTAGTTTGAAAAACTAACTCAGGACATAAAATATGGAGTAAACATAGGTTCCCTGGTCTTTAGCTTTATGTAGCCAAAGCTTTTCCTATCTTTAAAGGCACATGCCTAACCTTCCCTTCCCTGGAATGGCCTCAGTCTTCAGATCTCTGCCATTCCCTTCCCATGGCTTATTTCAGAGTAGATTGTGGACTGGGCTCACTTCCCACCGCTAACAGTTCTAAAATTCTAAATATGCATGAATAAGAGCATCCTAAGTCATCTGGCTATCCCAGGGCCCACGAGGACAGCAGGGACAAGTGTATATCAGTTGATGAAGAAATGTATGACCAGTTTAAGTCTCCCCTGAAAAACAAGAGAATATTGGGCTCTAGTTCATCTCTGCATCCATCCTGGCTTCTTGCCTTTCTTGCCTACCAGCAAGCAGGGGGTCTCCATTTCTGCCTCCCAGAGCTGACAGGCACATCCAGGGCAAGAACTCAGTGTACCCTGACCCCTGTTCCTGGGGAACAGTATCACAGAAGCCAAAGGAAGAGCTTCTTGAAACAACAAATGATAGAAAACAACAACAACAACAAACAACAACAACAACAACAAAGGCAAAGAACTTGCAGCCAACCAAACAGCTTAATAACATCTTTTCCTTGACAGAAAACCCTATGTGTGAGCCTACATACCTCCGTCAGTCCTTTCACCAGCCTCAATCACACTAGAAAGCCTCCCTAAGATTAACAAATAGGCCTTGAAGAGAAAATAAGGCTGGTTGTAAGACTAAGGTGACCATGCTGGGAACACTGGCAGGGCAGAGGGGAGAGAGCCAAATGAGTACAACTACCCAGGTCCCTCCTAGAAGGATGGTGTGAGAAGAGCTGCTCCAATGTACAGACCCCCTCAAGAGCTCACAGGTACCCTTGCTATGTGAGGTTTCTTAGAGCTCCGTATGGCCTTGGCCCAACTGAGAGGTCATCACAGTAAAACAGAAAAGGCACATGAAGAAACTCTGGCTCCCTCATGACCCAACTGCCCTCTCGGTATCCCATATGGAGGGACAATAATGATGCCACCTTCAGGCAGAGCTGAAATATGTGGCAACAGTGGCAACTGTTGGGTGGCACGTTGTCTTAATGGCTTCCATAACGACAGAAAGTGGTGATGCATATGGAAGGGAATCCGACCAGGCTGTGCTCAGGGTGCTATGAAACTCACTTCCCTAGCACATTCTCCGTGCCAGACCCTGGGCTGGTAGACACATGACTACACATTACTTCATTAGTTCTCTGAGCCAATAGTCAGTGTACAAATTAACCCCATATAAACCATGGAGGAAACTGAAACCAGAAAGACTCAAAGAGGCAGTGTCCCACGCTGGTCTCAAATGTTAATACTGAACTAGGCTCAAAATCTAGGACATTCTTACTCCATGTTCACACTGACTCTCCCACCCACAGACACCTGTTCTAGCTTCATGTCAGTCATGCACGTGTGCTGTTTCCTTAGAGACAAGTCCTTCCTGCTGTGTCTGTTGGCATCCTTAAATTGACTCTCTGCCAAGTCTACCCAGACCTATGCCCACCTTCCTTCATGGCCATCTGGCGTCACATCACAGTTCCTGTGACATTCGGAACCAGCATGGGTTCAGATGGGTGTGCTTCGTATGGGAAAGAATTGCAGGGGCCTGTACCCCTCAGCTAACACAATGGGGTTCCACGGGGCAGGACATGGATCTTATGTTTTCCTCATACAACTCAGCCACAGAATTCAGATTCCATAGTAGCTGGTACAAGCCAGATCTTTCTAAATGCTGAATGTGAGTGAGTGTGTGCGTGTGTGCGTGTGTGAGTGTGTGAGTGTGTGAGTGTGTGAGTGTGTGAGTGAGTGAGTGAGTGAGTGAGTGAGTGAGTGAGTGAGTGAGTGTACTGGCCAATACAGGATGCTGAGGTGGATGAATGCCTGAGTCAGAGGTTAAAAGATTGGCATCAGTCTTACTCAAGTAAGTCAGCATTTTCCTGTTTCATCTGACCAGTGTTCTTGCTCAGATCTGTTCCTAGGTCAGAGTAGGCCCTGACAGGATTCCCTCTGCCCATCTGTCTTTATATGATTCAGTCAGCTGAGAAGTCCTTTCCTCTTTGAGGATTTGCTCTCTCAAGAAAACTGAAGCCTTCTGTTACAAATGCCTGGGCTTCACAGTAGCCCTTGGTCATGCGGAATACGTCTTACCTTTCCCAAGTTAGGCAACAGCCCACTGATAATACAATGAAACCTATCTCCGATGAGAATGTAAGCAAAGGTGTCTAGAAAAACAAATGTGAAACATCACACACACACACACACACACACACACACACACACACACACACACCAAAAGCAACAGGACACTCCTAGAATATGGCACAAATAATCAGCAATTAGTGCATTCAGCCACTTTGCTCTTCAGAGGGACAGAAGACTCCCCTCTTTCCCCACCTCTCACCCCTTGCCTGCCAGAGGACTGCTGGACTTCCTCTTAACAAGAACCATGATTTATGTTGGCAGAGCCCAATTAGCTCTAAGCTCTCTTGGGCCGCCAAGTGCCCTGCTGGCCAGCAGCTGAGGCCTGTCTGGCAGGACATATTTGGATGATGAAGCCATGCTGCGTGCTAACTCAGCCCAGGAAAGAGCAACTCAACTTAGATGCCCACCCTAGGCTGCCAGGCTTGGCTCTTGCCCATGAATTGGGCAACAGAGAAGTCTGGCAGAGGAAGAGACTGTGCTTCCTTGGCAAGAGGGGGGAGGCTGGTCCAGGAGAGCATCACCCCAGGGCAGCATGCCCTCCCTGGGCTTGGCTGAGCCTAGCAAGTTCAGACAGCCAGAGAGCTCTGAGCTGAAAGCCAAGAGATCTGGACCGATACCAGCCCCACCCCCAGCTTATTCTACATGACCCCAGTGAACTGTCCATCTTCCTCTCTCTATCTCTACACGTATCTATAGAGTGGAGAGGATTTTCTCCTGTGACTTGAGAAGCACACAGAGATATATGATAAGGCCTCAGTTTCCTCATCTGTAAATTAAGACAAACATGGCCTTTCTGGGTTAAAGGTAAGATACACAGTACCTGCATGGAACGGGAGCTACCTCGATCCTCTATCTAACCTTCGGTTTTTCCAATATTGCATTTTCATATGGTGTGGATAATGAAAGCCTGTTAGCATTATGAGAAATTAGTAGGTTTGGGTTCTTTATTTCAATCTCTCTGAGCCTCAAGTCAACATTCTAAGATATCAAGATCTTGGTACTACCCAGTGGCATTCAACTGACTTGTTGCAGTGGTGGGTATATAACCTGGAGCTGGTTTGGAGAGACCAGACATACAGATGCAGACCCCTGGCCCCAGCTGCCACCCCAATCCCAGCCCTGTTAAATCTATGCCAATGCTTTGCAAAACCCAGTCTTCCAGGAGAAGAGACCAAAATTAAAACAGAAAGCAAGGAGAGGTGATTCTATGGTTCAGGGAGTCATGGGCAGGCAAAAGAGAAAAGCTCAGACTATAGGATCCAATCAGGTGTTCCCTAACACCATACTCAGGGCACACACAGACTCCTATTAGTCAGCCCTAAGTACCTCTGCTGAACAGAGCAAGGTTAAACTGGGAGAAAGACCCTTGGGTTTTAATATCAGTATAGTCCCTGCTTTCTTAGACTAATTTGCCAAGTACTTTCTACTATAAGGTCTCAAATGCATCTTTGAGAGACTAAGTGCCACGAAAACCCTTCAGTATGGCTGTCCACACCACAAGACATTTTTGCTTTTGTAAACTCTTGGCAGTGAAACAACTGACTTCTCTTGGCTCTGTTTCTTCAACATCTCTTTTAAAAGAGAAAACAAAAAGCAAACAATTTCCCTTTTATTTATTAATAGCTCTAGGACACCCAGCAGGGGGATGGAGAATCTAAGGAAGATGGACATGAAGCCCAGCTAAGTGTGCAGTTCTTCATCCCCACTTGGGGGAGGGCAGACTGAGGCCCCTGCCAAGCTCTGTGAACATGAGAGCCTGCAACTCCCAGAGAAGCAAACATAGTCCAGGGTGAGGGAGGAGCCGAGCAAGGCTAATATGCTTGGCAAGACTTGAGAGGTTTGGGGATATTTAAGGCAGAGTATTAATTCATTTGGGGGAATTGTGGCTTCTAGATGCCAACTCTGGACTAGATAAATAAGAATCTGCCTATGAAATGCTTTAAGTGTATACCCGTAGGTGCCATCACCCATTGCTATTCTCTTACCTTTGGAGAAGAGGGGATCCAGTCAGTCTGTTGATTTACTTTGAGTCTCTTGTACATATCTGCCTACCCTAGGGCTAACCATTCATAGGGACCTCAGTAGACCTTCTACCCAGGCACCAGCTCCCACTCTTCGGTGACCCCATGGAGACACCATTATGATTCAGTCACCAGGAACCAGCCCTGTACTGAGGAGGGGGTAGGTGTCCACTGTGGCTAAATCTACACATGTTGCAGCACATGGACTCCAGAGGCTCAGATGTGATTCATCCCAGTCACAGAACCTCAGGGTGTGACCTTAGATAAGTATGTAGTGGAATGTGTGAGTGTCCAGCATCGAGAAACCATGATCCAAGCAACTTATAAAGGGATCCATGTCTGTTTATTAATCAGCAGATGGTATCTTTCTGATCTCCCAACTGCTGGGCGTGGGGAGCCCACAGAAACTGGGACAGAAGGAAGTGATCTGTGAGGCTGGACTGAGCTCTCATTTACAGAGAATCAGTCACTGAGTGGGAAGAGAAGAGCGAAAGACTAAAGACAAATTTAAACCTTGGTATGTTGAAGAATGATACTACAATTTCCTAATTCTATACAAATGTCTCTTCCAAGCCAGCAAGATGGCTCAGTGGGCAAAGTGGCTCACTGCTGAAGCGGATGACCTGAGTTTGATTCCCAGACCTATGTAAAGGTGGATGGAGAGACTACACAAAGTTGTTCTCTGACCTTCATCGGTGTCCCGTGACATGTGCATGTGAGCATACAGTTTGAAAAACAAAATAATTCTTAATTTCCCAGAACTTAGATTCAGCCTTCCAGCCACCACCATTACAATTCTCTTATAGATGATAACTGAGGTAACTAAGGATATGTTACTGGCTTTCTTCAATATTGTATTAGTGAATGGATTAACAGAGTTATACTTTTGGGGTCATAGGAGGTCATTAATTTGACTCCCTTTTTTTTTTTCCAAGAGAAGGATGATGAAAAAAACAAAAAGAATCCTTAAGGATGGATTTGAGTCATTAATCAAATTTCCTCCCAAAGTGACATCATGTGCTGATTAAAATCAACTGCCTTAAATTCTAGCTTGGTGGCAGGTGTCCTCTGAGGACAGCACCCCTCTTCCCAGTAAATGGCTCTGTCCCTTTGACCCTATTCATAATCTACATCTTTTATTTTAGTTGCTTTTCGGAGTCATCCTCTTCAAGTTCTGACCTCTAATGTTATCTTGATCACATGCTTCCAGGGTGGACTCTTCTCCCAAGACCCATAGGTGCATGCTATACTGTGTGTGTTTGAATCTAAGCATCTCAATATTGTTCACTAGCCAAAGAGATCTGTTTTCCTCCCCAGGTAACATTGTTCTTTCTTTTACCTTCAACGGTGAAGGGTAGGAAATGAAAAGGGGGGCAGAAAACAGAAATGAAGACAGAGATGGAGAAAACTGACCAAACTTGGGGGAGAAGAAAAGTGCATGGTGCTGGAGAGCCCTAAAAGATTGCCCTGTCCAACCTTCTTTCTGAACATGAACAAAGTGGCCTGTCTGGAAACACTGTCTCCTAACATCTGGGAGGGATCTTTGTAAGATCAACAATACAGAACTCTTAGGAGTGACCCAGAGAAGGCACATGGCCAGGCTGCAAAGCTGGGCCTTTGCTTTGGAACACTCATTCTTAATGTGTGGTCATGTGTTCATCTATTTGTATGTGTGGTGTCTGTCTTTGCACAGTAAGATCTGTGAGGCCAGGGGGTCAATGCTGACAGCTTCCCTGCTGTGGGTACTTCATTCCCTGCCCTCCTGTCTGTAACCTGGTACTCCTTCAAAAGCCTCCCTCTGTTAGTCAATTGGAGCTTGTATTCTATTTCTGTCAAGAACACTACAGAAACATATATAAAAGAATTTAGTATACAGTCATGTAATGTCAATGTAATGTGACAGAGCGCTAATTACTTTGTGTAGGAGATATCTAGCACATTATGTGCAGAAGTGTAAAACTTGAACCTTTAACACTGTATCATAAGCAAATATGGGGCTATATTGATTAAAATGCACATGTGAAACAAAAAGTATTAAGTTATTGGACGACTAAGAAAGTCTGAAGTTAGTAGAATGTAGAAGGAAATCTTTAGAACTTTTATAGGAAAAAGAAGTTCTCATGTCTTATATTAGGATAAAACAAGATGAATCGGATATAGTTATGGGAAGAGTTATATTCAGTGAGGAACACCAAGGAGAAACAAGTAAGAGACAGAAGACATTCCCAGTGTCCCAGAATGATAAATTAATTTCATCTTCTTGTCTTTAGAAGATGCAAGAACATCTGTAAATCAACAAGAGAAAGAGAATACCCATGAGAAAAGTGATCAGAGAAGAGGGATACAGAGATAATTTTGGGAAGAAGAAACTCCCTATGGAGAAAAAATAGAAGGAAATGCTCAAGGTCATTGGTAATCAGAGAACAAGGAGTTAAGCAACAGGGAGATGACAGTTTGTGAAAAGTGTACCATCTAGAAAACTTGGGAGATGGCATGGCGCATAGATAAGCAAGGAGGAAGGGCTACGGGTGTTTGGAGAGAATTTACTCAAATGAGGTACATCCATACTCTGGAATTTAGCTGTGGAGATCCTGGGTATACATTCTCCAAAAATGAGAACCCAGGTTGTAGGAGAATGCACACAAAGATGTCCATTGCCACATTCTTTGTGGAGTAAGGGGGTTCCAGATGACCTGGGAAATCATCACTCAGAGAGTAGAGAAGTAAAAATGTGTGGGATGGATACTACCACTGGGCGTTTCATAAAACTCAAAAGAAACAGGAATTGAATTTTAGAGCATCACTGTCTGATAAATTATGGAAAATAATTTATGGGAATTAAAATGCATGTGCCAAGAACAATATATTTGCAAAGGCACATAGTAACAAAAGCAACATGTGAAAATACTGCAGTTGCTGCTTTTGTATTCATAGCATATTAATGAAGTACAGGAATAAAAGAATAAGTGAGAATAAGAGAAAATAGATTGGGACTGGTGGCAAATGTCTGTCATCTCTGCCACCCAGAAGCCTGAGACAGAAGTACCACAAGTAAGTTACCCAGCCTGGGTAACTTAGAGAGATCTTATTCTAGAATAAAAACCATGATAGTTCAGTGACAGAGCATTTGTCTAGCATGCTCAAGGCCCCAGATTCAGCCTTGAAAGCTCAGGTGAGGAAAATAAACAGATGGTAGACAGACAGATAGATAGGTGATAGATAGATAGATAGATAGATAGATAGATAGATAGATAGATAGATAGATAGATTTCTACTAACTGTCACATATACAGTTGATGAAGGAACCATTTATTTTTAAAGAAAAGGAGGAAGAATAACAGGAACAATGAAGGTTTATAATAAGATAAGAAAAGAAATAAAGTAGAGTAATACAAAGTATTGAGTTAGTCCAAAGAAGATTGTGACAAATAGAACAGAAACAGTGAGCAAAACAGTAGATTTGAGCACATCAGACCCAGAATCACATTAAATATTAAAAAGAGAGAGCAAGTTATATTGGAACAAAAAGGCAAATTCGACTACTACTTTATGGTGTCTTCCAGAAATTCATTTTAAATATAAAGACACAAATGGGTTACAAGCAGGGTAGGGGGGTAAATAGCTACATTAACACTAATCTGAAGGAAGTGGGAAATGGTCAGTTAGTATGAAATGAAGAAAACTTCAGAGCAAGAAAGAAAATGCCATAAAGAAAAGGGTCCTTCCATAGTAACAAAAGGGTTAATTACCCAAGAGGACCTGCCCATAGCATATCACCACCAAGACAGAAAGGAAATGTGACAGAATGAAAGGAAAACCAGGCAACTTGAAAACTATGCTGGAAAGCCTCAACGAGTACATGCAAACACGAAGATTGAGAGGACTTGAAAGCATCATGACCTCCTTCATGTGCTTGACATGGGTGGATGTTTCTATCTAAGCACAACTAATGTCCTTCTCAAGGACCCCATAAAATTCTAAAGATAAATCCTATTCTGTGTCATATGACACGTTAAAATAAATTAAAAAGAACTGAAATCATATAAAGTATGCACTCTGGCCACAAAAGAATTAGATTAGCACCAATAACATATAGTTGAGAAATTATTCTAAAATGAAGCAATACTTATAAATCTGCTGAGTATAGAATCACATGATTGAACAAATATTGTTAACTTTTTAACTGAATGGTCATAAAAACACAGCATACCTTAATTTGTGAAATGCAGACAAAACAGTAAAGTGAAGGCCCTGAGTTTTAACGTTTTAGGAAATAACACAGCCTAGAGCTTCAGCTCAGTGAAGACGCACATGCTAAGCATACAGCATCATTTTCTAACACACACACACACACACAAACTCAGAGAGGGGGGAGAACTAAAATAAAAGCTAAGTCATACAAGCATAAGTGAAGAATAAAATAGAAAACAGAAACGATTAAAAGTGTCAGTAAGACTGGTTATTTGAGAAGACCAATAAAAGTGATAAACTTCTAACTGTTCTCCCACCTTTCCATGGGTTCTGAGAATTGAGCTCAGACCACCAGGTTTAGTTTAGAACAACTAAAAGAAAGAAAGAAAGAAAGAAAGAAAGAAAGAAAGAAAGAAAGAAAGAAAGAAAGAAAGAAAGAGAGAGAAATAAAGGGATGAGAGAAGGAGGTACATCACACATCCCCTGAGATGAAAAAACGTACAAGTCTGCAGGAAATAATAACTTAGAAAAATAAATTGTATTATACATTCTTTAGAGGAACAATCATAAACAGATCATTTTAAGATGCTATTGTAAGAGCATCAAAACCATGAACTATTTTAAGTGAATTTGTCTAAAAGGTATGCAGATCTGCACTGCAAAAACTACTGCCAAGCAGTTAAAGAATCTTTTTGGCAGGATTAATAATGTTTACAGACTGTAAGAAGCTGTGAGGTCAAGATGCACATTCTCCCCACATTGTTCAAGAGATACCTTCCGTTTCAACCAAAATCCTTACAGACTTTCTTTCTGATTCTAAATTTTGAATGAAAACTCAAGTGACTTGGTAGCGTAAAAAAATCAAAACAGAAGAACAAAATTGAAAGATGTATATTATCTAACTTCACAACTAAGCACAAATCTATAGTAATGATTACTGGGCTTGTCATGAGTGCCAATGAGACAAAGTCTCCAGAGAGACCAGTGCAGAAATGAGCAGCTGATTGCTGATAAAGTTGCTGGAATAGCACCATATAGAAAGGACGTCTTACAGCAGCTGGTATTTGAACAACATACATTGTTTTTGCAAAAAAAGGAGAAAGGGGAGAAAAGATGACGACAGACAGAGGAGAGGAAAGAGAAAAGTAAGTGGAGGACAGGTAGAAGAGGACAAGGAAGAGGCCAAAATGCCTGGATTCTTTGATTCATATCTTAAATGTGTACAAAACTTAACTAGAAGAGGATCATTTCCTACTATGCTTGGCTCTTTAAGACTTGTATGCCAAGGTCTTGGTTCTCAGCACATCATTGTTCAGAGCCCAGGTGTTTGGGGTGGGGTGGGGGGTGATTGGATTGTGAATGTTCTGACCTCAGGAATGAATGAATCCATTTGTGAGAACTGTAGCTTAATGGGCATCAGGGGAGGGACTGTGATGTGAGAGCAAGCTCTCTCTTTGCTTTCCAGCAACCATGAGATGTACACCTCTCTGAGGTGTGCTCCCCACCATCATGCTCTGCCTTGCCCCACAGCCATAGTGATGGGAGCAAGTGATCATGGACTGAGACATCAGAGTGCATGATGTAAAGTAAATGTAAATCTTACTTCTTTCAAAGTTCTTATCTCAGACACTTTGGAGCAGTTAACAGATGCCTTAAGCATAAAACATAAAAACATAAAGCTGCAAATCTTCCAGGAAAGAAGGAGGGTGTGGGGAAGGAAGGAGGAGAAGGACATGAGAAGAAGGGGAAGATGAGGGAAGGGGAAGGAGGAGGAGGAAAAAGAGAAGGAGGAGGAGGAGGAGGAGGTTTCTGTAGTGGAGTGTTAAGTAAGATATAAAAAGCATAAATCATGCTTTGAAAACTGATAAATTGGATTAGCTCGGAACTAAAACATTTGCTCTTCAAAAGGCACCATTAAGAAAGTGAAAATATAAGCCAAATCCTAGGATGTTTATAAAATAGTATTTGACAAGGAACTTAGAACAGAAATGAACAGTCACTGCTCAACAGTAAACTGTCAAGCAGCACAATGTAAATGGGCAAAAGACTTGAACAAAGGCTACATTAAAGAAGACAAGCAAGCACATGAAAAGGTAACATCATTACTTCCTAGAGAAATGTAAATTAAAAGCTCAGTGAGACACCACTTCACACCCTACCTAATGGCTGTGATTACAAAAGCTGGCAAACCCAAGGGTTTATGTGAGGTGGTAAACAATTGGGACTCTTATATACTGTTAAATGTCTGAAATATAACAAGTATCCCAATATATTATCAATTACTCATAGCAGTGAGCAGTCACCATGATTTTGATTGTGAACTATAAATCACAGAGATGCCTGAAATGGCCCTTAGCTTGTCTAACCAGGCTCTTTCCCCCTCCATTCTTTGAATCATCCCCTTAAAGACTCCTGTCTCTGGCCCTGGGCTAGTGTTGTATGTTGTAGCTGGAAATAGTGGTCATTCCACTTGTGTTATGTTGGGGAAGTCTTGGGGAAAGGAGTCTCTGAGGATATGATGAGAATTAAAAAGATTACACTGGGGACTGCTGTTCTGAGAGCAGAGGGGAGCTAGGAATGCTGAAAATTTTTGACAGATAAAGACAGAAAGCAAGACAGACACACATTCACACATATGCACATATATTCACACACACACACACACACACACACACACACACACACACACACACACACACACTCACTCTCAATTCATACATGTACCCTGACACACTCTCACACATATTTTTATACACACTCATAAATTCACATACTCACAATAAACACACACACACACACACAATCTGTGTGACAAAAGTTAGGATATTAGCAAGCAAGCTTTTGTCACCACAGATGCTAACAGGATTCTAAGTCAGTGCTCTATGCAGAGGTGACTGTGGTATAGGGAAACTGAAAAGATCTAGTCAGAGGAAAACATAGTAGCTAAAGACTCTGAACAAATCACTTCAACGCTCGCAAATCCAGGCATAGAGATGCCAGGTGAATGGGTACATCAGTGGGTGGGAAAAATTTGCAAACTGTTTGTACCATTTCTAGACATAAGGACATTGATGACATTCAAACAGAGTCATCAAAAAGGTGAGAAGAAATAAAACATCTTTTAGTAAGGCATGAAGAAAGTAGAGTCTGCTCTGTGAAGCTGCAAAGGTTACAAGCAGCAGGGACTGGTGGGGATAAGCTACAGGTGGGTGCTGGTGAAATATGTAGGTCAGCAGTGTTAAGAGCATCTACAAGAGTAGTAGGCTGCCCCAGGAGGCAACAGGCTTCCCATTGCTAAATATCTTCAGCAAAGTCCAGACAACCACGTGAGAAGATTGAAGGAAAGGGGATTCCAAACATCAATTTGGAAGTTGAGAATCCAACCCAAAGTCAGAACTGAGAAACAAATAAAGGTGTGATTTTGATAGGATAATGAGCCTGATGGTGAAACGGGGCTTTCCACAGCCCAGAGGCCAGGCTGCAGATATAGACTGAAAGGCACCATGCAAAGGACAAAGGTTGGGCACAGACCAGTCAGACTCCCCACCACTGGATTAAGTCAAGGCCAAGCATGTAAACAGGCAGCATGCCAGTGGGCACTATGGAAACCACAAACACCATGCCTCCCATGTGTGCAACATGGTAAGGACAGTGCTTGCTGGACTTTGCTACTCACTCGGCTAATCAACAGTATCCCTAGGCAAGGGCCATCTTGTCCAATCCAATCAGCAGGCCTAGGTTCTGCTCTGATGCCAACCCTTAATAGAACTTCCCAACCATAAGGTAGCCATACATGCTCTTCCTGACACTTTAAAGATCAAAGTATTTCTCCCAGTACGGGAGATACTTTGAGGTTTACTTCTCCTCCTCCTTCTCCTCCTGCTCTTCCTCCTCTTCTTCCTCCTCCTCCACCTGCTGCTTCTACTTCTTCATATTAGTAACAATGATCCTAAAGCCACAGCACAGCTCTTTAGAGCACACAAAGAACAAGTCATCATCCTACTCCATCCCCATAATAAACCCAGGAGCCACACATTGCTACTGTTCTGACTTCACAGATAAGGAAGGTAAGCATGGGGAGATTCATCTACCAGGTTATGATGCCCTTCCTAGTCAGCAGGTTTTTTTTTAAATACCTATAAACTTTGATCACCATATACATGTACAAACATATTTACTCTTATAAGTGAACAAATGTATACATTTATTTAGCCATCTAAAGGTATAAATGTATCTGCACAGAGTAAGGGACAAAACTGAAGGGCCCTCAGCTCCCCTACTGAGATGAAACAGCAAACCCTCACTCACCCGCCCACTTAGGCTTCTCTGTCTCACTTGCCTTAGTTTCTACTCATGCTCTGCTGGGCCTTTACTTCTTTAAAAACAACATCTTTTTGGAAAGCCTCATCTCTTTGGTTCTCTCCTATTATGATTATCCTCTACAAATGTGTTTCTTCTGCACCACCCTGACAGGTCCTGGAAACTCCCTTTCCCAACAGAGTCAGAAAGGCTGTACTCAGCTCTGGACACTTCTAAGCCTCATGTTGTTTCGATGGTCTTTCTCACTGTGGAGATATGTTGTGCTGGCTGGGTCCTATGTTGTTCCCCTGGGTGTTCCTTAGGAAGATTACCTCCCTCCTTTCTCTAGAACATCTCTCCAGTATGCCCAGTAATACCACTCCTAAGACCAGTGGTTGTAAACTTTTTTCCTTTGTACTTCATTAGTCTAAAGCTCAGGCAACTGGAGTCTGTCCATTGGCCCATGTTCTTCAGCCACTCAAGCTTGACTCTGACACCAATCCAGAGAGATTTCTCATAGTGGCTACTTCTACATCTTTGCCTTTCCATTTATTCTCACATCATTTCTCTTGAGTTTTCATCTCTAAAATCCCACTAAAATGTTTACTGTTAACTTTCAGGGTCAAATATAATGGTAACTCCTGTATTTTATTGAATGTGGACATCATGTCTTTCTTCCTCCTGCTGCTCCTGCTCCACCACCACCACCACCTCCTCCTTCTCTTCCTCCTCCTCCTCCTCCTCCCTGTCTCATTGTGTCTCCTCTATGGCTCTGTCTCTTTCTACCTCTTTCTATGAGACAGCATAGGTCTTGCCATGTAGTATTGACATGGGTTGTCTGGTACTCACTATGTAACTCAGACTGGCCTTAGATTTGCAGCATTCTTCCTGACTAGCCTTCTGACTGACTGCTGAGAAAACAGGTATGGACCACAATAGCATTTAGCTTCTCTCTTCTCTCTTCTCTCTTCTCTCTCTCTCTCTCATTTTAAATTTTATCTGTATGCATGCTTTGCCTTGTACATCTGTCTGCAAAAGGTCCATGCAGTGCCCAGGGAGGCCAGAAGAGGGTGTCAGATCCTCTGTCTCTTTTAAGGGATGTTTCCCTTTCAAAGTTGAAGTGAATGTGCTCCCTGGGCTTAGACCTACACTGCTTTCAGCCTGTCTGTCTGTCTGTCTGTCTATCTATCTATCTATCTATCTATCTATCTATCTATCTGTCATCTGCCATCACCACCATCTCTAATGGGTCTAGTGGGTTATATCTCACCTTTGTGCAATGAGCCCTAAATGTGTCCACAGCCCTGTACACACCCCCAAGCAGCAAGATATTTCTAAGCTGCCTCCCACAACCTCCACTTGGTGGGCAGCTCATGATTAACATGACCTCAAACTGGACTGTTGGTACCTTCTCAACAAGATTCTGTTCCTTCTTCAATCTGTCTAAACTAATAAAGAAACTGCTCAAAATAAAAACATCTAAATCCATCAGTCTAACTCTTGCTGCCTCTGCTTATCACCTGTCACAAAATGCTGGTTACTGGCTCTAACACAGTGGGCCAGACCTGTTCCCTTCCAGTCCCACTGCAGCCATGTGGGTAAGACCCTACATTCCCCACCTGCTCCCAGCTCTGATCCTGCCCAGGCTCTTTGATCCCTCTCCTGCCACCTCAGCATCCTTCACACTGAGTTCTGAATGGACGTCTAAGATGCAAAGCAGAACACCATCTTCTTTAAATCCTCCATAACTCCTAAGTGAACACAGAATTCAAGTTTCATACCTCACTTCACGGTCATTCTTCATGTGGCCCCTCTCTCTGCTACATTTCTAAGAATTCTCTCCCTTATAACCATATATCTTGGTCCCTTGACTTTCCTTCTTCTTGAACACACCAGGATTCCTCTGTACTTCAGGGCCTTTGCTAAAGTTGTTCCCTCGGCTGATCAACTTCCTGTAACCTTCCCTCATGTCTTCTTCTGCCAGAACCTTCTCATCATCTGTAGCACTGTGTCTGCTGATCACACTGTTTCCATTTTTATGTCATCACCTGTTTATTATAGTCCTTCTGGAAGGAGGACTGGGTGTGAGCAAGCATTCTCACTGTTTCATTTGCCAAACCCGATTTCCTTGTATGTGGCCTTCATGAACAACTGGGTGTTCTGCTCTTTCCACAGAGGGCACCTTTGCTATCATGTCCTAGGTACTGAAGCTACAGACAAGTAAAACAGGAGTTCAAGTTCACGTGGAGTAGATCTAGAGCTTCAGGTCTTTTTCAAATACCCTCTGCTCCACCACTCACTAAGTTTGTGGGTTTGGGCAAGCTTACTCCCAGACTCCAATTTTCTTATCTAAATGATGAGGTTAATGGTAATATAGGATGAGAATAATGGCAGGAGGTCCCCCACAGACTTATTATGAACATGCAAGCATTTACTAGATTAAAATAGTGATTGGAAGTACTTACCACACAGCAAATGCCCAATCCATGGTAAGAATGGTTATAGTATCACATAGCTGCCCTATAAGGCAGAATTTCTCAGTACCAACAGGACTGGAATTTGTGGTACCGTATTTCTAAGTGAGGTTACTCCATGTGTTGTAAGATACTTAGCATCATCCTGGTCCCATCCACAAGATGCCAGCAGCACCTTCCCAGTTATGACAACCAAATATATCTTTACAAATTATCAAATGGCCTTCAAGCAAAAAGGTTAATTGCACTGCTGAACAAGTGGGTACCATTGCCTGCTGGCATATATACCAAACTGGAAGTCTACAGAGTCTGGATAACTTGCCCAAGGCCAAAGGGGATGAAGGTGAGGTCAGGCTTCAGTCCACTCTTCTCACCCTGGACCATGTCCTTTGCTCTTTCCCACACCCTCTCTGTACTTGTGGTCCAAGTCCCCAATCCCCCCCCCAACCTGGCAGTCTAGCACATTTGTAGATCCGTGCTAATTACACAGCAACGTAAAACTTTATATGTGGTTTGTTATTTTATATCCAGGAACATGGTCCTCAGCCTTCATTACATAAAGCAGCTGTGTGTATATTTGGGGTCTAAGTGCCATTTAGTGGTCAGCTTGATGGTGTATTTTGTTTCAAGCATCACATTTCCTTTTCCCTTTCCATCCTTCAGTAGGGTCTTAAATAGAGGAATGGAGCCTTACACAGCTTGGGCTAGAGTGACAGGCAAGTCCTAAATGACAATTACTCTCTATCCTAATTAGATTGGAAGGCAGACAGCCTCGAGCAGGCATCTGTGGCGTGGGTGTACTCTCTAGTGTCTGTGTGTGCACAAGTATGTTCACAAGCCACACTGTCAACTGCCTTGCTACCTGTGCATTCCCCCTGTTTGTGTCTGGGAGGGGGATGAAGGGTTTAGCAGAGGTTTAGGCAGATGACTTTCTAACAATCAGCTGCATGGCTTGAATACGTCATTGCTCCCCTCTGAGACATGTCCTCATCTTTAAAATGAGGACAAACACAGCTGGGGAAGTGGCACAGACAATAAAGTATTTACTACACAAGCAGGAGACCCTGAGTTTAGATCCCAGCATGCCCATCAAAGCTGACAAGCCCCCTGTAACCCAGACACTGGGGAGGCAGAGACAGGAGGATCCCTGAGCCTTGCTGGCCAACTCAGTGAAAACACCACCTCTTGGTCCCTCAGCTCTTTTAGCACCACCGCTTGGTCCCTAGCCAGAACACTCTCCCCTTGCTCCTCCTCCATCTTACCGCTTTCACCACTGTCCTTACCTAAAATGAAAATAAAAGTGGCTTTCCAGACCAGTTCAAATCATGTCCTCTCCAGAAAAGTGCCCTGGAACCCCTGGTTCTCACTGTGCCTGGAGTTTTATGATAGTGCATCACCCAGTCTTTATATGACTTTTATAATGGTGCATAAAATGCACCATTATGTTTTTTTCTTTATTTTAAATTCTTTTCTCTTCCTCCTGAAATATTTACTGGACAGGGTGTAAATGTTCAAAGCAATGATTTAAAAACATATAGACACTGCATAATAATCATGACATTTGAATTCAGAAGCATGCACACACACTGCTATGTGAACTACACATTATTAGATTCCCCAGAACTTACCTTGTAACTAAACTTTGTGCTTTTGACCAATCCTTGCACTTATTGCTAGAAATGTTAAATTAGTACAGCAGTTATTAAAAAAAAAATCCTGGAGGTTTGCTTGTTTGTTTGTTTTTATAACAATGTAGCAAATCTCACATTGGAATGTGTATTCCAAACAAATGAAATCAGCTTCTCAAAAAGATCTCAACCCTGCAGTACATTGCAACAGCACTCACTGAAATCTCTCAGGGCAACACCTACAGGTGTTTCTTGTTCAAAAGTCACAAGTAGCTGGAGGAGGGCAACTCAGTTATACCACGGAACATATGGAGACAGTACTTGAGAGCTGAGCCATTGCTGTCCCTGAGGGCTACTCACAGACAGCTACCCTTACACATCTTCCCCCGGAGCCTGCACTTCAGCCACCCTCTGGGGTAGCCACAGTTTCTGCAGAGTAGAGCATGCTTAGATTGTCTCCTCTGATGGGCAGGGTAAAACACTTTCCAACTTCCTGCTGGCACCCACAGATTCTGACCATGTCTAATTCTAATCCTCCTTCATCATCTGTCCCAGTTCCCCCAATGCACCAAACTCAAACACACTCCTACTCCTATGCACATGCAATTCCCATGCCCCTTGATGCCTTATCTTTCTTGACTTTTTATTTTTTTGTTGACTGTGATTTAGGGACTGGAGTGAGGGACTCTAGATGGCCCAGGCTGTCCTCAAACTCTCCACCCTAATGCTTCAGTTTCCTGGTGCAGAGGTTACAGGGTGTGTGAATCCCTGAGTTTTGTTTTGTTTTGTTTTGTTTTGTTTTTGAACAGGGTCTCCTGAATTCATCATGTGGTTGAAGATGATCTTGAATCCCTGATTCTCGTTCATCCACCTTGAAAGTGCTAAGATTTGCAGGCACTCACCACCACACCCAGTTTCCTGCTCACCCCTTAAAGATTTATTTTTTCACGGACTTGATCTTAAATGAATCTCATGGGCAAAACTGATTGGACTTAGTAATCTAAAAACAATCACAAAAAGGGGACACAGAATCGAGAGTGAGAGGTCTTACCCCAACCTCACCTTTTTGGCAAAGACCTTTGCTGATGTGATGTTCTATTTGTTTCCCCAAGCGTCATTTGTTTGTTTGTATCTCTGTCCTCTCTACTGGGTGGCAAGCTCCCTGAGGGCTAAATCTGAGGCGGATTCCTCTGTATCCAAGATTTCCCTACTAAACTGAGCAGATGTAGTGTTCATTTTAATGAATGCCCTTCTGCTCAGTAACTCCGGATCCCTTCCTACACTTCTTTTTCTACTTCAGTGACAGAGTGCCCTTTGCCCAGTCATCTCAGTGTCTGCATTTTTTTCAGGTGTTTTCTCTCACTCTAGACTGTTTTTAACACTGCCTGGCTCTGCCTAATTCTCCAGTCCTCTTCCTTTCTCCCGAATCCCAGATACAACCATGTTCTTCATTCATCAAGGATTAACTTCCAAAGGCTGAGGTTAGAGAACACGGAGCCTGGGATCAGGGGATACACGCAGTCTATAGGAGCTTGAAGTCACAGTATTGGGATGGCCACTTCCTTTGAGCCAGAGGCTAAGTTCCTCCTCTCTCACCCTGGAAGAGGCACCCATCAACAGAGCAGGGCTCCTGAGGCCAACTTTGTTGGTTTAGTTACGCTACAAGGCTTCTGCTCCTGCCCCTGCTGTTACAGCCTACAGATTCCTGGTACCAATCTGATTGAACAACTTAATTAAGATGCAATAAAAGAAAAGTGATCCGGATATGCCCTGAGGCAGAGCAGTCTAGAGTCTGCAGCCACTGCCTCCTCTTGAGCAGGGAGCCCTTTCTCACCCTGCCTAAATGCCCCAAACTGGCAATGGCCCTAAAGAAAGAACTTTAGTGTTCGGTAGAGAAGCCCTTAAGGGTTAGTCACTTCACCAGCATAAACAAGCTGTAGGTCACTTCAGTTCATTGTCATGTCCAGAAAAGATGTCCAAGTGCCCTAGTCTCTAGGATTTAGGACTTAGCACAACACAGCGCTTATCTCACACGACCAAATGGGAGGGGGGAAATGCCTTAAACTCCACACTGAAACTGAGGTGGAGAGATAGCTCAATGGCTAAGAGAGCACGATGCTCTTCTCTTGCAGAGGAGTTGAGTTCACATCAGCTCTAGCACCCATGCCACCGGAAACTCCAGCTCCCAGGGAACACAACACCGTCTCGTGGCCTTCATGGGAACCTACATACATGTGGCAGACACACAGATACTCAATCATAAATAGAAAGAAACTCTTTAAAAACACATTGAAACCCATAGTCTTGCTTATATTTTTGGGTAGCAGCTTCAGAAAACACAATTCACATACTATGCACCTATTTAAATTGTTTTTTTTTCTTTTAGTTTGTTCACAGTTAGGTAACCATCACTTTTTGATTTTTTTTTACTACTCACCCCCAAACCCCAACATTTCTTTGGTATGGTCCCTTCATCTCCTTATCTAGCCTTGTTCTGAGTGATCACTACCCTGCTTTTTGCCTCTGTACATATGCTCACTGCAGTGCTTTTTGAAGTCAAATAATATTTTATCTTGAATATGACTCTTTTAAAAAAATGTATGTCCTCCAAGTGTATAGTCTGATGTGTTGACACACCATGGTTGGCTTCCCACTCACTCACTCTCTAGCTGATGGACAGTTAGTTGGGTTGTTTCTACACTCTGGCTATTGTGAAGAACACATGAATGCATAGAGATTTGTGTTGATGTATGCTTTCATTTCCCTTGGATTGACACATTTATTTGCTCTCAGGTCTCATTAACAGTGTCAGTGCCTAAGGCAGTATCACACACATCGAGTCACTGAAAAACAGTGAAGCCAGGAAGAGGTCTGGAGAAAAACAGACTCCAAGAGGCTGTGGTCTACGCTTGCTGACTGCCCTACATGACATAGTAAAGGAGGAAGTTACAGCAGTTACCTCTGACAATTAGCCGCCAAAACCTTTATCATTTTAGGGGAAAAGACACGATCTGAGAGAACTTTTATTTGAAATACAGGGGGAAGGTATGAAAAACTACTAACTCATAGTCACACATACCATCACTTTAAGTTTGATCTGGTCGGTTTTGTACTCCCTATCTGCCATCTTCTAATTCCCCAGTGAAGACCATGTTCCTATCTCTCTGTGGAAGCAGACTCTCACTCTAACCAACTCACTGCTCTTTCGAAGCAGATGGGTGGCTTTAGGGGGAAAGGGGCTGAGTCAGGGCAGTATCTCTCAAGAACCTCTCTTTGTTATGACTGCAGATCTCAGAACTCTGTGTGTGAGAGACAGAGCTACTACATTATGCCCTGGTGTCCTGTTTTCTGGGCACTCTGGTTTGCTTAGCATCTGTCACCAAGCAGGTATGTGGGATAAGAGGCTGAGCAGAACAAGTTGCTCCTGATATCTAGCAGTTTGAACTGTAGGCAATTGCAAAGAAAAAAGTGGAAATTTCACAGCCACCTCTGGTGCTTACATCCTTCACTTTTAGTCCAGTTCTTAGTTGCTCGCATTCTAGGCTCGGAGAGGCAAGTCATTCTGCTTCACTCACACTTTGAGCCTTCCTTTCTCTAGTGGTTCCATGTGCAACCGAGGCAGGAGTGGAGAGAGGGGAGGAGGGCCCTTAGCTGGGAGCCAAAAGGCCTAGGATCAGGCCTTGGCTTCCACTGGCCACTCTGCCTCTACTTTGTTCCCTCAATCATGAGCCCTGTAAGTAAAGATATAACCTAGCCACTTGCAAATTTGAATCTTGGAGTATCTTCCCATGACTGTATACATACAAAGGCATGCTCTCAGGCCTGGCATGATGACACAGGTTCTGGCCATCTGCTTTCTGTAGGCAGTCCCTTGAAGGCCCTTTTATCCCACTTTTATACCTTGGCAGCAGGTGATCCATCTGCTTCACTCCCTCCTCCTCCTCCTCCTCCTCCTCCTCCTCCTCCTCCTCCTCCTCCTCCTTCTTCTTCTTCTTCTTCTTCTTCTTCTTCTTCTTCTTCTTCTTTTTTCAAGACAGGGTTTCACTGTATAGCCCTGGCTGTCCTGGAACTCACTTTGTAGACCAGGCTGCCCTCTGCCTCCTGAGTGCTGCTGGGATTAAAGGCATGCGCCACCACACCCGGCCACTTCACTCCCTTCTATTAGCTACTGCTGATTTAAAGATCTTAAAGATCATCTCCTAGGGCTTTGCCCTGACTCCAGGGCACCTCTGATATACCTCAAAGTGCCTACCCATAGCCTGTCCTGCTGACTGCTTATGCTCACTAGGCCTCGCAGATCTGCTCTGAGAAACTCACCCATATCCCCAAATTTGTCTCAGCCTGACTTCCACCTCTTAGCCTGAGGTCCATTGAGCCTGCCTCAGGAACCCTTCCTCTGCCTGCCTTTTCTTGGTCTTCTGCTATGATTGTATTTTAATTGTCTACTTGCATATCTCATCATGTCTGTCAGCTATAGACTTCTGATAATATCACACAATTTATCTTTAACCTCCAATATCAGGATAGAGTCTTAGCAAATCTTGTTTAACAACAGCGGTGTGTGTGTGTGTGTGTGTGTGTGTGTGTGTGTACACCCAGAGAAACAGACAGGAGAATGACTGACTGAATGGAGCTTCCAAGGAATTCTAATTGTTTTATGTTCTTTAGACATGTTTTAATTTAATGTAGTGGGTCTTTGCAGAGTGCCTAGGAACACATGTGGTGGTGTTAGGCACAGCAGCATGACAAAACGTTGTAAGCAAATACCACGTTTTCTGGATCTCCAGTGACCATCTCATTCTCCGATATACCTCGAAGTGCCTACACAAATCCTGTCCTGTTAACTGCTTACTCTCGCCAGGCCTCGCAGATGTGCTCTGAGAAACTGGCCCATGTTCCCAAATTTGTCTCAGCCTGACCATTGGACTTCCACCTTAACCCAAGGTCCACTGAGCCAGACGCCCTCTGGCGGTAGCGCTCAGGAGCTACATCCCGGCGCAGAGCTGGAGAGAGGAGAGGAAAGGAGAGGGAGGAGGGAGGAGGCGCAGGCAGGGGAGGAGAGGAAAAAGTTGCGCTGGGAAGTTTGGAAAGTTGGGAAGTGGCTGCTGCGGGCTTCGCCTCCCTCCGCGCGCGTGCGAGGGAACGAGCGAGAGAGCGAGCGCGGAGCCAGCGAGCGCCTGCCATGCCCGGCAGACCCCGCCTCGCCGCGCCCGGGCGCCGAGCTCGCTCCGACTCCCTGCGGCCCGGCCCGGCCCGGCCCGCCGCGGCCCCGGCCCCCCGCCTCCCGCGCCGGGTCCTCCCCTCCCCCGCCCGGCGGCCCCAGCCCCCCGCCCGGCCCGGCTCCGCGCCGCTCTCCCGCCCTCCTCTCTCCCTCCCTCCCGGCCGCGGAGCAGCATGGCGGAGCCCGGGCAGCGGCCGCGCGGCCGCCCGCCGCCCCTCTGAGCCGGGCTCGGGGGCAGCCCGGCACCTCAGAGCAGACCCCCGCCCCGCCGCGCCCTCTGCCGCACTTGTCCCACTGCGCGCCCCCTGGAGCGCCGCGCACCCCTGGGACCCTTGCGCGCCCCGGGTGCCCAGCATAACCCGAGTTCCCCCGCTCACCCTGGAATCTCAGGACTGCCCCAGGAGCCCCGCGTACCCCTGGACCCTGACGCGGCTCCGGGACCCCCACGCGCTCTAGGACCCCTGCGCGCTCTCAGAATTCCGGGGCTCGGCCAACCCGGCTGCGCGCCCTGGTGAGGGGCCCCGCCCCAGAGGATCCCCCTCTTCCAACAGACCGGAGCCCCGCCCCAGAGAGACCCCCAGGTCCGACAGGGACATCCAGCCACGCCCCAGCGGGCTCCCAGCATCTCGCGCCTGGAGCCCTGTGCTCCAGAAGATCCTCGGTGCCCAGCTGGGGGCTCCCCGCCCTGCTGAGGGGGCGCTGCCCAAGAGGGACCCCCGCGTCCCGCGGGCCCCGGCAGGATGCACGCCGCCCTGGCGGGGCCGCTGCTAGCCGCCCTCCTTGCCACCGCCCGCGCCCGTCCGCAACCCCCCGACGGAGGACAGTGCCGGCCGCCTGGATCGGTGAGCGAGCACCAGCCCTGCCACTCTCCCGCCTGCCTGGACACTCCAGCCTGAGGGGCCAGGGTTTGGGACCAGCCTTCTCCATTCAGCCCACTCGCTCCACCTCCGCCCTCTGGGCACAGCCTGGGCTCCCTTCCCTAGCATCTGTCCTCCCGGACTCCAAGTCTGAGCCCAGCCCAGATGGTTCCTTCTCCACTCGCGGACAGTTTCCCCTAGACTTTTGGTCTTGGTTGGATGGATCCCCTCTCTGTGTCCGCTTCTAACTCTCCTGTCTTTTATCCTACCTTTACCCTTTGGTTGCCTTCTTCTGACTTCATCTTCCCAACACCTAGTACCCTTTTCTACACCCTGACTTCCAACCCTTTTGCTGTTTCATTCACACAGTGCCCCAGGCCAGGCATCCCTCCCTCTCCTTGACCCTTTTTCTGACCTAAGGCTGGATCCTCCAACCCTGGTGCTCATTCTCACTCCTCTCCCTCTGTACCCCAGACCCTACCCAGTACCGATTGTCCCAAATGCCCCTGTTTCCTGAAAAGGGTAAGATATCATAGGAGAGAAACGGAAATGACAGGATGAACTTGCTTGTCTAATATTTTCCTAAGGGCACCAAGTAATTATTGCTTCTCCCAACTTTCCTCTCCAAACCCGGCATCTCTTGATATTTTTTCCTGCAATGCCCTTATCTTCAAATATAGATTAATGCGTTGGCAATCATCCTGAACTAGATGCCAGGAGACGAGAATACTGTTGCAGGATCTTCCTGTGCTACCCTATTAGCAGGGCATAGGTTGGCCTTGGGCAAGGTGCACAGCTAGCAGTCTGCCTTGTGCAAGAAACCAGCTGGATAGCTGGTAGGCACTGTCTATTGTGCATTCACATTTGTAAGGTTTGTTGGTAAACTATGGTTCTGTGTCCACCACCCACAATAAATACTTTTCATTTGTGCCAGAATCAGGGAGGAATATGTTATGAGTTGACCTAAAGTTTGTTAAGTGGTCAGTGGTCACTCCAGGGACTTTTCTAGATGGAAACTGACTTTGCTTGGGAGATAGTCCCCTACTCCTGTTTCTTTCCAAATCCTAATTGATACTGGAAAAAACAACCATAGTGTGTGCCTAGGTCACAGACAAAGACAGACTTGGAAATGGAGAGCTAGGCTCACCTTTTTGGTGGGGGGAGTTTAGAAAGCACCCAGAATATGTATGCTTCCTGGGGTTAATTCTATGAAATCCTCTCCTCCCACACCAGCAACTGAGACTTGCTTTGGCTTTGCAAGATTTTAAAACCCTTTCTCACCTATGGTCTCAGTGAGTGGAGCAAAGTAGCTAACACCCGTGACCTGCCCTCCAAGAAGAAAGCCTTACCCACCCGATGAACGGGAAGGAGCTGCTGAAATAGGTGTGCTATTTTTAATAGGTGTTCTGCTTTCAGAGTACTCTTGGCATGTGTCTTCTAATGGCTGTATTTAAAAGTTATATGACTTCCTCTTTTCTTGCCAGAGCAGGACTCTTGGTCCCCCCCCCCCCACCCTACACATGAAACACCCTGGTGAAGGTTTGGCTTGGCCAAGCATGAATGTTCTCAGGTGGTGTGGCAGCCCTTGGCTTTCACAGTGAAAGCTAGTCATAAAGAGAGCCTCCTTTCGTTGCCCACTTCCTCCGTGCCTGGCACCACTCTGAGGGCTTCAGATATGTATGTTCTGTTTTTCACTCCTACCAATAACTCCCATTCTCACCCCCATTTTGCAGAAGAGGAAACTGAGTCTGGGAAGTAGAATGATATACTACAAATTATCCAACTAAGAAAGGACAAAGCCAGCATTTGAATGTGGAACTTTTAGCTTGGAAAGCCCTTGCCAGCGGGCCTCTGCCTTCTGGCCCCATCTACCCCTGCAATCTCTCAGTGCCAACCCTGGCTCTGCCCTGCTGCCTTTGGCCTCACTGATCTGCCTCTCTTCTTCTCTCTCCATGTAGCAGAGGGACCTGAACTCCTTCCTGTGGACTATTCGGCGCCATCCTCCAGCCTACTTGTTTGGCACCATCCACGTTCCCTATACCCGAGTCTGGGACTTCATCCCTGATAATTCCAAAGCAGCCTTCCAGGCCAGCACTCACGTCTACTTTGAGTTGGATCTGACAGATCCCTATACCATCTCAGCCCTGGCCAGTTGCCAGCTGCTGCCCCATGGGGAGAACCTGCAGGACGTGCTGCCAAGGGAGCTCTACTGGCGCCTGAAGCGCCACCTGGACTATGTGAAGCTGATGATCCCCTCCTGGATGACGCCAGCACAGCGCGGCAAGGGGCTGTATGCTGACTACCTGTTCAATGCCATTGCTGGTAACTGGGAGCGCAAGAGGCCCGTGTGGGTGATGCTCATGGTGAACTCCCTCACGGAGACAGATGTGCGCTCCCGAGGTGTGCCTGTGCTGGACCTCTACCTGGCCCAGCAGGCTGAGAAGATGAAGAAGAGCACAGGGGCTGTGGAGCGGGTTGAGGAGCAGTGCCATCCTCTCAATGGGCTCAACTTCTCCCAGGTAAGAACCGACTTGCCAGCCTAGCTAGCGGTCGGTCCCCAGTGTCTTGGTCTTAGTCTCTGATCTTTGTCATGCTCCAGCAGACAGCCAGAGTCAGGTCCCATCCTCCCTGTCTCTTACCCCAAGCAAAAGTATCTCTCTGGTCCTGAATAGCACTGGGCTGCTCTACTGGGGTCAGGGGAAACTACTACATGCCAGAGTTTGGGTGTTTCTTTCCATTTCAGTGGTTCCCTGTTGGGGATATCCACTCTCCACCTGCTGTGCTTGCCTGAGCAGAAAGAATTTCCCTGGGAGCATCAGAGTGATTCAAAACAGAAGGAGGGAGTTGCCCATTTGCAGCAGTCTTCCCCAGGCCCTGAGGGCTTCAGAGAACAGGGCTGTCCTGAGGCTGCTTGGATACACACCTGTGGGTGTGTTTATAGAGACTACACAGAGGTGCCTAGCCTGTGCTGTCAAGGAAGGTTTTGTGGACTTGGCCTCCACCAGCACTGCTTTGCTGATTAACACTAAGTTCTGCATGGTTCCCTGGGCCTTTGCTAAGCTCTGTGACTCTGGGGCTGCCTCCCTAAGACGGGGGGGGGGGGGGGGGGGAACGGACTTCCAGTCAGCAAGGAGAGTTTGTGGGTTATAATTTCAGAGAAATGTGTTGTCTGAAGTTTGGCAGTTCTGATTTCTGAACCTAGGGAGTAAGGGAGAAAGGAGGGGTTTAAGAAGTTTAAAGTCTCTGGCTGTCAGAGACCTGATTCAGCTAAATTCATTAAAAGCCTGTCCCCATGGGCAGAGGTCATTCACAACTCACTAGTCCCAAACTCAACTCAGAGGCCCTGGGAACAATAAGTTCACATCTGTGCCTAGAGAACGGAGCTGTCAACCCACGATGGGAGCTCCAGGACTTGGGACTCCTACAAGGAGGCCCAGTATAGGTTGATGCTCTAAGCAAAGTGTGGTCTCATGACATGTGTGGTCATCATTAAGGAGAAAGACTCATAAAAAGACTGGACCCCAGACTCTATCCCTGGAATCAGACCCAATTGCTCCAGAGATGTTGCAAGTGCGTCACCAGGGAACTGCTGTTGAAGCCGATCCCCCTTCCGAGATCTCTGGCCTTTGTTTTTCCAGGGGAAATGCAATATTGTCCCCAGGGAGGTAAGAAGCCAGATTGATTTGCCGGCCAAATGAAAGGCTGGTTTGTGAGTTCTCCTGCTGGCTCTCCCATAATTGTGGAGTCCTTACCCAGAGGGCCCGGTGGCAGGAATATTGGGGCAGTTAGTCACGCCCCGCAGGGTTCTGACTATGCCTGCCTCCATCTCCACGGGGAAAATCCTGTGTATTCTCTGCCCCAGCGCCGAGCCCTCTGAACAGAGCGGCACTTTGCTTCTGAAGTGACTTTCCCCTTGCCAGCCTCGTGAGCTGATATTATCTGTGGCAGAGGGGCCCCAGCACTCACCGCCCATCTCATTTTGGAGGCAGTTTTGTGGGAGGCCTCTCTGCCCATAGTCCTCATGTCTAGCCCCCAAAGATATCTATTTTAGGTTTGGGAGGTGAGGGATCCACTATCACTCTCTTTGTACCAACCACAGGGGAACCTGACAAGGGCTGAAGGAAGTATTGGAGCTCTCTGGTTAAACAGTCCCTGGCTTTAATCTGTCTCTCTTAAAACAACAAAACTATCTTTCTTCGGGAGTCTGGAAACACTGCTGTTCAACCAAATGACGGCTCTGGTGGGTTGAAAACATTTGCTGCGAAGTGTGTGAGCGTATGTTTTAAAGTTACTGAGAACCGTTCATCGGCCAGTGAGGAGCCTGCTGACAGTCTCCAAAGCCTATGTTTGAAGATCAAACAGACTCCAGTTTCTGTTGCAAAAACACTCCCACCCCACCACCAGCCTGGGCCCGCTCTTCAAATTGTTGGGTCCAGCCTCTTGAAAGGGATGTAACAAACAAGTCTCAGGCAAAAGAAAACAGGAGTCCACTCCTTTCCTAATCTGCACACCCTTCACCACCTGCCCAAGAGCCTGACGGCACCAATTTGTCCTCATATCATCTTGGAGTGAAGTGATGAAACCCCTCCTTTATCCTCTTGGGCAGCCATGGGTGAACTGGGAAGAGAGGGAATCCAGAGCCTGGGCAGATGGGGTCGGTAGGGATCTCCAACCTGAAAGTCAGAAATGCCACTGCCCTCTCAGTAAAATTGTATGCATGCATGCACAGTGTGATAGGAACATCTGTGATGCGTTATTGGGCTGAAATATCTGTTATGTGCATCAGATTTTTATTTTTTCTTTCCTTGAAGCATTACTGTTATTGCAAAATCGGGGGGTGGGCAGTGAGCAAGGAAGATGGGAGGAAATGCTTCAAAGACAGCTTTTATGCTAAAGCCTGAGATTTCAGGTTTAATTTTATGTATTTTTTTTCAGGGTCAAATTATGCATTTCGCTTACTAAGTAGAGAACAAAGTTTCAATTGGACTTACGGGGCCAGAGAATGGGGGAAGCTTGGGAAGTTGGTAATTGCTTAGCTCGCAGGAAGAGCAAGCAGGTCTAGTGAGAGGTTTTTGACCTTTGATTTCAAAAATAAACTCAAGGTGCTAGATTCAGTATCACTAAGATTCTACCATGTGACCTTGGACAAGTCGGTTCCTCTCCTTGGGCTCAGTTCACCCTGCCTGTGAAATCAGACACCAGGATTAGGTCATCTTTCATGCCCCTTCCAGCCCTGACATTCCATAGGACCATTCTAATCAATTGCACGTGCCAGGCACCCAGCAGGAAGCTCCATGTGCATTTCCATCTCATTGAATTCTCCCTGTAACCCCTTGGCTTTCTAAGGTGGGCACCGAGTATGGTTGAATGACTTGCCCAAGGCCACATGGCTAATAAGGAACAGAGCCAGTCTGTGAGACTCTAAATGACTGAAGAACTTCCTATATGTGGTTTCTGTTCTTGGCAGGGAGTCTTAGTGGGCTCCAGGGCAGGGGATAAAGATTGCTACATGAGAAGTGGGCATGCCTGTCTTTCAGCAGCCATATCCACTGTCCAACTGGTGCTAGACAACATGAAGCTGGACTGTGTAAAGGATGGGGGAGAAAGAACACAGTCCCATAACTGCAGCTCTCCAGGAGGCCGACCGAGGCAGGAGATCATAAGTTCAAGCCTACCTCAACAGCAGAGTGAGTTCATGGCCAGGCAACTTAGTGAGACCTTGTCTCAAAATGCAAAGTAGAAAGATGGTTAGCTCAGTGATAAGTACTTACTGGATGTAGAACACTAGACACTAGATTCAATCTCTAGTACTACAGAAAGTGTGAAGGTGGCAAGCCCCTGCTTTTGGAAGCCTGGGGTGTTTAAACCTTTAGGCCAGATCTTATGACAGTCTTAGGACCTGGAGATCCTTATCAGCTTTGCTTGCTTTTTCCAGGGACTGATACTTGTTGCCACTACTCTCTCTGGGGCAGTGGTTCTCAACCTGTGGGTGGTGATCCCTTTGACAAACCTGTAACTCCAAAAAGTTTTAATTAAGATTCTAAACAGCAAAGTTGCAGTTATAAAATAGCAACAAAAATGATTTTATGGTTGGGGGTCACCACAACGTGAGGAACTGTATTACAGAGTCAGAGCATCAAGGTGGGACTTTCAGTCCTTCCTCTTCTGTCCACTCTCACTATATGGTGAAGGCACTGACTGAGAAAACTCTGAGTTAAGTGGTCTTTCTAGGTTTGGTGAGAGAAGAAGGATCACACTACTCTGTCCACTGCTGGGTTTTACCATCATGCCCTGGCACTATCTGGTGTCTGAAAGCCATAATTGGAGTCTGCTGAAAGTGCACAAAATATTTGTGAAATTCTTCAGTCTCTTCCTCAGTGAGTTAGAAATCACAGAATCAATTGCTGAGCTCTATCTTTGTGCTGGGTTTAACATTGGACCTCAACGTCCCTAGGGAAGTGCTAAAAGCTTTATTGTCATATCTACTGTAAAGACAATAAGCTAAGACTTGAAAAAGTTGGGTCATTGGCTTGATCACATACACAGGACCAGGGGATCAAGAACAACCATTGCTAAAACCTATACTCTTTAATCTACAAGGTGGTTTGATTTTGTTTTGTTTTGTTTTTCATAGTTCATGATATTATCTGGTGAATATATATATATATGCATGTATAGATATATATGTGTGGTATATCATTATGGATACAGTAAAATATAAAATACAAAAAGAAAAAAATAATTTTAAAGTACTAAAGCTTTCTCCCTCTGGCTTAAAAATTAAATCTTAACATATTCCAGTATAGGAGTTCCCAAAGATGTTCTGGGTATCATCTCCCAGAAGTTCATCTCCAGCTTCCCACGAGACTACTGTGAAGATAGCCCTCTAATTTAAGCTAAACCTGTAGAGTTAATACTGAATGGTCTTCTGAGTTTACGTATAGTCAGAGCTTCTGTATATGTGTCTGGTTAATTAATAGATAAAAAGTGCATTCTAGATATTTTCACAATGAATGATAACTGATGGCCAGCAGCCTATGATATGCATCTTTTATTCCCTTCTATAACCCAGCATGGGTGAGAAAATGAATGTATAAAGGAAGGATGCATAAATCACAGCAACAGGCCTCCCTTTGTAAACTTCAACAGCTTCATTGCATCCTGTAGGGACACAAAATAGCAAAATCATCAAGTGAGTTGTTCTGGTCCCTAAGAGATACTACAACAAAACATCTTACACTAAGTTGTTCATGATTCTAGAGGCTTTGAGGTTGACGATCAAGGTATTCAATATGTGATGAAGGCTTGTGCTTCATAGATGGAACTTCTGTGGTGACATAGATAAAACCACATGGTGATAAGGGACAAGAGAGAATGGTGACTTTCCTTGAGCCTCTTTATTAGGTCAGTAATTTGCAAGGCTCTGTCACCATGACTCAATCTCTATCAGTCAGAGCCCTATCATCACTCCAGGGGTTAGGTGTAAGCATGTAAATTTTGGAGAGACACAGACATTCAATACATATAGTATAGGAAGTTCTGATTCAAAGCAAGCATGCCTTTTCTACCTTGCCAATGATGTGAGACTAGTCACTTTCCTTCCACGAGCCTATGTTATCTCTTTTTTCCCCATCACTGTATTGAGCTAGGCACTTTCCAGTGCCAACTCTGTTCTGCCTTCTGTAATCCTCATGTCTGTCTCCATACTTTGGAGGGTCTGAGCCAACCCACACCACAACTTTAAGCTTGACTTATCCATCTTTGGCAGGCTTATCCTTGGCTGACCATGGCTAATGCTTACCTGTCAGGAAGCTGGCTGGTTCCTGGGAGTGGATGTGGGTAATCTTGCTGCAAGTCTGCAGAGCAGAGAGAGCCTCTTAACCTGTTGTGGTCTGCTTGACCCCTGCCCAGGCTTGATTCTCTTCTTCATTAAGGTTCACCACTTTTTTCTTTTTTCTCTTTCTCTTTCTCTTTTCTTTCTTTCTTTCTTTCTTTCTTTCTTTCTTTCTTTCTTTCTTTCTTTCTTTCTTTCTTTCTTTCTTCCTTCCTTCCTTCCTTCCTTCCTTCCCTCCTTCTTTTTTTTTCTCGTTAACTTGAACAGCCACAGTGCAGTGCAGTGAAGCATCTGGGCCAGAGACCTGGAAATGAATGGCATAGATTTTTGCCTGCTGAGAACTCATTCCTGCAAGTGTGCATTGCTTTTGTACCCTGAGAGGTGGGTGTTACTAGTCCTGCTTTACGGTAGGAACTCAGCCCCATAGTATCTGAATTTTAGTGGTTCCTATGTCCTGGTTCTTCCTCCTTCATAATGAGACCCTGCTCTTCCTTCTGCTCCCTGTCACATGTCCAAGCTTTCAGAACCAGTCACTAACTCTCAGATTTTCCAAAAATGTCTATTCTCAAGGGCTGGGGCTCTCTCTGACCTTCTGTGGCAGGCAACCCTCCAGTCCACATTGCTGGGCCCCTCAGCTTACCTTCCATGAGATCTGAGTGCTCACCTGTGGGTGGAGGAAATAAACATGGGCCATGGAAACTGGGCACTCAGGGTGGACCTCAGGGTACACTCTCTTGTCTCTGACATCCTTAATCAGGGGGTAGATTCAGCACAGCCTGCTTTTGGGTGGCTCACTGTAGCTCTAGAATCAGGCCTGCAAGACAGGATTTCCTATACTTCAGCCTACCACTCCCACTGTGCCTTCCACTCACAGCCCAGGAGCTGTTCTGGGACAGTCACATGGGGAGGCTGTTCCTCTGTTAACACAGCTTCATAGGTATACATGGATTGCTTCTGGGTCCAAGTCGCAATTTGCAAAAGGTCCCAATGACACTGAAGGCTCCATATGTCTCATCTCTGTGACCTGATTGACGAAAACCTTGATATCTATGTCTTATCTGAATGGGGGCCTGAGAATCAGGTGGCAGATGCAGAAGCAGAAACACAGGACAGCTTAGGCACCTCCATCAAAGGACAGTGAGTTCCCAAAGCTGAAGGTGATGAAGCTTGAATCATAAACTCACAGTAAAACTTCCAGGCTCAGGACTTCTCTACCCAGGAGCCCAAACTCTGAGGCTCAGAAAAGCAAAGAATGGTGAAATCTTAGACCCTTCAGCTCTGAGACATTTTTGGACCGGAAGAATCTTCACGTCATGAAATCCTAGCCTCGGAGCTTTGAAGCATTTTCAGCTCATCAACACAGACTTCTAAAATCTTGGAGTTGGAAGGGGCCATTTCTCAAGAATTCCAAGAAGCCCCATCTGCAAGCACGTCTGATTCCCCCCCTCCCCCCCCAAGCCACTCTCCACTCCGAGGCCAGAGAGAAAGCCTTCCTTACCGCCAAAGCACTTTCTGATGGAGATAAAACCGTGCGCGTGCCTTTGTTAATAGTTCCCATTTGGACTTCTCTCAAAGCCAGAAAGAGGTTGCCTGGTAAAGCAGCTCTCCTAGGGAGGAAACTGAAGAATGCTGGCGAGCACCACAGCTGCCAGCCGAACGGCTGACGTTCCTTCCCCTCTGAATTTGCTTCTAAATATTACCCACTTCACTCCCTTTTATCTCCCATCACTGGCTCTCTGTCCACCCACTTAATCCACAGGCAGCCGGTGGCCCAGCCTTCAGCTCTGCTTCATGGCTGCCAAGCCGTCTCGCCAGGCTGCTCCTCCAGGATCTGCAGGCTTTTAAATCTATGCAGTATATCCTGCCTCAAGCTTGGAAACACAGTGGCTTCTGCTGAGCCCCCTCCCTCTCCAGGAATTTCCTCCTTTTCTCTTCTGCTTCTGAATCCCCCCATATTTTGATTTTTAAGGCTCAGCTCAAAGCTGAACCTCTTCCAGGAAGTCTTCCTAGAATGCTGTCAGGTCTGAACTGGTGAAGACTTGGCCCGGGGATTTCTTTTATGGCATGCCACATGTAGTGTTTCCCTCTGTGGAATTCTTTATGGAATTTTATGACATTCTTTCAACACTTCTATATTTGACTTTATTACTTGGGCAGACTTTCTTTCCTGATTCTAACCTAGTCCAACATGTACTCACAAATGATTGCAAAATTGAGCCGGGTATGCTCCAGGTCGGAAGCCCATCTCTGTGGGATAGCCTAGGCTGGGTGTTGGCTACACTAGCTAAAAGGTGAAGACTATTCTAACTTCTGTGTCTCAGACTTTCTATATGAGATGTGTTCAGTGCCCTCAGCACTGTCCCTGGCATTCATGAATCCCTCTTAGACTCACCACTCTCTAACCTAGTAGACATTGTCATTTTCTCTTCCTTATTTGGCATTTATGATCAAAATACCGCTCCCCCATACCAGGAGTTCCAGAGCACCTCCAGGTTCATCTGCCTGCAATGTCTTTTCACATCCAAGCATCTAATTTGGTCTTTCTGTGATCCTCTGGTTTTGAGGCTCCAATAACACTGAGCTATAGAAGCTATAGAACCTCTCCCCTCTTCACTATAGTCCTTGGTCATGGCTCCATACATCATCTTATCCTTTCCCTGTTGCTTGAGGACCCTTCCCAGTTTTTATTGTCTGTCTAGCTCCTTCTCACCTGAATGGGTTGTCCTTGTTAAAGGCCTGCATTTTTCAAGCAAGCGCTGTTTCACAGAAAGACGTATCTTTGGTCACTGGGTTATGGAATAACATCATCTGACAGTTTAGTATTTTAAGTTTAGGTGCAACAATCTGGCTGGCTATTAGCACTGTGTTTTGAAAGACCTGATAGATAGGTTGTACTTGGCCCACTTTGAATGTGTAGCTACCCTTAAAGAGAGGCAGGAAGTCATTAGAGGAGGCCCGTACATGTCTGAGCCCCAGGACCATCTCTGCAGGACAACCTTGAACTTGGCATAGGTGTACTCTATACCTATTGCTGGGGCTATGTTTCTTCTCACTATCCCAGGGGAATCTGCCAGCAGCACCTTGCTAGCATCCCCTGTCTGGCGGGGAGTGCAGGACATCTTTCAATCATGAGTGCCCTGGCTTGCTCACCTTTTATTCCTAGGCTCTTTTCTTTCCGTAGGTCAAGAAGGGCAGGAAGAAACATTTAAAGTTTCCTTTCCATTTGCCATGACCTGGGAATTTGTGTTCTTGGCATAAGGCTCCCTGGTTCTCTGTCATTTCAGCAGCATCCTGGTTAGATTTTACCCTCAGAAGCCCATATTCATTTCTACCTAAAGTCACGTAGACAACATGGGACAGATTCAGTTCAGGAGCACCCTTCATTGGGAAGCAGTTCATGTACTTATTAGGACCACAAGTAATTTCAGGCAAGTTACACACCCTATCTTTGTCTTTGTTGCCTTGTCTGTCAGCCTCATGGGGTACTCTGAGGGTTGACTGGTCTAAAGCTCCATAGCATAGTATTTGATTTCTCACTTTTAAAATCATAATCCGTGTACAGTTCTTTTCCAGAAATGTTTCCAGCTCCTATGTGTGCCTGATATATGTGATATGTGCTAGAGATGGGCATGAAGAACACACACAATGGTGTGTGCCTGTGTATGTTTGGGGGGTGCTTCCTTTTTCAGGCAGAGAGAAGCCAGAAATTAAGCTTGAGGACACAGTATGCACTGAACAGCCCCCTCCCCCACACTTCTGACAGTAGGGCACTCCCAGTAGCCAAGAGGCACCTCTGAGACTCCTTCCTCAGGGTGGGAGAGTACAGCCCTGCCCAGAATCCCTGGTACAAAGATAAAGGCAACACCTCACAAACCCCATCCAATCCTTCTCTCCTTCCATCCTATCAAGGGTATTTAAGGTTTTCTGCTGTATATTATCTCTATGGTCTTAGTGTGCCTTAAGCATCATTTAAACCTTGAGTCCCATTTGAAAGACCCATTTAGTAAAAAAAGATAGAATGGAGAAAGCCCAATTAGAAAGCTGGCTCATCAGGAGGTGGTGGTGCTCGCCTTTAATCCCAGCACTTGGGAGGCAGAAGCAGGTGGATTTCTGAGTTCGAGGCCAGCCTGGTTTACAAAGTGAGTTCTATGGGCTGGAGAGATGGCTCAGCGGGTAAGAGCACTTGACTGCTTTTCTGGAGAATGTAAGTTCAATTCCCAGCAATGACATGGTGGCTCACAACTATCTGTAATGGGATCTGATGCCCAATTCTGGTCTGTCTAAAGAGAGAGACAGTGTGCTCACATACATAAAACAAAGTGAGTTCGAGGACATCCAGAGCTATACAGAGAAAAATCTGTCTTAAAAAAAAATCTGGCTTATTTTAAAAGCCTTATTTCCCATAGGGTTCCCTTCTTTGAGTTGGTTGGCCTTAAGATTGAGAAGTAACAAAAGTCTACCTGACAACAACCTTTCCATCTATTTATGTCCCAGTTGCATGTGGTCTCTAGAGCTTTTCCTTCTGTCCCAGAACAGCTAGGACACCACCCCCATGCCCCCCCCTTTCCTCACTGTGTGGTTACTGAGCTAGATTTGCTTGACAGTCACTCAGATCAGGGATTGGGACTTTGGGTGTGTCCCTCGATCTCCAGCAGTGTAGATGTGGCATCACTAGATGACAAGCCCTTTTGAGCACTAGGCTCTATATGCAGCTTGAAGAGCTGTGGGATGGTCATGGGTTGGATAAACTGATGTACTTTGGGACACCTCCAGCCACAACACTCAGTCGTTGTGCTTGATCTTCACTGGGATGTTTAGTTGACCCCACAGTGGAGTCCTCATGCTGAGGCCAGCTGCTGGTCTTCGAGGCAATTTTATGTTCTTGGCTTCCAGTGGAATAGTTTTGCTGGGAGGGTGGTGAGAAAGGAATGCCAGCCTCTTGGTGGAGGTGGCTTTGAAGTGCTCTTAGAGATGGGAATGGAAAGGGTGGTCCAGGAAGAAGGTGCCAGGATGGGAAACTGTAGAAAGCCGGAATAAGAAATCCTTCCAACGCCCATCCTCTTGCTTTATCTTTTCCCTGTCTCTCCAGTTCTCAAGATAGCTACTCTGAGATACTCTCTATTCTGTGCTAGGCCTCAGGTTTACCACAGTACATTCCTGAAGCAGACCTGGAAGGTGTTATTTCCCCAATTTTAAGGAAATTGAGAATAAAATACTTCTATACAAATAAGGACACTTAGATTTAAGCTTAAATGTTTTGATGCCTTAATTAAGAAACTGGACTGGAGCTCCCTGCTTTGACTGGGTGAGAAGCATGGAGCTCACCCCACCGAGGTTGCTGTGAGGGCCCAGTGATACCTGTGAGCTGAGAGTGTTAGCTGTGGTGGTCTAGTGGTGATTTTAGTTAGAACTGATGGTCTTCTGTCAGGCAGCCTGTGTACTGAGGTTCAGAAGCCCATCCTAAATTAAAGACAGTTTTCTGTCCCTATGCTTGGTCTGCCATGCTCACACACTGTGTTTGCTTGGTCAGCCTGATGGGAACTATGTGGTCTGACCACCCTGTGGTCATGACCGTCTGTGGTATGCAAGATCTGACCAAATCTGCTCTGGCTCAGCATTGCCTGGTCTCCAGTTGTTCCCCAGGACAGGGATAGGCTGAAAAGAGGTTTTGAGAGGTTCAGGTTGGAGGCTCAGTGGTGTCATGGGTTCTGATGGTTATGGGAGAGGGGCCCGTTCTTGTCTCATCATCATCCTTTATCTCCATTGCTTAGACAAGTTAATAAACAGCATCAACTCAGAGCTACTGGGACAACGGGAGTAAAGCCTAGGGGAACTTTATTAACAAGAGATCTCTACTCTTAGCACTGCTGAGCTATGTGTAGTTTCTGGGGTTTTTTTCTTTCTTTCTATGTCTGTCTGTCTGTCTGTCTCTCCTTTTTCCTCTTTTGATTTTTTGCTTTTTCCTAAAGAGAAGTTCCTGGAAATACTTCCTCGACCAGTTTAGTTATTTTAAAATGCTTCATCTATCCATGTTTGAACTTCTAGGAATTGGCCTGACTCAATTCCAGGTGCTGGGGGTGCAAGATGACAGTGGGGGTGGTGAAAAGGGGAGGAGTTGATGTGACAATAGAGGTGTGAAGCACAGTTCAGTCCTTTCTGTGCACTGGTCCACTTCCTGCTCAAATCAGGTTTCAGGTAGATTGGAGCTTCCTACATGGATCATGAAGAAGGCTCTGAGAGATGGTTTACTTGCTGGAGTCGCACAGCAAATAAATGGAGGGTCTGGAATTGAAGCCATACAAGTCTGGTGGTGGAGCCTATACCTTCCTTTCTGCATCTCATGGAAAGAGGGAATGTGATCCAGAAGGGACAGGGGTTTCATCTGAGACTCAAAAGTCTGACAATGAGCAGTGCTAGAGGTTGGGAGATGGCTGAGTTTCATCCTGAGGAAGTCTGCTTTCCAGGAACTGGGTGAGGGAAATAGAATTCAGGACTAAGGGCAGAGGCCAAACCTGACAGGCAAAGGATGGCAGTTATGCTCAGGACAAGAGTGCAAAGGACATGGAGACTGCACATCCATAGCAACTGCTGTGTGGATGGCTAGGATGTTGCCCTGAGATGCTGTGTGCCATAGCAGTCAGGACCCTGAGAGTGACTCCCTGTGACTCTCCATGAGATCTGCCGGACAGAGATCAATTGCTCAGAGTGCTACTTGCCAGCTGTCAATCACTGTTAAGTACTACCTGCAGATGGCAGGGGCTTGACTAGGGTTCAAGTCACCTAGAGGTCCTGTGCCTGCTTCCAAAAGGGCTAAGGCTGCATCTTGTTATCCAGAAGTGTTTTATGGCTGCAGATTCTCCTATGAGCATGGCAAATAGCCCCACATGAAGGTTTGGATGGGCTTTAGTCTGAGGCCACCTAAGCTCAGTACTGAAGGGCCAGTGGCAATCTCCAGGTTCAGAGGCAGCTGCAGGTATGGGGTGAGGTGAGGGTGGAAATGCTCATCCAGACTGAGAGAATGTCATTACTCACCACAGAGTACACACTTGGTGGGGGCCACGGAGACACAGATGCAGAGACACACGTGTCCAGTGGAGCCCTGTCAATCGTGCTAAGATCAGGCTTAAGCTCGGGTGCATTGGCAGGAACTCCATGATTGTGTTCTGCATTTCAGAAGTTCTTCTGATTAATGACTGGCTCACTGGTTCATCTATTCATGGGTCTCAGACTGGAACACCTCACCCAGGCTTGCCTGTGCATTGCCAAGCCCTTTAGCCAGAGAAAACTTCTGTTCTGTGCAGCTCTGTCACCTGACCTTTCGGATCCAGGATGTGCCTACTGCTGTCCCACAGCGGGGATCCCAGCTTCTGGAACTCTCAGTCATGTTTGCCCTTAGATGGTGCCGCAAGCTGGTGTCTGAACGAGTCCAGCTAAGCTTATTTATTACAGGGCCTTTGGGGGAAAGCCTGACTCTCACCACCATTTCTAACATAGCTGCCAGGGATCACACAATCCATGAATTTCATAGGGTTTGCTTAAAAGCAGGTTGAGGGGAATGTCACCTTTTCACAGTAGGAGTGAGCTGAGCCCTGTTATTTGAATGCTGCCTGAGCAGAAGTGGGATACAGGAAGGCCTACCATCCATGCTGAGTAAGAGCTCTGGTTATATATCTGATGGTGTGTACCAAGGCAGGCTTTCCCTTAGCTAAATCCCTTTAGTGGTGTGGGGTTGGTAAACCTGAAACCGCACACCCCTTCTGCATACCCACCTCCTCTGTTGACTCTGAACCCCCTCCACAGAGAGTGGCATTTTGTTGGTTATGTGTTTATATTCTGACTTCTCTGAAGATAGGAACCTCATCTAATAACCTGGAGTTCCCTCAGGGCCTGACTGTAAGCACTTGCTCAGGGGTTATGTGTAAAACTAGCAGGCACATCTCCATGTCCTCTGCTGAGCATGTGGATGAAAAAGCAGAATGCCCCAACTCCCCACCTTGTGCCAATCAGCACCACTGATGTTCCAGATGTTCAGTTCTAGATGTCAAGAAGGGCAGTGGTCACCTGCATGCTCTGCTGTAGCACCAGGCATTTGGGCTTTAAATGGCTCTAGCCACGACCATCGTGGAGCCATGCAGACAGTGACATCATCACACCTTTTCCTTGTTTCCACGGTGGCCCATCCCATAAGTGGGAGCTGTTTCATGCATGGAAGGGATCTTGCCAGCCCTCCCCGCCAGCCTTCTTCCTCATGCTTCTGTGTTTTTTTCCAGGGCATGGATCAGAGCTTCTGTTTGCTGGTCATTCCACGATCCTCACACAATATAAATGAAATCTGCTAAAACCAATAAATTCAAACCATGTGTGGGGCATTGGGAGGGGCCAGGACGTCAGAGGGCCACAGTGTGAGGTGGCGTCAGCTCTGACGGCACCCAAGCTGATTTGTATATGAGAAAAGTAAATATCCAAAGCCGTAAACAGCCCTGGGTCTCCCACTCTCACTGGGATTCAAAGGCGTTTAATAGGAACACACACTCTCTGTTTCTTATAAACAGAGCCAGAGCCTCTATGTGTGCTGACCTAAATTCTGTGTTTTCAATCCCAGGCAAGCCAGCCAGGCTTCCTAGTCATAGGCTGCAGACAGGCTGGGCCGTCAGCTTGGGTTCCTTCTATCTGGTTTTGGCAATTGGACTAGCATTTGTGCTTTGCAAAAAAAAAAAAAAAAAAAAAAAAACCTCTTCTCCTTTTCTTTGTTGTGTACAGCTCTGGGTGTTTGTTAAGTCTGTCTGTGCTGCTTTAACAGAATGGCCTGGGTTGGCTATCTCAAAATCAGCAGAGAATATGTTTCTGTCTGTTCTGGACGTTGGGAAGATCAAGGTGTCAGCATCTGGTGTGCCTGCTGAGGAGTGGCTTCATGGTTCATAGTTGGTAGCACTCCACTGTGTAGAAGGCAAGAGAACTCAGATCTCTTCAGTACCTCATAAGGGTCCTAATCCCACCACTACATGCATCCCCAGGCCCCACCTTCTAATATCTTGCAGGTTAATTTCAACATACAAAATCTGGGGTGAAGCATACAAGCCATGGGTGGAATAGGGGGCCACTCCCAGTCTTCGTGTGAGGAGTATGAATTACAGGGGTATGGTTTGTCCAATTAACACATTAAGTGACAACTTCACCATTTCTTCTCTAGAGCCCTGTAATGTTCTTTAAGCTCCCCATGGATACTGACTCAGAACCCCAGAAGCATCTTTCGAGACACCTGCCTCATTTCTTCACCCTATTCCCTGGAACCTGTCTTCCCCCTTGTTCACTAAGTCCTTTGCAGTCTTCTTTTTCATCCTGCAATTCTTGGCTTCAGAAAGAGCCCCCAGAAAGAACAGTTGGATTGAAGGCAGGTTTCTTTGCCCGTCAGTTGTGGGGACTTCCAAGAGTTCCCACTGTGTTTCCACACATGTAAGGTGAGGGCACCTTCTGCTGTCTTCTCAGATGGCTGCCCGGATAAGTGGAGCTCAGGCAAGCTGACCACCCAGAGTCACTTGGCCCTGCTTTTTCTGCAGCTCTAAACCCTTCAAACGACCCTTTAACTTGGACAGCGAAGAGAAAACACCCGTTAATACTGCCTAGAGCTGAGGGGCCCAGGCTTGCACAGTCATGTGCAATACTCAGTGAGGTCAACAAAACTGATGAAGCCTGCCCCATATCAGTAGCTTATAATAGTGTCCACTTCCCGGCTTTGAAATTGTGCCATAGTATGTAAGGTGCCACCCCTGGGGAAAACTGCATAAAGGAAGTGATCCTTCTAACTGTATATGGACTTACGATTAGCTTAAACTGAAAGTTTTGGTTAAAATAAAGGAATTAGAACTGGAATTAGAACTTGTCCACTGCTTGCAAAATAAGCAAAGTCCTAGGTTTTATCTCTAGCACATTAGAAAAGGAAGATGAAGGAAGGAGAAAGTGAAGGAGGAAGGAAAGAAGAAGAAAAGAAAAGAGAAAGAACAAAGGGTTAGCCTTTATAACACCTTCCTTCCTTAATTCTTTTGTGCCTGCTTCACAATGACAAGAACTGTCAGTGAGCACCAATGACCCCATGCCCACCTCCATCTTCTACCGGTACTCAGAGGAGGTTTCCCTTGATAATTCCACTTGTAATGACAAGCCATCCCTTTGATGATCCATCTCCCCTTTTCTCCCACAGCACCCATCACCTGTTGGCAGCCTGCATATTATACCTGCATATTGCTTCTCACCACACCAGCTCCACTAATACAGAGATGTGTGTCCCTATTGTCATATCCTTAGCACCTAGGACATACCAGGCACAGAGCAGGTAGTCAGCTAATGTTTGCCAAGTGACTGAGAGGTGACAGACAGGAAATAAGTACACAAATGAGCAGTAAGAAGTCTGGGTAGGTAAATAAAACAAATCAGGAACAGGATGGGGAGACTGATGCTAGCTGTCCCTGCAAGCCTGGGACAGTGAAGAATATGGTCCCAGCATCTTAGATCATAGTCTTTTTGTGCAATCCCCTCTTGTCTTCATCCACTAGCTTTGAGCTTTTGCTATGTGCAGGGCTCTGTGACACAGGCTGAGATGAGGCAGACAACAGCTTGTCCCAGGAGGCTTGCTAGTCAGTAGAGGAGGGGACAAGGACACAAGCAGCATATAGGAAGGAAGGAAAGAAGGAAGGAAGGGAGGGAGGGAGGAAGGAAGGGAGGGAGGGAGGGAGGGAGGGAGGGAGGGAGGGAGGGAGGGAGGGAGGGAGGAAGGAAGGAAGGAAGGAAGGAAGGAAGGAAGGAAGGAAGGAAGGAAGGAAGGAAGGAAAAAAAAGCTCTTTCTGGTCTGACCTGTACTCAGTGGCCAGAACCCAATTTACAGGCTTCCTCCTCCCCTGGCCATCGGGGTGACCCCACAGCTCTAATTAGACCACTCTTTGCAGTCTAAACTCTGGACTTCCTAGAGTGTCCTCACACTCCCTCTCTAGGTCCTGCTTCCCAGCCTTGCTCTTCCTACAGAAAGCCTTCCCTGACTGCCCCAGCTCCCACCATCTGCCTTCTCTAAGCACTCGTGCTATCTGGAGTCTGTGCTGCATCATTGGTCCCCAGCAGAGAGTCTTGCATTTGTTCGTGTACAGCAGAAGCTGGCTGAGAAGCTCCACTGGGCTCAGGTGCATAGTGGGCCTTTGGCAGCATGCTTGTGGCTGATGGGTTTGAGAGCACAGGAAACAGTGACTCATCATCAAAAAGGGCAGGCTTTGTTGTTTTTGTCATTGACCCAAACTCTCCTTTAGCCACTGGTGGTTTGGTTAGGGGATAGGCTGAGACAGCCTTTACTGCGGTTCAAGTGCGTTGAGAACAAAGAGATCATGCAAACGATCTGCCCCAGACAATGTTTAACAGACTTCAGGAGCTGGACTGTTTGCTCAAAAAAAATCTCATAAAGCACACGAAAAATATTGGTGCAGTGTTTATTGCAGCACACTGGTTCGCTGAACAAATGTGTTTTAGAAATAAACCTTTGACTGGAAAACAGCTTTGATTTTTAGTGTTATTATGAGGATGGCACTGAGTGTTCCTCCCACCCACTTTGCCTATCATTAGCATCTTACATTAATAGGATACATTTGTCACAATTAGTGAACCAATAGTGATAAGCTGTAGTTCTCTAAATGCTACACTTCACTGCATTTTCTTAATTTTTCCATAATGTCTTTCTTTTTTTCTATTTCACAACTTCCCTTGGATACCATAGCCTATCACTGCCATCTTTCCAGTTGGCCCTGATACTTTCTTGGACTTTTGTTGAAAGTATGAAATGATCCTGGTAGTTTTAAATATTGGTCTGATGCTTGTCCCTCGGGTAGGGTTTGGAGGCTATTTATATGTTTTGTTTGTTTGTTTGTTTGTGTGTGTGTTTTGTTTTTACCTATTTCTTTTTTTTAATTAGGTGTTTTCTTTATATACATTTCAAATGCTATCCTGAAAGTTCCCTATAACCTTCCCCTCGCCCTGCTCCCCTACCCACCCACTCTCGCTTCTTGGCCCTGGCATTCCCCTGTACTGGGGCATATAAAGTTTGCAATACCAAGGGGCCTCTCTTCCCAGTGATGGCTGACCAGGCCATCTTCTGCTACATATGCACCTAGAGACAAGAGCTCTGGGGATACTGGTTAGTTCATAATGTTGTTCCACCTATAATGTTGCAGACCTTCTCATAATTAGACTGAAATTATGATGGGGGGGGGGGAAGACCACAGCGATAAACTGTTGCTCTCATCATAACTCGGTAGGGCACACACAGGAGATGGATGTTGTCTTCAGTCTCTAGTATGAGGTAGTTTTTCAGATAGTTTCTCTCAAACTTTCCACACTGTGTACTCCGGAAAGAGGTTGTTGAAGGCAGTCCGTGCCTGAGGAGAGAGAGGAGTCACACTCCTTCAGCAAGTGTGATCTGAATCCTCATTGTGTGCCAGGCACCACATGGGTGATGGAGGTAATTCAGGAACAGAGGAAGTCTTCCTCTCTGTAGAACTTTCTCTCTGGTAAGAGTTTAATAATGACAATCGAAATAGTTCTGGGACACAAATAATGAAGGCTAAGTTCATCAGGCATATTTACAACACAAAAGAGAACAGAAGTGGAACCACATGTGCACAGGGTAGTGTCAGGATGTGGATCAGAGGGGACATTCATGAGACCTCACCGGGCCTGCAGAACAACATTGGATTTTTATTCCAATGGTGGAAACCATTTGTCCGAAGCATGGAAGATATTTATCATCACCATCATTTAATTTATTTATTTTTAAAAAGATGAATGTGCTCTGGGGTGCTCAGTGGGAGTGAGGTGTGTTGGGAATCAAAGTGGAGAAAGCCAGGAGATCAGCATGGGTGCTATAGGAGTTGGTAAGGTGAGGGTTAGTGATGGCTTACATCTGGGAACCAGGTCAGTAGAGCTGGCTTTGTTTTGGAGGTAGAGCTCACAGTGTACCTGGTGGATCACATATAGGGAGATTAGGAAACCGGTGCAGTGCTGGCATGTTAGGGCCCATAGTTGAGCCACTAGCTAAAATATGGGAGGTGGGAGAGGAGTAGAATTAGAACATAAAAGTATGTATCTGGTGATGTGATTTCTTAGAGGAGGTCTGCCTGAAACCCCTCTCTTGGGTAACATGACAGCATCTCTAGCAGCTCTCTAACTTACATCACAGGACTGGAGGGACTCGAATAGCTTTCTGTGTTAACTCATGTGCCATCTTTCTTCGTGGTCTACATTATTGAAAAATGTGCTACAAATGTGGAATGTCCATGGAGGCTGATCTTGGATCCTAGTGAAGAGCATACCAGTCACCAGGGGCCCTGGCCTTAGGGATCACCTCTTGCTAGACTTAGCCTCTATGTGCTAGGCAGTACACATGATGAAATTCTGGTCTCTCCCAAAGGCCAGCACAAAGGAATTTCCTTTCAGTAAACATATTGGTTTAGGCTGATGTATGTTTCCAGTAGATTCCATCATCAAATACTTACAGACTACCAACTGTGTTTTCTTAGACATGGACCCCTTTCTACTTGGGTACATAAGACGTCAAGGATGTAAAAGGGCAGAAAGCATGTAGAACATGCCCAGCAAAGTATGCACAGCCAACTTGAAGGGTTTCAAAAGGACCAGGTTATGTGGCCAGAGTTTCTGTTAGGTAATTGGAGAGAGGGCAGCTTGGGAAAGAAAACAGTTGCTTATCCAGCAGTGCAGAGGTCAAAAGAGATGCTTGCTTTCATCTGAGCTCATGGAATAAAGTGCCAAAGACAGGGCTTAGGGGCAGCACAAATTTATATTTCACGATTGTCCTAGGGTTTTTTATTGCAATGATGAAATGCCATATCCAAAAGCAACTTAGGGAGGAAAGTTTACTAACTTATACTTCCGAATCACTGTTCATTATGGAAGGAAGTTAGGACAGGAACTCAAA